>NC_083339.1:97808161-98138652 GCF_019175385.1 Lycium barbarum
GCACGAGGCCAACCAATCCATACCCATAATTACGTCAAAATCAAGCATTTCTAGCTCAATCAAATCAGCTTTTGTTCGGCAATCACATATGACAACTACACAATTTTTGTACACTTTCCTCGGTATTACCGGATCACCAACCGGAGTGAATACCTCAAAAGATCTAATTGGCTCGGGTTTCACCCCAATACAGTCAGCAACATGCGGAGTAACATAAGATAAGGTAGAACCCGGATCGATCAAAGCATATACAGCACGGGAAAATATAGTTAATGTACCTGTGACAACATCTGGGGAAGACTCAAGATCCTGTCACCCGGCTAAAGCATATACGCGGGGCTGAATGGCACCTGAAGTAGATGCTCCCCCTCTGCCTCTACCTCTACCTGCTGAAGTCTGAGGAATATGTGCTGTCGGGCGTACCAAAGAAGAACCCGCTGCTGAACCTGTGGGCTTAGTCCCGGCTCTATTTCTTACCGAGGGACAATCACTCATCATATGTCCAACTTGACCGCAGGCATAACAGGCGTCTGAACCTCGACGACACTGTCCAGAATGTAGTCTACCACACTGGCTGCACTGCGGTACTGGGGGTCCCCTCTGACTAAAATCCCCTCTGGATTGAAAATCCGAGGCCCTCGAACTCTGGCCCTGTCCCTCCTATCTGGAAATCTAGAAGGCGCACTAGTCGCTGACTGGCCTGAATGCCTAGAATACGTCTGTCTCGGTCCCCCTCTATACTCACAGTTGGCTCCCATAGATCTAGCCCTCTTGCTTTGTCTCCTGTCAATATCACAATCACTTCTTTGTTGTGGTTGTCGTCCCTCTAAATTCAGAGCATGGGCTTGTATACGGGAAATGTCCATCCCGTCCTGCAATGAGGCTGTCAAGCAATCTTTGAATAAATATGGTCCCAGACCACTCACAAACCTGTGCACTCGATCCCCTATGTCATAAAATCATGAGCTCTCGTGCTAGCAGAACGATCACTCGGGCCCGCATTCTGTCGTTGTGCCTGGGCGGCAACCAATTGGGTCAATAAATGTATGTCCTCGGTCACTTGTTGATCCAAAGCACCCGCTAGATTAATCGGAGCCGGGGCTCCTCCTTGCTCTTCTACATTGGGCGGGGCCTCATTTTGTGATTCACCCTCTTCTACATTCATCAGAGGCTCTCTTTCCGCCCGTCTTTTTGTCGTAGCTTTGCCATTCTGGGCAGTTGTAGCTTTTCCCTTTGGCGGGATTCTGAAATCGCAGCACACTATTAGGGAGGATAAAATCTTACGCATGGCTCTATCGCACGATTTAATAAGAAGACGGATGGTCATTTTCCTAAATTCCCTGTAGCCTCTTGTTTATTAGCGTGGCGCGCAACACACCATAAAGAAGACTCTACTAGACACGGCTCGTAGACACTTCCTAGGACGAACTGCTCCGATACCACTTTTGTCACGACCCAGCTAGGGGCCGCGATGGGTACCCGGGGCTAGCCACCGAGCACCACTCACTCTACTACTCATCTTACTCACTTAAGGCCCTTTTATCAACTTCATACACGAATTATAGAAAAAACATATTTTAGATAGAAGTATAAATGCTTTATATGCATTTGCCTCTCGGCCATCAAAATAATATATACATATAATAACATCTTGTGAGACCATCTAACCCACACTGCGTATTTACGAGCCTCTACTGACAGACTGCATATATATAGACGGAACAAGACTCTGTCGTGCCGAAAATATGCATCTATGCCAAAAGGAGAATCACAAGCACCTCCGAACAATGGAGTGCTCTCAATCAGCTGATAGCTACTATGGATCTGGATCAAGCTCACCTCCTTGTCTACCTGTGGGCATGAACACAGCGTCCAAAGAAAACAGACGTCAGTACGAATATTGTACTGAGTATGAGAGGCATAAACAATGAAGGAAGACAACAATAATATAATGAGAACATCAATATGAAACATCTGGATCTGAATGACAATCATAGGAGAAGTAATGCATGATGTCTTACTCATACTCATTATCATATCATATATGCATAATATGTAAGCTGCCCGTCCATAATGGAACGGTGTGATAATATATAACAATAGCCCGCATCCAGGCTTCCCGCGTCCGGGGTACCATCTCATGCCGCCCACTAGTGGTGTCTTCCCATGCCAAATGGTCATGGTGTATCTGTATAGCTTCCAGCGGTGACTGCCCGGCCAACTAGGTGCGGTGTAATATTATCATGACATGCTCATATTATTATAGGACATTCGTAAAGCTCAGCATAAACTATACTTTATCGGGGTGACGTAAGGTCGTGATCCCCCGATTTCATTATGGAGCAATTATTGACATTCTACCTCACCTTGAAGGAATTAGCACATAAGGTGAGTGTGAGTAATCAATAACATCTGCATCATTATGGAATCTTAGTATTATATCTCTTATCTTATATAGACATTTATAGATATAGGCTTTTTAGCTTTCTTCGGAATACATGAACTCATGAAGAGGAAAGGAATTTATGCTACAGGATTCATGCCATTAGAAGTAAATGACTAGCCTCACATACCTTTGTCGTTTAGCTAGGCTATCGTCCACTTGATCTCCTTCGATATCACGTCGCTACCTTCACGAGAGAATTCGAATTAGTATTAGTTAATCAACTATAAAAACATGTCGTTATTTCAAAGGACAATTGGGCAGCATTTCCTTTGTTTCTACTAATTTTCTCATGTCTCGTTTCAATTCCCAAACACTTACAATATCGAATCAACAATCGTCATATATATACCTTAAGCAAAATCCACCATTTTCTCCAATTTCTCCACCTTTAGTGGTTTTAGCTCATCATCGTAATTTCGCGTACTTCACACCTACTCCATGGTCTATACGTCATTTATAACGTATTCATAATCATAGCACACCAACATTCATGATCCAGCCTAGCTATTACCCAATTATGCCACTATTCACTCAGTAATGGTCCATTTTCTATGTCTTGCTACAATTCAAGTGTCTTAGCTTTCCGATACTTTAAAAAACATGATAAAGTCATGAAACTTACCTTAGATGATGGTGGAATAAGTCTAGAGTGGAATTCCTTCCTCTTTCACCAAACCCTACTTCACCTCCTTTGAGATTTCTTGGTTTCGATGAACTTCACTTGAGTTTCATACACTTGGCTTCATGGATTTAATGTCGTTGATCTTGATGTTCCTTTGATTCTCTTGGATGAAGTGTTTGGAGAATATTCTAGAGTGTTCTTGAATTGTGGAGATGAGAAATGAAATAAAATGAGCTTAGGGTCCCTTTTTAATAACTCAAAATCTGATTTTTAATGAACAGCAGTCGGGGTGTACAGTGGTCGTAAACCACAGTTTACGGACCGTATACTAATTTACGGGTAGTATAACGTGATCGTATTTAAGTATATCAAAAACAGAAAGGTTTGCTGAAGGTCATGATGGTTTATGGCCACAGTTTACGGGCCGTATTTCAGTTTACAGTCCGTAAACTGGGTCGTATTTTACCATTTAAGCTTTGGACAAAAAGTTGAAATTTTTGGAACGTTGGAGGACGATGGCAGTATACGGTCCGGTCCGTAAATCACTTTACTTCATGAATCGTCATTCCCTACTTAGTAAAACGTCGCACACTCATGCCCTTCGTTGGTCTATTCATTGTACATGTACGGGGACTTTTCCGAGGTGTAACAGTGTACCTCTGTCAGATATATGATTGATGTTGGAATCCTATGCAATCTAATGATTTCCTTCAAATATAACATCACGTAATGCGCCACGATATCCGTTGTTTTCACAAGAAGAAAATGGTAGACTTGGTGAGTCTATCCACAACGACCTAAATAGAATTGAACTTGGCCCTCGTGTGGGGTAAACCCATGACAAAGTCCATATTAACCATCCGCCACTTCTAATGGAAAATTTTAATATTTTGAGCCATATCATCAGGACTTTGATGTTCCGCCTTCACCTGCTGGCAGTTCAAACACTTACCTACAAAGTTGGAGATATCTACCTTCATGCTCTTCCACCAATAGTGTTGCTTTAATTATTTATACATCATGGTGGATCCTAGATGCACAAAGTATTTAGATCTATGCGCTTCCGCCATCAACTTTTGTCTGACACCATCAACATCAGGGATGCATAAGAGCCCTTTCAATCTTAGAACATCGTCATCTGCTCCAACGGTGAATGAAAAGTGCTCACCCCTTTCCAATGTATCTCGCAGTTTCACCAGAAGTCCATCTTCATATTGCTTGGACTTAATTCTCTCCACAATATCAGACCGCTCTCACGTGATTCCCACTAACTCCCCATCCTCAGTTTCATCGAGTCAGACTCAAAGACTAGCAAGTCTTTGAATTTCCCTACCCATTGGCATATAATGAGCACTTAAGTATCCTAACGTACCCATAAAATTTTGTCTCAAAGCATCAGCAACAACATTCTCTTTATCAGGATGATACAAGATGTTCAAATCATAATCTTTCAACAACTCTAACCATCTCCTCTGCCTAAGATTCAAATCTCACAGCTTGAAGATATATTGCAAGCTCTTGTGATCAGTAAAGATATCACAGTGCTCCTAGTACAAGTAATGGTGCCAAATCTTTAAAGCAAAAACCACAGCAGCCAATTCAAAACCATGGGTCGGATAATTCTTCTCATGTTTCTTCAACTGTACTGAAGCGTAGGCAACCGCCTTTCCATTTAGCATCAACAGGAAACCCAACCCAATTCTGGAAGCATCATAATAGACTACATAGCCACTAGACCCTGAAGGTACAGTCAAAACAGGAGCCGGTGTCAACCTTGCCATAAGCTCTTGAAAGATCTTTTCACAGGCTTCTGTCCATGGAATTAGCAGTCTTCTGAGTCAGTTTTGTCAGTGGTGCAGCTATAGATTAGAAACCATCCACAAACTTCTGCTAGTAACTTGCCAAACGCAAGAAGCTACGAATATCCATTGTACTCGTGGGTCTCGGCCAGTCCTTAACTGCTGAAATTTTCTGAGGATCAACCTTAATACCTTTGTCAGACACCACATGGCCCAAGAAAGCCACAGAGTTAAGCCAAAACTCACACTCAATTTTTTTTGCATAAAGTTTGTTCTCCTCAAGTGTCTTTAAGGTTATTCACTAGTGACCTGCATATTCCTCACGACTTTTCGAATACACCAGAATATCATCAATAAAGACATTAATGAAACGATCAAGGAAAGGTTTGAACACTCGATTCATCAAGTCGATAAATGCAACGGGTGCATTGGTCAGAATAAGGGACATCACCAGGAATTCAAATTGTCCATAACGAGTACGAAAAGCTGTTTTTGGAATATCCTGCTTCTTTATTTTCAGCTGATGATACCCAGACCAAAAATCAATATTCGAAAAGAACTAGCACCCTCGAGTTGGTTGAACAAATCATCTATCCTAGGCAAAGGATACTTATTCTTAATAGTCACCTTATTAAATTGATGATAATCAATACACATTCCAATAGAACCATTCTTCTTTCTAAGGAACAGGACAGGAGCACCCCAAGGTGTGGCACTTGGTCGAATAAAACCTTTATCTAACAAGTCTTTCAATTGGTCTTTCAATTCTCGTAGCTCTGACGGAGCCATATCATACGGTTGAATAGAGATTGGTTGAGCATTAGGAATAACATCTATCCCAAAATATATAACCCTATTAGGTGGAATACCCGACAGATCTTGTGGAAACAATTTGGGAAATTCATTAACTATAGGAACCGACTCAAATTAGGGTACTACGACTTGAGTGTCATTGACCGCAACTAGATGATAAATACACCCCTTCGAGATCATTTTATGAGCCTTAAGCTAAAAAATAAACCTACCCCGAGGGTTAGAAACTTCACCATCCACAAAATAATTAGTTCATTAGGGAATTCGAAATGTACTAATTTATGTCGGCAATCCACATTAGGGTAACTCGCGCACAACCAATCCATCCCCATAATCGTATCAAAATCTACCATCTCTAGTTTGAGCAAGTCAGCTATAGTCTCACGACCTTTAATTACAACAATACAGTTTCTATAAACTCTAGAAGCAAAAACAGTGACACCAGCAGGGGTATCCATAGAGAAGGGTTCTAACAATAGCTCGGGCTCCACCCCAAAATCAAGAGCATAATATGGTGTCACATAAGAGATATTTGAACCCAGATCAATCAACGAATATGCATCAAAAGAGCAAATAGTGAGAATACATGTGACTATAGCATTTAAGGCTTCCACTGCCTCCCTATGAGTTAAAATGTCAAGTTGGGCTTGACTCCCATTAGTGGTGCTAGCAACCGCTTTACCACGAGCATTAGGAGCATTGTTAGTATTACCAGCTGGCAGATTCCTAGCAGCAACAGGTGCAAACGAATTATTTCTCTGGCAAGAAAAGTTATCCATCTCATGTAACCACTTCCTACACCCCCTGTTATATCCCGTGTCTTCACACCTTTGGAAAAATTTGGAAATATCCTTGACTTATAAGAAATAAGATCATAATTAACTTTTATTTGACATAGGAGTTGCGTATGAAAGAATATTAATGTGGAAGTGTCGAGTAAGGCCAAGGACAAATTTGGAATTTTGAAAATTAGTTTCGGGAATTACAAATGTGATCTATAAGTCATTGGGCCAAAATATTGGAATGGAAATTAAGGCCCAATGCTTAAGGGGGTGGCCGGCCATGGTGAGGCCCAACCCATGGCCACTAATTAATTCTCCATGTGTTAATAATAATATGAGTCATACTCTTTATAAGGTTCATGAAATTAAAAGAAGAGAAAACAAAAGAAGCAAGAGAGAAAGAGCAAGAGGGTTTTGGCTTTGGCTAAGAAAATTGGCCATCAAAAACATTGCTCCAAAATATTTTCTTTTGTAGTTTTCCCACAAAATTGAGTAGCCTCTTCAACTTGGTGTAGTTGTCTTGGAGGAAGAAGCACTTGGTTCCTCAATTTGACCACTTGTTTAAGTGAAGAAGACTAAGGAAAAAGGTAAGAATCCAACTCTTTTTGTTGTGTTATGATGTTTTGTTTGTGTTGTAGCATGTGGGAATGTGTTGATTGTGTGAAGAAATGGAAGTTTGCAAAATGGGTGTGTGTTATAGCTATATGGCCGTGAGTATGTATATGTGTATAGCCACAATGTATAGAATTCATGTTATCTCTTAGTTGTGGTTGTGATGAAATGCATATTGGAATTGAAAGTTGCATGAATTTAGTTGATGTTGATAGAAGGGCATATGGCCGTGTACTATGTTGAAGTTGGAATGGAAAATGGATTGAGTTGCTTAGTGTGTTATTGTGATGCTTGCAATGTAAATGAAGATAGAATGATATAAGTTTGTATTGAAAGGGAATGTAGAAACTTATGCCGTTTTAGTATGATTTTCTGATATTAGGAAAATGAAGTTATTTGGTTGTTAGTTGTGATGATCATTGATGAATTTGGAAGTTGGAAACATGTTATTAATATGTATGCCAAAGATTTGATGTTTTGAACAAGTTGTGACTTTGGCGGAAAGTTGTATATTATGTATATCGTGTGTATAACTTGAGGAAACGATATGAGACGCTTCTAAACTATGTTGTGATGATCTAGTTTGATAATGAATGTGAAATCATTGAAATTGGTTTGGAAATTGAAGTTGAAATGAAGGTGATGGCATTATGTCGGCAAGTAGAACTAGTTGTGCCATATTGTGTTTCTAATGTTTGTTGTTGATGTTGATGTTGTTGTTTGGGTTGTTGTTGATGATTTTGAGCCGAGTTGAATTCTCGGGGGTGCTATATGTATAGGGGAAGTGCTGCCGAAATTTCGGTAGACAAATATGAGTTGAATTGAATTCGTAGCATCTATAACTTACAATTGGTAAATGTGACCATTTGCAGATTTTCGACGAAACGGAGAGTGAGCTTGGATAGGCTTAAAAAGCTCAAAAGGTATGTAAAGCTACCCGATCCTTCTTTTGGCATGCCTAAGTATATTAGAACCGGATTCGGGCCTCGAAAGACTTTTTGCCCATCGGAAATCCGAAAGTGAAAATATCACTTTTTCTTTCAATAAGATTAAACTCTTTTTGGTATGCTTTCTTGAAAATTATGCGAACTTTCCCCTAAACTACTTGGAAAGCTATAGAACGTCCGTAGAACCTTTGTAGGTGATCCCATAAGCTTAAAATATGTAATTTGAGCCCACCGCCTTGCTTGTCCCGAGGTGGGCCCACTATTCCTGGTTTTGCCCGTATTGTACTCAAGTCTTACTTTCGAGCGGTTTTTGAAAGAAATGTTTTGACTACCATTCTAATTTCCTAACAAACGTTGTTTCAAATATTCCATTAAGGTCTGATAAACTGTTTTGATACTCGAAACTCATTTACTATGATCTCTTTCGATTTCATTGGATCGGTTTGTCTTTGATATGCCTCATCGAGTCTATGGAAACATTTATGATATTTTGATTGCATTAGTCTCTCACTACTCCATTCGTGGATGCCCCAATGTTTCCCACACTGAGCCCGGGCCAGGATATGTTGTCAAGCGTGATCCTTTGCATTGTTCGCCGTGCCTCGATGTGAGGGGGCAGGTATACGCGTACATGGGTTTGTGGAGTATGCTGTGCCATGTACGCTTGTTCTGATATGATTTACTATGGCCATCTGATAAGACATATTATGTTACGGGGTTATGCCCCTATTCTGATTCTTCTGTGTTGTGGCACCAGCGTCGGGAGGGTGGCCACGTTCTGTCTGCCGAGTCCCTTGGCAGGGGCCGGATTGATATGACATATGTTTCTGTACACACTCCGCATGTTTTGAAAATATATATCTGATACTTTGTATTTTCTGTTTACTTTCTGTACGTTCTATACCAGTTATGATTTTGTTTCTGCAACTTAGGCTTTACATATTTCGTACTGACCCCCCTTTCCTCGGGGGCTGCGTTTTCATGCCGCGCAGGTACTGACGACAGGTTTGCCGATCCGTCTGTCTAGGATATCTTTTCCGCCATTTGGAGCGCTCTTTTATTCAGAGCCATCTTTTGGTACAGTCTATCACTTCTATATATGTATATTCTCGTTCATGGGTACGGCGGGGCCCTGTCCCGCCATATGATTCTGTTGGTCTGTTTAGAGGTCTGTAGACATGTTTGTGGGTTGGGATCTTTCTGTACAGCTGTGTGTATATGTTGTGTTTGGGCGATCCCATTCGCCGCGGCGGCCGGTCCGTATATATTTACATGTTACTCTGTTGGCCCTGTGTGGCCTTTGTTGGTATTTTCTGCGTGCAGGGTATATGGGATAGTCCGTAAAACAAAGGAAACTCTGCCGAAATTTTTCTGGAAATTATCTAAATTGGAAATAAATCCTTGTCGGCTTCTGCTATATACTAGAATGTGTTTGAGTGCCCAGATCGGGCACTAGTCATGGCCTACGGGGTTGGGTCGTGACAAAAGTGGTATCAGAGCGGTTCGTCCTCAGAATGTCTACAGACCGTGTCTAGTAGAGTCTTGTTTATCGGTGTGTTGTGCACCACACCTATAAACAGGAGGCTACAGGGCATTTAGGATACTACCCTTCTTTCTGTCTTAGATCGTGCTATAGATCTGTGTTATCCGGATGACTCCTCCCTAACGAATTGTTACATTTGCAGTTATGCCTCCAAAAAAGGCGACAGCGACCCAAAAGGCCAAGGCAGCAGCTGTGGGAGAGACTAGTCGGGCCCAGAGGGTTACCAGGGCCCATGCACATATTGCTTCTGATATTTTGCCCCCGACAGAGGGCTCTTCCACACCGCCACATGTAGAGGAGATTGGAGCAGCAGCAGCTGCAGGTCGAGGGGCGGCTCCACCGCCAGCTCCCGAGATTCCAGTACCTGAGCCTCCAGCTCCACAGCCAGGGACTGAGGATCAGACTATGAGAGAGGCAGTCCAGCTATTGACCAGACTTGTGGCGGGACAGGTTCAGGGGCACGGATTGGGAGGTGACCGAGCATATAGGCGTGACAGTTCGAGAGCTCGTGAGTTCTTGACTTGTGGCCCTCCAGAGTTCTTCGGGACAAAGCCCGAGGAGGATCCTGAGGAGTTTATCAGGAAGATGCGGCGCACTTTACGGCTGATTAATGCTTCCGAGACAGAGTCAGTTGCGTTGGCCTCGTATCGGTTGTATGATGTGCCGGCTAATTGGTACGAGTCATGGGAGTTATCTAGAGGGGACGGCGCTCCCCCAGTAGTTTGGGATGATTTTTTTCAGGCTTTTCTTAGCCATTTCTGCCTCCAGAGTTACGGCGGGCCAAGGCTGACAGATTCTTATTGCTGAGACAGAGGGGTCGCAGTGTTCGAGAGTACAGTATGGAGTTCGACTCATTGGCCCGATACGCACCTGCTGTGGTAGCTACTATGGCTGACAGGATGCACAGGTACATTATGGGGCTGGATCGTTATTTTGTCGACAGATGTTTGGTATTGGCTGCTCAGCCCGGCATGGATATTGCTCGGATTCAGGCGCACGCCCAGGGCATGGAGGACCGGCATAGGGAGCGTCAGCCTGATAGGAGTCAGGATCGGAGACAGCCCAAGAGGGCCAGATCATCTGGGTATTCTGGAGATTTTCGGGGCAGACAGCCTCAGCAGCCGCAGCAGCCTAGCAGACATCTATCCCAGCCGGCACAGAGCGCACCTCCACAGCCGACAGGTCGCAGGTTTGATAGCCCAGGGTATTCAGGAGCAGGTCAGAGCTCAAGGGCTTTAGGTTCGCGGACAGACAGGGGTTCTGGTCAGACGAGGCCACCTAGGCCTCAGTGTTCTTATTGTGGCAGATATCATCCGGGAGAGTGCTACAGAGCCACCGGTGCATGTTTTTCTTGTAGCCGTCAGGGCTATTCTGTGAGAGATTGCCCGTATAAGGGTAGTTCGGGTGGTGCAGCGCAGCCTACCGGATCAGCCGCCGGGTCTTCATCTTCATCAGTGGCTATGCGCCCTACGGGGCCAGGTACTTCAGCACCAGCGGGTCGCGGCAGAGGCCGTGGTGGAGCTTCTGGTACTAGCGGTCCTTCGAACCGCATTTATGCTCTGTCCAGCCGCCAGGATCAGGAGGCATCGCCTAATGTCGTTACAGGTACATTATTGGTTTTCTCTCGGTCTGTGTATGCATTGATTGATCCAGGTTCGACTTTGTCATATATTTAGCCTCTGGTTGCTAGTAAAATTGGTATAACCTCTAAACCTATAGAGCCGTTTGAGGTAGCCAAACCGATTGGGGACTTTATTGTAGCAAAACA
Organism: Lycium barbarum; assembly: GCF_019175385.1. Lineage (NCBI taxonomy): Eukaryota > Viridiplantae > Streptophyta > Magnoliopsida > Solanales > Solanaceae > Lycium > Lycium barbarum. The sequence goes on from NC_083339.1 coordinate 97,819,494, forward strand.
GGTATATAAAAACTGTTCTGTAATTGTATGTGGCCGTGAAACCAAGGCAGATCTGGTGGAGTTAGATATGGTCGAGTTCGATGTTATTATGGGAATGGACTGGCTAGCCTCCTGTTATGCTAATGTTGACTGCCAAAATAAGGTAGTTCGTTTCCAGTTTCCCGGGGAGCCAGTTATAGAATGGGCCGGTAATACTGCATCGCCGAAACGTAAGTTTATTTCATACCTTAAGAAGAAGAAAATGATCAGAAAGGGTTATTTTTATCATCTGGTTCGGGTACAAGACTTGACAGCAGAAACGCCGACTCTTCAGTCAGTTCCCGTGGTTAATGAATTTCCGGATGTATTCCCATATGAGCTTCCAGGCCTTCCTCCGGAGCGGGAGATAGATTTTACTATTGATTTGCTTCCAGATACTCAGCCGATATCTATTCCCCGGTACAGAATGGCACCGGCAGAATTGAAAGAACTGAAAGAGCAGTTGAAGGATCTGTTAGAAAAAGGCTTCATCAGGCCCAGTACTTCGCCTCGGGGAGCCCCGGTATTATTTGTGCGTAAGAAAGACGGGTCGCTGCGTATGTGTAATGATGATCGGCAGCTGAATAAGGTAACCATAAAGAATAAATACCCCCTCCCCAGAATTGACGATCTGTTTGATCAGTTGCAGGGCGCCAAATATTTTTCGAAGATAGACTTTCGGTCAGGCTATCATCAGGTACGGGTACGAGAGGCTGATATTCCTAAGACAGCATTCCGGACCAGATATGGGCATTATGAATTCAGAGTTATGTCTTTTGGGCTGACTAATGCTCCTACGGTATTCATGGATTTAATGAACCGGGTATTCAGGTCGTTCTTAGACATGTTCGTAATTGTATTTATCGATGATATCCTGGTTTATTCTCGGTCCAAGGCAGAGCACGCAGATCATTTGAGAGCGGTACTTGGGGTACTTCGGCATCGGAAATTATATGCAAAATTTTCTAAATGTGAATTCTGGCTAGCTTCAGTGGCATTCCTGGGGCATATTATTGTAGCTGATGGTGTCCGGGTGAATACACAAAAGATTGAGGCCGTGAAAAATGTCCCAGACCCACGACGCCCACAGAGGTACGTAGTTTCCTGGGGTTAGCAGGCTATTACAGAAGATTTGTGGAAAAGTTTGCTTCGATTTCAGCGCCTTTGACAAGGCTAACTCAGAAGGGAGCCAAGTTCCAGTGGACTGATGCTTGTGAACGAAGCTTCCAGTTGCTGAAAGAGAAGCTGACTACAGCCCCAGTTCTGACTCTTCCAGAGGGACCCGATGGATATGTTATTTATTGTGACGCTTCTGGCATTGGATTGGGTTGTGTATTGATGCACCTGACAGCTCAAAAAGCATGAAAAGAATTATCCTACCCACGATCTGGAGCTTGCAGCGGTGATTCATGCTCTGAAGATATGGAGACATTATTTATATGGCGTTCATGTGGATATCTATACAGATCATAAGAGTCTCCAGTATATTTTTAAGCAGAAAGAGCTTAATTTGCGACAGCGGAGGTGGCTGGAGCTCCTGAAAGACTATGATGTGGATATTCTGTATCATCCGGGTAAGGCTAATGTCGTTGCAGATGCACTCAGCCGGAAATCTATGGGCAGTTTAGCAGATTTACAGCCAGATAGGAAAGAGATAGTACGTGATATTCATCAGTTGGCTAGTCTTGGGGTTCGTCTGGCCGATTCTGGCGGTACACGGATTTCTGTCCGAGGGGCTTCAGAATCATCTATTAAGGAAGATATCAGGCGGCATCAATATGAAGATCCTGTTTTAGCTCGATACAGAGACACAGCCTATGATAAGGAGAAGACTCTGTTCGAGTTTACACCAGACGGAACCTTACTATACAGAGGCAGGTTGTGTGTACCTGATATTGCAGGGCTGCGGCAGCAGGTTATGGGCGAGGCACACTATGCTCGCTATTCTGTTCATCCTGGGTCTACGAAGATGTACCATGATCTTAGATGCCTATACTGGTGGGATGGCATGAAACGGGATATCGCAGAGTTCGTCGCCCAGTGTCCAAATTGTCAGCAGGTCAAAATTGAACATCAGAAACCGGGTGGACTGTTGCAAGAAATGGAAATTCCGACGTGGAAGTGGGAGATAATTAATATGGACTTCATTACAGGTTTTCCTCGCACTCCACGGAAGTATGATTCCATCTGGGTTATTGTTGATAGGCTGACAAAATCAGCCCATTTTCTCCCTGTCAGAACTACTTACTCCGCTGAGGATTATGCCAGGCTTTATATTAAAGAAATTGTGCGACTTCATGGAGTTCCTATATCTATTATCACTGACAGAGGTGCTCAGTTCACAACGAACTTTTGGAGATCTTTTCAGGAAGGATTAGGGACTCAGCTGAGCCTGAGCACAGCTTTCCATCCTCAGAGTGACGGACAGGCCGAGCGCACTATCCAGACGCTTGAAGATATGTTGCGGGCCTGTGTTATTGATTTCAGAGGTAGCTGGGAGGATCACTTGCCATTGATTGAATTTTCTTATAATAACAGCTACCATTCCAGCATCCAGATGGCTCCGTACGAGGCTTTATATGGTAGGAAATGCAGGTCACCTATCGGCTGGTTTGATATTGGCGAGACAGAGTTAATTGGCCCAGATATGATCCAGCAGGCCATTGATAAGGTGAAACTTATCCGAGAGCGACTATTGGCAGCCCAGAGTCGACAGAAATCATACGCCGATAAACGGCGTCATCCTTTGGAATTCCAGGTTGGTGATTGGGTATTTCTAAAGGTATCGCCTATGAAAGGCGTAATGCGGTTCGGCAGAAAGGGTAAGCTTAGTCCGCGTTATATTGGGCCTTATCTGATTGTACGGAAAATTGGAAATGTCGCCTATGAGTTAGATCTGCCATCTGATTTGGAAGCGGTACATCCGGTATTCCATGTGTCTATGCTCCGCAAATGCATTGGTGATCCCTCCAGAATATTTCCTGCGGATGATATTCAGGTGACGGAGCAGCTATCTTATGAGGAGCAGCCCGTAGCTATTTTGGACTGCCAGGTAAGAAAGCTCCGGAACAAGGATGTAGCCTCTGTTAAGGTGCTGTGGTGGAACAACAATAGGGAAGAAATGACCTGGGAGGCCGAAGAGGAAATGAAGAATAAGTATCCTCATTTGTTCCCTACGCCCACAGATAATCTTGAATCTTTGCTTAATTCCACTTCAATAATGAATAAGGGTCATATGTGCTGTCTATAAACAGAAACTTCCCCCAAAGTATTTTCAAACCCTATAAGATTAATTTAACATTCGGGGACGAATGTTCTAAAGGGGGGGAGGATGTTATATCCCGTGTCTTCACACCTTTGGAAAAATTTGGAAATATTCTTTACTTGTAAGAAATAAGATCATAATTAACTTTTATTTGACATAGGAGTTGTGTATGAAAGAATATTAATGTGGAAGTGTCGAATAAGGCCAAGGACAAATTTGGAATTTTGGAAATTAGTTTCGGGAATTACAAATGTGATCTATAAGTCATTGGGCCAAAATATTGGAATGGAAATTAAGGCCCAATGCTTAAGGGGGTGGCCGGCCATGGTGAGGCCCAACCCATGGCCACTAATTAATTCTCCATGTGTTAATAATAATATGAGTCATACTTTTTAGAAGGTTCATGAAATTAAAAGAAGAGAAAACAAAAGAAGCAAGAGAGAAAGAGCAAGAGGGTTTCGGCTTTGGCTAAGAAAATTGGCCATCAAAAATATTGCTCCAAAAAATTTTCTTTTGTAGTTTTCCCACTAAATTGAGTAGCCTCTTCAACTTGGTGTAGTTGTCTTGGAGGAAGAAGCACTTGGTTCCTCAATTTGACCACTTGTTTAAGTGAAGAAGACTAAGGAAAAAGGTAAGAATCCAACTCTTTTTGTTGTGTTATGATGTTTTGTTTGTGTTGTAGCATGTGCGAATGTGTTGATTGTGTGAAGAAATGGAAGTTTGCAAAGTGGGTGTGTGTTATAGCTATATGGCCGTGAGTATGTATATGTGTATAGCCACAATGTATAGAATTCATGTTATCTCTTAGTTGTGGTTGTGATGAAATGCATATTGGAATTGAAAGTTGCATGAATTTAGTTGATGTTGATAGAAGGGCATATGGCCGTGTACTATGTTGAAGTTGGAATGGAAAATGGATTGAGTTGCTTAGTGTGTTATTGTGATGCTTGCAATGTAAATGAAGATAGAATGATATAAGTTTGTATTGAAAGGGAATGTAGAAACTTATGTCGTTTTAGTATGATTTTCCGATATTAGGAAAATGAAGTTATTTGGTTGTTAGTTGTGATGATCATTGATGAATTTGGAAGTTGGAAACATGTTATTAATATGTATGCCAAATATTTGATGTTTTGAACAAGTTGTGACTATGGCGGAAAGTTGTATATTATGTATATCGTGTGTATAACTTGAGGAAACGATATGAGACGCTTCTAAAATATGTTGTGATGATCTAGTTTGATAATGAATGTGAAATCATTGATATTGGTTTGGAAATTGAAGTTGAAATGAAGGTGATGACATTATGTCGGCAAGTAGAACTAGTTGTGCCATATTGTGTTTCTAATGTTTGTTGTTGATGTTGATGTTGTTGTTTGGGTTGTTGTTGATGATTTTGAGCCGAGTTGAATTCTCGGGGGTGCTATATGTATTAGGGAAGTGCTGCCGAAATTTCGGTAGACAAATATGAGTTGAATTGAATTCGTAGCATCTATAACTTACAATTGGTAAATGTGACCATTTGCAGATTTTCGACGAAACGGAGAGTGAGCTTGGATAGGCTTAAAAAGCTCAAAAGGTATGTAAAGCTACCCGATCCTTCTTTTGGCATGCCTAAGTGTATTAGAACCGGATTCGGGCCTCGAAAGACTTTTTGCCCATCGGAAATCCGCAAGTGAAAATATCACTTTTTCTTTCAATAAGATTAAACTCTTTTTGGTATGCTTTCTTGAAAATTATGCGAACTTTCCCCTAAACTACTTGGAAAGCTATAGAACGTCCGTAGAACCTTTGTAGGTGATCCCATAAGCTTAAAATATGTAATTTGAGCCCACCGCCTTGCTTGTCCCGAGGTGGGCCCACTATTCCTGGTTTTGCCCGTATTGTACTCAAGTCTTACTTTCGAGCGGTTTTTGAAAGAAATGTTTTGACTACCATTCTAATTTCCTAACAAACGTTGTTTCAAATATTCCATTGTGAATCCATTGTGACTACCCTTGTGACTACCCTTCCTCCCGATTAGCTATATCAAACACAACAATAAACCATGGTATATCAACCGAATCACAATTCATGGCATGGAAGCCGAATATCAAATCATGGTATGGAAGCTGAATCTCAAATCTCAATATGATAGTCAAATTGTTCATTATAAATTATGTTCATCATCCCATTAATAGGGTATATCAAGTCATTGACTGATTTAGAAATTAAATTCAAATTATTATTCAGTTTCAATTCAACGAAACCCATTCATGGGGCAAACAACATGAAATATCCAACCTTTCCGAAATCAAATTTAAGCATCCCTTATGGGGTAATCTGTTACGCCCCTCATCTTCGTCATAGTAGAACTAAAAATTTCCTAGTCGAGTATGTCTTGAGATTGGGGACCCGTGCCCGAGTTGGAGATATAAAGTGTTGTACTCCGTGTACAAATGTATCAGTAGGTATTTTGGGCAAATTATGGAGTTAAAAGCTAAACGGATAGAATCGATGAAATCTGAACTGAATTAGGAAATTCTACAGACACCAGTCACTGTCGACAGACGGTCACTGTGAACCATACCGGTGTTTCTTCAATCAGAGATTTTCAGGCGTGAGTCGATGGGTCGTCGACCCGATCGTCGAACTATTTCAGTAGAACCTTCCAGTGCCAGTTATAAATAGGTGACCCTTGTGCTTATTTTTCAGATTTCTCGTTTCCTCCACACCTCAAGAGAGCTCTAGAACCTTCTCCATACCATACGAATATAAATCCAGGGTAAACCAAAGATCAAACACCAAGTATCAAGTGTAACAAGTATATGGGTGTTCACTAGGGTTAATGGAAGCTTGGAATTCTCTTTGGAATTAAAGTTGGTGTTGTCCTCAAGTGGAGTATCTTCCTCCAAAGATCATTTCTACATCATCAAAGGTGGGTTTCATGTTCATTACACATTATTAAGAGTATTCAGGGGTTGAATAACTTAGATTAAGAAGGAAAATAGAATATGAAGCTTAAATGTGGAAATAGTAGTATTCTTGAATAGAACTTGACATGAATCAATAGTTCTTGATATGCTAGGAGTATAATTTTGTTATGAATGATATTAAGAATGTTAAAGAAGTATTATATATGAATGAGTATGACGTTGTGTTGTATTTATGGTTGCGGATGACCTTGAAAAGGAATTTTGAGAATTGGATAATGCCTAGCTTGGTGGAGATTATTGATTATTATGTTATGGGTGTTGTCATTGATGTTTGGGAGTTGTTTATTATATGGAGAAAGTTGTCGAAACAAAGGAAATGTTTCCTAATTTTCATTAGCCTTTTAGTCACTCTAGATTAGACTTGACTATGGTTCTAATGATATAATGCAATGCGAAATATCCTGAATGTAGAGTTGCGAACTTTGAAGGAGAATGCTTAGTCGTTAAGGAAGCATACATGTATGTTAGGCTAGTCCCCTTATTTCCAAGGCATGAATTATATATTATGATTTATTTTCTATATCCCTATAACGTTCTTGTGTCCCACAAGATAAAAGTTAAAGATTCTTAAGAGCCTCTTATGAGATATGTTCTATGATAGTGATGATGATAATGATGCTTTTATGAGCCTGATAATCCTATCCTTATGATTTCATTGATGTTATTCCTTGTTTTTTCCTCACCTCATGATGCATATTTTGGGAGATTGTTTCATGATAAGTCTTGTGTTAAATATGATGTATACCCGTGTTGAGTATGATAGATAGCATGATAAGTGGTGCTCGGTAGACAGCTCCGGGTACCCGTCTTGGCCCGCTAGTGGGGTCGTGACAAAAGTGGTATTAGTGTAGTTCCTTCCTAGGGTGTGTCTACGAGCCTTGTCTAGTAGAGTTTTGTTTATGGGTGTGAAGCGCGCCACACTTATAAACAAGAGGCTGCGGGGCATTTAGGAATAATTACCGTCTTTTTTCTTCATAGATCGTGCGATAGAGCAATGTTATAAGATTCCCCTTTTCCCTAATTGTGCATTATGATTTCAGCAATGCCGGTAAAGAGGAAAGAAACAGCTACCCAGAAGGGCAAGATTGCTACCAGAAGGCGGAATGAACAGGAGTCCCCAGTAAATATAAAAGAGGGTGAGTCCTATAATGAGGCTATATCTCATACCTCTCACACTCCGCCTGTTTAAAGGAGCATGAAAGGGCCTCAACTCCAGCTCTAGTGCCTCCAGTTCCTCCACCGGCGCTTCGGGTCAGCAAATGACCGAGGCTATTCAGTTATTGACTCAGCTAGTTTCCACTCAGGCTCAGCGGCAGAGTGCGGGTCCATGTGATAGAGCGACTAGTGCCAGAGCTTTATGAGCTTGAATCCTCCAGATTTTTCCGGGTCAAAGTCGGATGAAGACCTTCAGGGTTTTATAGACGAGATGTTACGGATGCTGATGATTATACATACTTCAGATACAGATTCAGTTGAGTTGGCGTCCTATAGGTTGCGAGATGTTTCTGTTCTATGGTACAATAATTGGATATCCTCAAGAAAGGAAAATGTACCTTCCCCCGTTTGGCAGGAATTCGTAGATGCTTTCATTCGCCACTATTTGCCACTTGAGGTCCGTCGGGCCCAAGCTGACAGGTTCTTGAATCTAAAGCAAGGAAATATGAGTGCTCAGGAGTATATTCTTCGCTTCAATTCATTTGCCCGGTATGCTCCGACCATGGTGGCCGTCATGGGAGACCAGGTGCATCAATTTGTGAGTGGCCTAGGGCCACATTTGATAAATGATTTCTTGACAGCTTCATTACAAGAGGGGATGGCCATTTCCCATATTCAAGTCCACGCTCAAAATTTAGAAGATCAACAACAGCCGCAAAGGGGTGAGCGTGATATAGACAGAAGGCATAGTAAGAGGGCCAGATTTGCTGGTGCTAGTAGTGAGTATAGAGGGGGTCAAGGGAAACAATACTCCAGATATTCAGGCCAGTCCGCAGCTATTGCACCACCTGAATTCGCGGGCAAGAGATTTGATCGCCCTATTTATTCTGGTCTTGGTAAGAGTTCTAGGGTCTCGGGTCCTCAGTTTGGGGGTAATTCTAGTCGGAGGAGGCCACTGGTATCGCGATGCAGCCAATGCACTAGATTACATTCAGGTCAGCTTCGCCGAGGCTCAGATACTTGTTATGCCTATTGTCAGGTTGGGTATATGATACCTGATTGTCCATCGATGGGTGGCAGAGTTAGGGCTCAGCCTCCAGGATCAGTTGCAGGTTCTTCTTCATCTATGCGACCTATAGGGCAGACTCCCTAGATTTTAGCAGGTCGTGGCAGGGGCAGAGGGGGAGCATCTGGTTCGAGTGGCCCTCAGTAGCCCTGTATTTATGCTTTATCCGGACGATAGGATCTTAAGTCCTCCCCTGATGTGGTTAAAGGTATACTATCCATATTCTCCCATGATGTTTATGCCCTGATTGATTTGAGTTCTACCTCTTCTTATATCACTCCTTATATTGTTGGTCATATTGGAGTGAAACCCGAGATAATAAAACCTTTTGAGTTGTCTACTCCTGTTGGTGACTCGGTAATATCTAGACAAGTATATAAATTGTGTAATTATGGTATGTGATCGTCAAACTAAAGCAGATTTGATTGAGCTGGAAATGGTAGATTTTGATGTGATTATGGGCATGGACTGGTTAGCCTCTTGTTGTGCTAATGTGGATTGCAGAACAAATATGGTTCGATTCCAATTCCCAGGAGAACCAGTGCTTGAATGGAAAGGTAACACAGCGTACCAAGGGGTAGGTTTATTTCCAATCTCAAAGCAGGGAAGATGATTACAAAAGGCTATATTTATCATTTGGTCCGGGTTCATGACACCGAAGCAAAGCCACCAACTTTTCAATCTGTCCCAGTAGTGAATGAGTTTTTGGATGTATTTCCAGATGAGCATCCAGGTCTTCCACTAGAACGGGAGATCAATTTTACCATTGATGTGTTGCCAGACACCGAACACATATCTATTCCTCCTTACAGAATGGTTCCAGCAGAATTAAAAGAGTTAAAGGCACAACTGAAGGATTTTCTCGAGAGGGAATTTACTAGGCCTAGTTCATCACCATGGGCAGCACCTGTCTTGTTTGTAAGAAAGAAAGACGGCTCCCTATGAACGTGCATTGACTATAGACAGTTGAACAAGGTGACAATCAAGAATAAATATCCACACCCTAGAATCGATAATTTATTTGATCAACTACAAGGTGCCAAGTGGTTTTCAAAGATTGATTTGAGATCGGGATATCACCAAGTGAGAGTCATGGAAGAAGACATCCCCAAGACGGATTTCAGGACTAGATATGGTCATTATGAATTTCGGGTAATGTCATTTGGGTTGACTAACGCTCCGGCAGTGTTCATGAACTTGATGAATAATGTATTCAGGCCTTTTCTAGATCTATTTGTGATCGTGTTCATCAATGAAATTCTGGTATATTCTCGATCAAAAGTAGAGCATGGAGATTATTTGTGTATTGTCCTTGGGATTTTGCAGACTCGGGAGCTATATGTCAAATTTTCAAAATGTGAGTTCTGGTTGAACTCTTTGACTTTTCTGGGCCATATTATCTCAGGTGAAGGCATTCGGGTCGATACTCAAAAAATTTAGGCTATGAAGACTTGGCCAAGGCCCACAACGCCTACAGAGGTTCGAAGCTTTTGGGGTTTAACAAGCTATTATAGGAGGTTCATGGAAGGATTTTCTTTTATTTCAGCACCATTGACGAACCTAAAGCAAAAATCAGCAAAATTTCAGTGGACTGATGCTTGTCAGCGTAGTTTCCAAGAACTGAAAGATAGATTGACTTCAGCCCCAGTCCTGACCCTTCCAGAAGGATCAGAAGGTTATGTTGTTTATTATGATGCCTCCAGTGTCGGGTTGGGCTATGTATTGATGCAGCATGGGAAGGTTATAGCCTTTGCCTCCAGGCAATTAAGAAAACATGAGAAGAACTACCCAACCCATGATCTGGAATTAGCGGTGGTTATTCATGCTTCGAAGATATGGAGACACTATTTGTATGGTATTCATGTTGATATTTATACGGATCATAAGAACCTCCAGTATATTTTTAAGTAAAAGGAGTTGAATCTTTGGCAGAGGCGGTGGTTGGAGGTATTGAAAGACTATGATGTGAATATACTATATTATCCAGGAAAAGCAAATGTGGTGGCCGATGCTCTTAGCCACAAATCCGTGGGTAGTTTATGGGATAACCAACCGGGGAAGAAAGAATTAGTTCGTGAGCTCCACCGGTTAGCTAACCTAGGATTCGCTTAATGGATTCGGGCAATGCAGGAGTTGTTGTTCATAATCCATCTGTTTCCTTCCTGGACATGGAAGTGAAAAAGAGCCAATATGAAGATGCCCAGTTGAGTCACTATAGAGATACACTTCCTTAGAAAGAGAAGTCACCATTTGAGATTTCGACAGATGGCATTCTCAGGTATCGAGGCAGGCTATGTGTTCCGAATGTTACGAGATTACGCCACCAGATTCTGGAAGAAGCTCATTAATCCTGTTATTTTGTTCATCTAGGAGCAACAAAGATGTATCATGACCTCAAGTCTATGTATTGGTTGGATGGAAGTGTCCAAATTGCCAACAAGAAAAAATTGAGCATCAAAAGCTAGGAGGGTTGTTGCAAGCCATGGAAATTCCAGCCTGGAAATGGGAAGTGATCAATATGAATTTTATTGTAGGCTTACCTCGTTCTCGGCGTAAGTACGACTCCATATGGGTAATCGTGGACAGACTTATGAAATCAGCTCATTTTCTTCCAGTCAAGACTACATATTCAGCAGAAGATTATACAAGGCTTTATCTTAAAGAAATAGTGCGACTTCTTGGTGTACCAGTATCCATTATCATAGATAGAGGGGCACAATTTGTAGCTAAATTCTGGAAGTCTTTTCAAGAAGGTTTGGGAACTCAAGTGAGACTCAGCACAACATTTCATCCACAGACCGATGGACAAGCTGAAAGCACTGTTTAGACCTTGGAAGATATATTGCGGTCATGCGTATTAGACTTCGGAGGCAATTAAGATGATCATTTACCACTTATTGAATTTTCCTATAACAACAGTTATCATTCCAGCATCCAGATGGCTCCATATGAAGCTCTGTATGGGAGGAAGTGTAGATCGCCAATTGGATGCTTTGAAGTCGGAGAGACACAATTGATAGATCCAGAATTGATTCAACAAGCGAGGGAGAAGATCAAGCTCATCCGAGACCGATTACTGACGGCTCAAAGTAGCCAAAAGTCTTATGCGGACGATTGCCGACGGAACATGGAATTCCAAACCAATGATTGGGTGTTTTTAAAAGTGTCGCCGATGAAAGGCCTAATGATATTCGGAAAGAAAGGTATGCTCAGTCCCCGGTATATTGGGCCTTACAAGATTTTATGCAAGGTGGGCCAAGTGGCCTATGAACTAGATTTACCTCCAGAGCTCGAATCTGTCCATCCAGTTTTTCATGTATCGATGCTCCGTAAATATGTTGCAGACCCTTCTAGAATCGTTCCAGTGGATGATGTTCAAGTTACTGAAAAGTTGGCTTATGAAGAGGTACCCATTCCCATAGTAGATATGCAAGTGCGGAAACTCAGAAAAAAGAGGTAGCTTGAGTGAAGGTCCTGTGGAGAAATAATAATAGAGAAAAGATGATTTGGGAAGTAGAAGAGGATATGAAGATCAGATATCCACATTTATTTCCACCCCCGAAAGAGATTCAAGATGAGACGCCATTATCCCCAGGTATGAATGTCACAACCCGACTAGGGGCCGTGACGGGTACCCGGGGCTAACCACCGAGCACCAGTCATTCCCTTACTTATCATATTCATATCATAAGAAAGTCATTTTCTCATTTGGAAACATAATCACTTTACACATGCATATATGTATACATAAGCCCTTCGGCTATCAAAATAATATAAACATATACATTAGATACATTGTGAGACCATACTATCCACACATGCGTATCTACGAGCCTCTACTCGAGTGCTAGACATAAGGATGGGACAGGACCCCGTCGTGCCCAAAATATACATATATATACACAAAAGAATGGTCAAAGGCACCTCCAGAAAAATGGAGTGCTCTCAAGTCAGCTAACAGCTCCTACGAGTCTGGATCAAGCCCACCTCCCTGTCTAACTGTGGGCATGAGCACAGCGTCCAAAGAAAACGAACGTCATTACGAACATTGTACTGAGTATGTATGGTAAGAATGAAATGGACATAATAGAAGAATCATAAGCCATAGGAGGAAGATATAACCTGCATGAGTTTCATAGGTGAATACATTTCATACATATATCGTATATTTATATAATGATAGTACATGTGTCATCATAGCGCATATATCATCGCATCATAATCCTCATCGTTAACCCGCGTCCGGGTAACCATCATATGCCGCCTACTAGTGGTGATCATGTCCGGCCTTCTAGGCACAGTGGAAAAATAAGCAGCCCGCCTTAGCAATGACATGCCCGGCCATTTAGGCACTGTGGAATCATAAGTAGCCCGCCTTAGCGGTGAAATGTCCAGCCTCTTAGGCACGGTGGAATCGTATCGTCATATACCCATCGTAACTCAACATTTTTATACATGGCATAGGAATATTATAAACTTACATTATTGATCATCTATAGACATATCATAACGTAACATCATTATACATTTATCATAAAAAACATATATTAGAACTTGGAGGCAACTATGGCTATGTCGGGGTGACATAAGGTCATGAACCCTCGATTCCATTATGGAGCATTTATAAGTATTCTGCCTCACCTTGAAGGAAATAGTATATAAGGTGAGTGTATACAATAAACGACATCATTAACTACATAAGAACATCGTCTCATGAACTCTAGAATATTTAGACTTAAGCTCATCATCATCATTATTGGGCTCGTAATGTATCTCTTATCTTATGTAGCTATTCATGATCATAGACTCTTACCTTTCCGGGATATAGAGGATTCATGGAGTAGAAGGAAAAATCATGCCATCGGATTCATGCCATAGAAAGAAGGGACTAGGCTCACATACCTTGTTCGTTTAACTAATCTATCACTTGCTTGTTCTCCTTCAATGCCCACGTTTCTACCTTCAAGAGAATTCGCATTAACATTAGCTAATCGATTACTTAAACGTGCTTACTAAATCTAAAGAAAATTGGGCATCATTTCCTTTGTTTATACTACTTTCCCCATATTCTATATCAACTCCAGAACATTTATAACAACATTCACAATATCACAAGCAACAATCATCATTCATCTACATTACCCACATTTCGTAGTTTCACTCCAATTTCTCCATAATCATGATGCTAGTTCGTTATTGCATTTTCCCACATATCTCCCTGTCTACCTGTGGGCATGAACACAACGTCCAAAGAAAACGGATGTCCATACGAACATTGTACTGAGTATGTATGGCAAGAATGAAATGAACATAATAGAAAAAACATAAGCCATAGGAGGAAGATATAACCTCCATGAGTTTCATAGGTGAATACATTGCATACATATATCGTATATTTATATAATCATAATACGTGTGTCATCATAGAGCATATATCATCGCATCATAATCCTCATCGTTAACCCGCGTCCGGGTAACCATCATATGCCGCCCAGTAGTGGTGATCATGTCCGGCATTCTAGGCACGGTGGAATCATAAGCAGCCCGCCTTAGCGGTGACATGCCTGGCCATTTAGGCACGGTGGAATCATAACCAGCCCGCCTTAGCGGTGACATGTCCGGCCTCTTGGGCACGGTGGAATCGTATCGTCATATACCCATCGTAACACAACATTTTTGTACATGGCATAGGCATATTATAAACTTACATTATTGATCATCTCATAGACATATCATAACTTAATATCATTATACATTTATCATTAAAAACATACATTAGAACTTTGAGGCAACTATGGCTATGTCGGGGTGACATAAGGTCTTGAACCCCCGATTCCATTATGGAGCATTTATAAGTATTCTGCCTCACCTTGAAAGAAATAGTATATAAGGTGATTGTATACAATAAACGACATCATTAACTATATAAGAACATTATATCATGAACTCTAGAATCTTTAGACATAAGCTTATCATCGTCATTATTGGGCTCGTAATGTATCTCTTATCTCATGTAGCTATTCATGAACATAGACTCTTAGCTTTCCGGGATATAGAGGATTCATGGAGAAGAAGGAAATATCATGCCATCGGATTCATGCAATAGAAATAAGGGACTAGCCTCACATACCTTGTTCGTTTAACTAATCTATCGCTTGCTTGTTCTCCTTCATTGCCCATGTTTCTACCTTCAAGAGAATTCACATTACCATTAGCTAATCGATTACCTAAACGTGCTTACTAAAGCTAAAGAAAATTGGGTAGCATTTCCTTTGTTTATACTACTTTCCCCATATGCTATATCAACTTCCAAACATTCATAACAACATTCACAATATCACAAGCAACAATCATCATTCATCTACATTACCCACATTTCGTAGTTTCACTCCAATTTCTCCATAATCATGATCATAGTTCATTATTGCATTTTATCACATATAATACTTATTCAATGTTCTAAATGTCGTTCACAACATACTTACAATCACAACATACCAATATTCATAATTCACCCCAAACTACTACTCAACAATGACACTATTCACACATTCATGACCCATTTTCTACCTCCTTCTACAATCCAAGTGTTTCAACTTTTCAATACCTTAAATAACATGTAAATACCATAAACCTCACCTTAGAGAGTGTAGGAATAAGCCTTGAGTTGAAATATTTCTCTTTCACCAAACCCTAGTTCACTTCCCATGAAATTTTCTTGCCTTAGGTGAACCCTAGTGAGTTTCTTGCACTTGTTTCCCTTGATTTGATGAAGTTGATCATCAATTTCACTTGGATTCTTGTATATGAGGAGTTTGGAAAGTTCTAGAGAGCTATTGGGTCGTGGAGGGAGAAAATAAAATGAATTAAATGAGCTTGGGATATTCTTTTATAAATGAAAAAGTTGTCCCGACATCATTATACGGACACTTATATGGCCCGTATCAATTTATATGGTCCGTATAAGTGACCGTGAAACTGCTCCAGTAACCATCCCATTCTGTGTCAATTTTACGGCACATTATACGGTCCGTATAAATTTATACGGTTCGTATAAGTGACCGTGAAATCACCCCCTCAACAACTTCATTCTGTGACCATTATACGACAAGTTATATGGACCGTATAATATTATACGGACCGTATAATCTACCTCTTCTCTGATTTTTGGTTCTCGTCACTTCGTTTGACCTCAAATCCTTATGAAACCTTCTTGATACTTGTTTAATACCTCGTTAACAATCTGAAGGATATTATAATTCTTCTCCAAAACATTACTAATCCATCATTAATTCAATATTCATAAATTCTTTTCGGTACGCAACATATATCTTACTTTCCTTATCGACTTTAATCTCCTATCTCAAATGTCTCTGAAATCTTATTTAAAATCATCAAGTGGTATTTCTTACTTATCAAAACATCGTATCCATCGTGCTCTTCGCTAGCCTATTCACTGTATGTTAACGGGAAATTTTCCAAGGTGTAACATTCTTCCCCCCTTTTAGAACATTCGCCCGCGAATGTTAAACACTCGGGAATACTACGAAAATTTCGCCAGAGTTTGTTACATCCGACATTTTTGCTTATTCAAAAAGATTCAAGACAAATTGACGTGTGATGAATAAGGCCACAATTGGACCTTACTTGGTATGAATGTGTAGGTTATGAATTCAGTGGTGTGGAATTACGAAAGGTGGCCAAGGGCAAAATTGTAATTTTGGAAACTTGTTCCATAAATTACAAAATTAGCCAAGTTGGACTCAAAAAACAAATAAGAGAACAAGGCCCAAACTTGGAGGCCCAACCGGCCATATTGGCCCAAAATCCATGGCCATAAGTCATGTGATTAGTCACATGACTAGTTAATATAAAGAGGTAATAATACATGTTTATCCAAAGAAGCTTCAAGAAAAAGAATTGAGAGGAAGAGAAAGAGGCATTTCTGGTTTGAAGGAGAAAAAGAAAGAAAAAGAAAGAAAGATTTTTTGAGGCCTAATCTTTGGGTTAAAAATCAAGTTCTTGTGGGAATATTACCAAGTGCAAAGCCCTCTACAAGTTGGTATAAGTATTGTGGCAAGAAAGCAATTCTATCCTCCAAGTGAAGAACTTGAAGAAAGGTGAGGATTTAATGCTTTTGTTATGTTATAAATGGTATATGTATGTTGTAGTATGTGTGAATGAATGAAAAACATGGAAATTTTGTGTGTGGGAAAAATATGCATGTTGGCCGAATACATGTACATGTATTACATGTCTTGGATGATTTGAATTCATGTTGTAATTTAGTTGTAGTATGGTGGAAATTTTATTAGAAATGGAAGTGGAATGAATTAGTGAAAATTGAAAAATGTAGGAGGTGGCCGTGTGGTATTGTTATGTGTTGATGGAGTATGAATTTGATCTTGTTTGTATGTTAAGTATGTTATGGTGAAGTGAATGGAAAGATAACAATCTTTATTGTTTTGGAAAAATGGTTATCAAGTTGTTGTAGGAAAGTATGCAACTTTGTTATGAATTATGTAAAAATGGAAATGAATGTATCAAGAGGCAAATTATGATTATTGTTGATGAATTTGGAGGATGGAAATGTATAATGAACTAGTATGTTGAAAGTTAGGAAAAGATTGGAAAAGTAGTGACTTAATGGAAAGTTTGAATGTTGTGTATCTTATGAATATTATGTGAAAATGGTATGGATGCCTCCGATGTATGTCGTAATGACTTTGATGGATAATGAATATGAAAATAATAAGTTTGGTTTGGAAATGCAAGTTTGAAACGAAAAATGTTTCGTTATGTCGAAAGATGGCTAATGATGCCTTAGTGTATGTTTAATGTCCATTGATGTTTTGATGTCATTCCTGGGTTGTTGTGTTGATGAATTGAGCCGAGCTAAGTCTCGGGGATGTCGTATATACAGAGGAAATGCTGCCGAAATTTCGGTAGGCAAGTATGTGTAAAGTTGGAATATGGAAAGAATGAAACTAACAAATGGTAAACTTGACCATTTCCAGATTTTGGACGAAATTTGGATTGACGCCAAGCGAGCATAAGGCGCCATCGAGGTATGTGAAGCATTTCCCTATGTTCCTAGGCATGTTCTGGATGTGGTAGGCTCGTCCGCGAGCCTTAAGTACGACTCCGTTCCCCGGAATTCGAGACGGAAAACCGCTCCAATTCCTTCAATTCAGTTGAAGCTATTTTCTTACAAATTTCCCTTAAAGTGAATTTTTGTACAAAACTTCCCTAAACGGAGTCGGAACACTTCCAAACGACTATGGATGACCTCATAAGGTCTATTAGCAATAATTTACCCATGTAGCCTCGAGTTGGTCCGAGGCGGGCCCACAAGGCCCGATATCTTCTGTAAAATTTTAAATACTTCCATTTTGGTCCGATTTTCTCTAAAAAACTTCTGGACTATTATTTTGTGTATAATATGGCTATTTTTGTGTAATTTATACAAATGATTTTTGAACATATAAGAATCTGATTCTGATAATAATCTGTCGTGCCTTCCCAACTAGGACATAGGCGCGTACTATGCATACTATCTGGATATTCTGATTTTGGCTCGCCGTTTGGCACCCTTCAGTTTGATTGAGTATTTATGTTGAGTCTGTATGTAAGTAGTTTCTCATTTATCGGTTCGTGTCTGTCTCAATGCATTCTTTCACTGCGACCCGGGCCAGGTTCTGTTATCATGCATATTTCTCTGCATTATTCACCGCGTCCCTCGGCGTACGGGCTGGGATCTGTATGTCTGTATGATATTATGATCTGTGTATGGGGATGGCGGCCAGGATGGCATATGATCTGATCTGATTTTGTCTGTCCACCGCGTCCCGTACTAAGAGGGCCGGGTTCTGTTACCGCGCCCCCAGACAGGGCCGGGATCTGTATGAATGTTTGCGTATGCCATCTGTATTTATATAAGCACATGCCTCTGTATGATTCTGTATGACTCTGTACTACTCTGCATGCATAATTCTGTCCGACATACTTTTGTCTGTCCGTCTGAATTACGACTATGTCTGTATGTCCGTATGGATTCTGATTCTGTATGTCCGTATGGATTCTGATTCTGCTCGTCTGTCCGTATTATGATTCCGTCTGTCTGTCCGAACCATAATTCGGGTTATTTGTATGGAACACGATTTTGTATGTCTGTCTGGATCATGACTCTATCCGTCAGTCTGATTTATGGTTCTGTCTGTTATATTTCTGTGACTCCGGTTCAGACTATGCTTATATCTGTTATATTTCTGCTCTACATACTCGGTACATTTTTTGTACTGACCCCCGTTCTTCGGGGGCTGCGCTACATGCCCGCAGGTACAGACGGGCCAGGTGATACGCCGCCAGCGTATGTTTCTGATTCAGCTGTTTTGAAGAGCTCCTTTGATCTGGAGCGTATATTTTTGGTATATATCTCCTGTCTTCTGTATACTCTGTATGTATGGATATTCTGGGTACGGCGGGGCCCTGTCCCGTCATATGACTCTGTATGTCTGTAGAGGCCTGTAGATAGATGTGTGGGTTACGGGTTTCGTCTGTATGTTAGCCTTATCGGCTTATCTGTAAATGTCTGTATGTTCAGGTATGTATATATATGTTCGCGCGCGTGCCGTATTTGTATCGGCCTACTTCTATAACTTCTGTTTTAAAAAAAAAAGGAAAAAAAAAATCCGTATGATTCGAAAGTCGGTCGGGTAGGTATGTACGGGTACCCAGTTAGGGTACCAGTCGCGGCCCACGGGGTTGGGTCGTGACAGAGTTTCCCCTGTAATATGGCACTACCATCCTGTCACAACAACCCATAATAAAATTGCCTCATAGGGCACAACACAATTGCACTATAAATTCGCCACGCATGACCAAAAGCATGAAAAGAAAGCATACATACCTCATAATGTTAGTGTTTCATCTTGAATCTCTCCTGGGGGTTGGAATAAGTGGGGATATGTGGATTTCATTTTCTCTTCCGCTTCCCAATTCATTTCTTCTCAGTTGTTATTTTGCCACAAGACTTTGACTGAAACTACTTCCTTATTTCGAAGTTTTCGTACTTGCCTGTCTAATATGGCAATGGGCACTTCGTCGTATGCTAGCTTTTCTGTCACTTGAACATCATCTATTGGGACAATCCTCGTAGGATCTCCAACACACTTGTGGAGCATTGAGACATGAAATACTGGATGGACTGATTCAAGCTCTGAAGGCAAGTCCAATTGGTAAGGCTACATCACCCACCTTGCGGATAATTTTATAGGGTCCAATGTATCGAGGACTTAATTTTCCTTTCTTGCCAAATATCATCACCCCTTTCATTGGCGACACCTTAAAAAATACCCAGTCATCAATTTGAAATTCTAAGTCTCGTCGGCGGTTGTCTACATAAGATTTTTGGCCACTTTGGGCTGTCAACAATCAATATCGGATCACCTTGACTTTTTCTATCGCTTGCTGAATCAATTCAGGGCCTATTAGCTGTACTTCTCCTATTTCAAACCATCCAATTGGGGATCTACACTTCCTTCCATATAAAGCTTCATACGGAGCCATTTGGATACTGGAATGGTAGCTATTGTTATATGCGAACTCAATCAGAGGTAAGTGATCATCCCAACTACCACCGAAATCTAGTACACATGCCCGTAGCATATCTTCCAAAGTCTGAATGGTACGTTCGGCTTGTGTATCGGTCTGCGGATGGAATGCCGTGCTAAGCTTCACTTGGGTACTTAGACCTTCTTCTAAAGACATCCAGAACTTGGCTGTAAATTGCGCTCCTCTATCTTTGATAATGGATACTGGAATACCATGGAGTCGCACAATCTCTTTGAGATACAACCTCGCATAATCTTCTGCTAGGTATGTGGTTCTGACTGGAAAAAAATGAGCTGCTTTCGTGAGTTTGTCCATGATCACGCATATGGAATCATACTTGACCCGAGAACGAGGTAACCCCAGAACAAAATCCATATTGATCACTTCCCATTTCCAAGTAGGGATTTCCATTGCTTGCAATAATCCTCCTGGCTTTTGATGTTCGATTTTCACTTGCTGGAAATTTGGACATTGGGCTACAAATTCTGCTATGTCTCTCTTCATGCCATCCCACCAATATATCAATTTGAGATCGTGATACATCTTTGTTGCACCTGGGTGAGTAGAATATCGAGAATAATGGGCTTCTTCTAGAATTCGACAGCGTAATTCTGCGACATTCGGCACACATAGCCTGCCTCGATATCTAAGAATTCCATCTGGGGAGATTTCTAATGGAGACTTATCTTTTTCATGAAATACGTCTCTATAATGGCTCAACTGAGGATCTTCATATTGTCTCTCTTTCACTTCCATATTCAGGGACGAAACTGTGGGATCATTAATACCAATCCATGTACTACCCGAATAAATTATACGTACTCCAAGATTAGCTAGTTGGTGGAGCTCATGAATCATCTCTTTATTTTCTAGAGGAACTTCACATAGGCTGCCCATTGATCGGCGGCTGAGCGCATCAGCTACGACATTTGCATTTCCGGGGTGGTATAAAATGCTCACATCATAATCTTTCAATAAATCTAACCACCGCCTCTGCCATAGATTTAACTCCTTCTGTATGAAAATGTACTGAAGACTCTTGTGATCTGTATAAATATCGACATGCACGCCATACAAGTAATGTCACCACACTTTTAATGCATGAATAACTGCAGCCAATTCGAGATCATGAGTTGGGTAGTTCTTTTCATGTTTCCGCAGCTATTTGGAAGCATAAGCAATGACTTTACCGCGCTGCATTAGCACACATCCTAACCCAACACCGGAAGCATCACAGTACACAACATAACCATCTGGCCCTTCTGGAAGTGCTAAGACTGGAGCTGAGGTTAATCTGTCCTTCAACTCTTGGAAACTGCGTTCACAAGCATCATTCCATTGAAATTTAACTGACTTCTGGGTTAGCTTCATCAATGGGGCTGAAATAGAGGAAAATCCCTCCACAAGCCTTCTATAGTAACCTGCAAATCCCAGAAAACTACGGACTTCTGTAGACGTCGTAGGCCTTGGCCAAGCCTTTACAGATTCAATTTTCTGAGTGTCGACTCGAATGCCATCATTTGAAATAACATGGCCAAAAAATGTCACAGAATTCAGACAAAAGTCGCACTTTGAAAATTTTGCATATAATTCTTGGGTTCGAAGAATTCCAAGAACAATACGTAAATGATTTTCATGTTCTGATTCTGTACGATATTATACCAGAATATCGTCTATGAATACTATCTCAAATAAATCCAAGAGGGGCCCGAATACATTATTCATCAAATTCATAAACACTGCCGGACCATTAGTCAACCCAAACGACATCACCCAGAATTCATAATGGCCATATCACGTTCTGAAGGCTGTTTTGGGAATATATTCATCTCTAACTCTCACTTGATGATAACCCGACCTCAAGTCTATTTTAGAAAACCACTTGGCACCCTGTAGTTGATCAAACAAATCATCAATCCTTGGGAGAGGATATTTGTTCTTAATCGTCACCTTATTCAATTGCCGATAGTTAATGCACATTCTCAAGGAGCCATCTTTCTTTCGGACAAACAATACGGGTGCTCCACACGGGGAGGAACTAGGCCTAATAAAACCTTTCTCAAGAAAGTCTTTCAACTGTGCCTTTAGCTCTTTCAATTCTGCCGGAACCATTCGGTAAGGAGGAATGGAAATAGGCTTGGTGTCCGGCAACACATCGATAGCGAAATCAATCTCTCTTTCTGGAGGAAGGCCTGGAAGTTCATCTGCAAATACATCCGGAAATTCATTCACTATCGGAACGGATTGGAAAGTTGGCGACTTTGCTTCGATGTCATACCCATAATCACATCAAAATCTAACATTTCCAGCTCTATTAAATCAGCTTTGGTTTGGAGATTGCATATCACAAGTACACAATTTTTATACACCTGTCTAGCTATCACGGGATCACCAACTGGAGTAGATACCTCAAAAGGTTTAATTGGCTCAGGTTTCACCCCAATACAACCGGCAACATACGGAGTAATATAAGACAAGGTAGAACCCAGATCTATCAATGCATACACATCATGGGAAAATATGGATAATATACCTGTAACCACATCGGGAAGGACTCAAGATCCTGTCGTCCGGCTAAAGCATACACACGGGGCTGAGTGGCACCTAAAGTAGATGCTCCCCCTCTGCCTCTACCTCGACCTGCTGGAATCTGGGGAGTCTGCTCTACCGGGCGCACTAAAGATGAACCAGCCACTGATCTTGTGGGCTGAGCCCCACCTCTGCCATACCTCAAGGGACAATCTCGCATCACGTGCCCAGTCTCTCCACAAACATAGCAAGCATCTGTGCCCTGGCGGCATGGCCCCGAGTGTAATTTCCTGCACTAGCTACATCGTGGAACTGGTGGTCTCCTCTGACTATAATCACCCCAAACTGAGAACCGGAAGCTCTCGAACTCTGACCCTTTCCTGAAGGAAAAGAGTGACCAAATCTCCTATCTGCAAATCGTGGAGGCGCACTAGTCATCTGTTACACCTCGGAAAATTTCCCGTTGGTACGCAAGTAAATGAACTAATGAGGTGTACGAGGAGTGCGAGTGTATAATGTTTCATGGGAAATGTGTGTAAAGGGATGTGGATGATTAGAATGAAAAGTCGAGAAATGAGAAAAATTGAAAGTTGGCAAAACTGCCCAGTGGTCGTATATTGCAAAATACGGATCGTAAAGTGCAATACGGTCCGTAAACTGGCAGTCGTAAACTGCCATGCAAAAGCTTCAGCTCTCTGCCAGTGGTCGTAAAGTGCAAATACGGACCGTAAACTGGTATACGGTCCGTAAACTGCCAGGTCGTAAACTGGCATACCAAACTTCAACTTTCTGCCAGCTGAGGAAGAGGTATAATACGACCTGGTGGACGGACCGTAAAGTGATTTACGTCCCGTAAACCATGGTCGTAAATCACCATGCATGCAGGCCAAAGTTTCTGGTTCTGCTTAAGCTTAAAAACGACCACGAGGGACGGTCCGTAAACTGAAATACGGACCGTAAACCTCCATGAACGACCACTGTTCACCCAACACAGATTTTTCAATTCATTAAATATGAGGATCAAGACTTGTCTTATTTCATTTACAACATTACACCACTTCTCTCTAGAACTTCCCTCTACATTTATTTTATGAGTTTTCAAGGATTATAAGTCATCCATAACATTAAGACAAGTAAATCAAGGATAAGGGAATCATCAAGGATCATCCAAGTCAAGAAATCCAAATGGAGAAAAACTCGGGTTTTGCTAAAAGAAAAGTATTATCAACCAAAGCTTGTTCCTACAACTTCTAAGGTAAGATTCATGATTTTTACAAGATGTTTGAGGTATTGGAGAATCAAAATACATAGATTGTAGAAAATGTGGTCAACTAGGTCATGAATGATGAATAGTGACATTTTGAGAAATAGTTTGAATTGAGTTATGAATGTTGTTGTGTTGTGATACGAATGTGTTATAATTGGTATTAAGATCATGAACTAAACACTTTAGACGAATGGACGAAGATGGGTGTTATAATCATGAATGTGGGTGAATTAGAGGCAAATTGAGGAATTCTAGATAATGTGGATAATGTGAATGACTAATGGCCATTGTTATGATAATAATGAAGGTATAAAAGCTAGCATTGGAAGGGGACGTGCAAGCCTAGAATAGTTCGACAGAAAGGTATGTAAGGCTAACCCTTCTTTCATAAGGCATGGTTCTTGGCCAAATTCCTAAATTCCTCTATATGAGTATGTTGTCTTCACATGGTTGACATTCCGAGCTCATAAACTCACGACCCTTGATATGTACTATGCTTATACTACGTTCCTCGTATGACGAGTAAGTCTATAATGTAAATGTAACGATAATGATGAGGATAGAAATGATGATGACAGTAAAATGAGACTAGAGATGCTTACGAGCTACGATATATGTGTATGTGTGCCTATGAAGGGCTATAATAAGACCCCGAGCTTATGATGCCGGGTAAGACTATATGTATATGACTATATATAAAGTATGTATACGATTACGAAATGCGCGCACACCTCTGCAGAGGGTACGGATAACCCTGATGCCTTGGTAGGGCCAGGTATGTATGACCTTGAGCCTTGGTTGGCCAAGTATGTATAAGACACCGATCCCATGAGGTCGGGTATGCTATGTAAATGCTATGTATATGAAATGACTATGTATATAATATGAATATGAATGTGAAAAGACTATGTATAGGAATACGGATAAGGACATGTATACGAATATGAGCACAAGTATGGTACGAGTATTTCTATGCCATATCTTTTGGGTACTCATTCTTTTGTGTATATAATTATGGGCATAGCGGGGTCCTGTCCCGCTAATGTGATATGTTATACTCTTAGAGGCTCGTAGACGTGTGTGTGTATGGGTAGATGTGTTTGGCCTTGTCGGCCTATGTTTTGTATATCATTTTGTCGGACACGTTGGCCCATGTATATTGATGTAGCATAAATGCCTATGATGATATAAATGTGCGGTTGTCCATATGGGACTAGTTGACGAATCAATGGAAATGCATGTATAATTATGTGGCTCACCTAGATGTAAGTATAAGAGTAAGCTAAAAGGGTGCTCGGGTGGGTTAGCACCGGGTGCTCGTCGCGGCCCCGAGTCGGGTCGTGACATCACCGATTGGCCTGAATGTCTGGAATAAGTCTGCCTCGATCCCCCTCTATAATCCCTACTTGCCCCCATAGATCTGGCCCTCTTGCTTTTCCTTCTATCCATGTCACGATCACCCCTTTGCGGATGTCGTTATCCTTCTAAATTCTGGGCATGGGCTTGTATTCGGGAAATATCCATCCCATCTTGCAACGAAGCCGTCAAACAATCCTTAAATAAATGTGGCCCTAAGCCATTCACAAACCTGTGCACTCTATCTCCTATATCGGCCACCATAGTCGGGGCATATCTAGCCAATGAATTGGAAGGCTATACTCCTGAGCACTCATATTCCCTTGTTTCAAATTTAAAAATCTATTCGCTCTAGCTCGGCGGACCTCGAGTGGCAAATAATGACGGATGAAGCCATCTACAAATTCTTGCCAAACGAGAGGAGGTGCATTTTCTTTTCTTGACGCTAGCCAATTATTGTACCACAATACCGGCACATCTCGAAGTCTATAAGATGCCAACTCCACAGATTCAGTTTTGGAGGCATGAATAATCTTCAACGTCCTCAACATTTCATCAATAAAACTTTGTGGGTCTTCATTCAACTTTGACCCGAAAAACTCCGGAGGATTCAAACTCATAAAATCAAGGGCTATGGTACTAGCTGCCCTATCACTCGGACCCGCACTCTGCCGCTGTGCTTGAGCGGCAACTAACTGTGTCAATAAATGAATAGCCTCGGTCACTTGTTGACCCGTAGCAACCGGTGGAGGAACTGGAGGCATAGGAGCCGGAGCTGAAGCCCCCTCTTGTTCTTCTAAATTGGGCGGAGTGGAGGATGTATTAAATAAAGCCTCATTATGTAACTCGCCCTCTTCTACATTCATTGGCGGCTTTCTTTCTACCCGCCTTTTCATCGTAGTCTTGCCCTTTTGGGCAACTGTAGCTTTTCCCTTTGGCGGCATTTCTGAAAGCATAGCACACTATTAGGGAGGAGAAAATCTTATAACACGGCTCTATCGCACGATCTCTTAAGATAAAAGATGGTCATTTTTCCTAAATGCCCTGTAGCCTCCTGTTTATTAGTGCGGCGCGCAACACACCATAAACAAGACTCTACTAGACACGGCTCGTAGACACTTCACATTAACATTAGCTAATCGATTACTTAAACGTGCATTTTCCCACATATAATACTTCCTAGGAATGAACTGCTCTGATACCACTTTTGTCACGATCCGACTAGGGGCCGTGACGGGTACCCGGGGCTAACCACCGAGCACCACTCATTCCCTTACTTATCTATTCATATCATAAGAAAGGCATTTTCTCATTTGGAAACATATTCACTTTACATATGTATATATGTAAACATAAGCTCTTCGGCTATCAAAATAATATAAACATATACATTAGAATCATTGTGAGACCATACTACCTACACCTTCGTATCTACGAGCCTCTACTAGAGTGCTAGACATAAGTATGGAATAGGACCCCGTCGTGCCCAAAATATACATATATATACACAAAAGAATGATCAAAGGCACCTCCGGAACAATGGAGTTCTCTCAAGTCAGCTAAAAACTCCTACGAGTGTGGATCAAATGAATTAAATGAGTTTGGGATATTCTTTTATAAATGAAAAAGCTGTCCCGACATCATTATACGGACACTTATACGGTCCGTATAAATTTATACGGTCCGTATAAGTGACCGTGAAACTGCTCCAGTAACCATCCCATTCTGTGTCAATTTGACGGCACATTATACGATCCATATAAATTTATACAGTTCGTATAAGTGACCGTGAAATCACCCCCTCAATAACTTCATTCTGTGACCATTATACGACAAGTTATATGGACCGTATAATATTATACGGACCGTATAATCGGTCGTATAATCTACCTCTTCTCTGATTTTTGGTTCTCGTCACTTCGTTTGACCTCAAATCCTTATGAAACCTTCTTCATACTTGTTTAACACCTCGTTAACAATCTAAAGGATATTATAACTCTTTTCCAAAACATTACTAAGCCATCATTAATTCGATATTCATAGATTTTGTCCGGTACGCAACATATATCTTGCTTTCCTTATCAACTTTCATCTCCTATCTCAAATGTCTCTGAAATCTTATTTAAAATCATCAAATGGTATTTCTTACTTATCAAAACATCGTATCCGTCGTGCTCTTCGCTAGCCTATTCACTGTACGTTAACGGGGAATTTTCCAAGGTGTAACAATGAAAGGTTTCTTTTATTGCTTTTGGGTCGTGTGTGGCCATGCCTCTTAGTGTTGATAATGTAGCCCTGTGTGACGATGTTATGTTGGCCTGCGATGATAGGATGCTAGTATCATATTACAGGGGAAACTCTGGAAAAATTTCTGTAGAATCCCCGAGAAATTAAAATTCGAGGACTAATGTTCTTAGGGGGGGGGGGGGAGAATGTTACGCCCCTCGTCTTCGTCATAGTAGAACTAATGATTTCCTAGTCGAGTAAGTCTTGAGAATGAGGACCCATGCCCGAGTTAGGGATATAAAGTGTTGTACTCCGTGTACAAATGTATCAGTAGGTATTCTGGGTAAATTATGGAGTTAGACGTTGAACGGATGGAATCGACGAAATCTGAACTAAATTCAGAAATTTTGCAGACACCAGTCACTGTCGACGGGTTGTCGACATGTCCAAGGACCGTTGTTGTGCACCGTCCTGATGTTTCTGCAATCACAGATTTTCAGGCATGAGTCGACGGAGCAAGTCGACGGACCATCGACACGTCGATGGGTCGTCGACCCGCTCGTCTAACCGTTTCACTGGAACCTTCCAGTTCCAGTTATATTTAGGCAACCCTTGTGCTTATTTTTCAGATTTATCATTTCCTCCACACCTAAAGAGAGCTCTAGAACCTTCTCCATATTATACTAACATAATAAAAGATCAAACACAAAGTATCAAGTGTAAAAAGTGTATGGGTGTTCACTAGGGTTAATGGAAGCTTGGATTTCTCTTTGGAATTAAAGTTGGTGTTGCCCTCAAGTGGAGTATCTTCCTCCAAAGATCATTTCTAATCATCAAAGGTGAGTTTCATGTTCATTACATGTTACTAAGAGTATTGAGGGGTTGAATGACTTAGATTAAGAAGGAAAATAGAATATGAATCTTAAATGCAGAAATAGTGGTATTCTTGAATAGAACTTGACATGAATCAATAGTTCTTGATATGCTAGGAGTATAATTTTGTTATGAATGACATTAAGAATTTTAAATAAGTATTATATATGAATGAGTATGATGTTGTGTTATATTTATGGTTGTGCATGACCTTGAAAAGGAATTTGGAGAATTGGAGAATGCCTAGCTTGGTGGAGATTATTGATTATGATATTATGGGTGTTGTCATTGATGTTTGGGAGTTGAGGATATAAATAATAGGGCTTGTCTCATAAGTTGTACCTGCACACTCGGTCTAGAATTCCAATATCTGTATACCTACACATATTATTTATAATCACTCACTGTCAATCAACTTACTCGTAAATCACGATTCTGGCTATCACTAGGTTACTAACGAATATCGTCATCTCAAATTGTTGGATTGGCTCAGATTTTTGACCTCGACACAATCATCACAACAGGGGTGATACACGACAGCATAGGATCCGAATCAATTGATGCACACATATCAAAAGAGGATACTAACAATATACCTGGAACAATATCAGGGGAAGACTCAGGATCATGTCGCTCACCTAACGCATGGATATGATGCTGGGATCCACTTGGACTGGGCGTTCCTCTTTGGTCTCTATCACCACCTACTACCATCTATGGCCTTTGCCTTGGGGGGCGTACCGACGACGAAGAGCCAGCTATTACTCCCGTATCTGGAACCTTACCTTTACCACGCCTCCATGGGCAGTCGCGCATGAGATGGCCTAGCCGAGCACAGGTATATCAAACATTCGAGCCCAAGCAGCACGGGCCCCAATGTAACCTGCAACACCGAGTACATCGTGGTATCGGGGATCTCGTCTGACTAGAACCACTCAAAATTCGAGAACTGGAAACTCTAAGACTCTGGGGTGACTTAGAATAAGTAGATCCATCAAATCCGGGTCTAGGAAACTGCGGAGGAGCACAACTTGTTGAACGAACTGAGTGCCTAGAGAATTGTTGCCTCGGAGCACCCCTAAACTCATGATCAAACCCTGAAGAATTAACTCTCTTTCTCCAACCCTGTTATCGTGGCCCACATCCTGCCGCTGAGCCTGAGCGGCTACCAATTGAGTCAGTAAAAGAATAGCCTATCTCATCTCATGGCCCGAGGCATCTGGTGGAGGAATGGAGCTAAAGTTGAGGCTCCCTCTGATCCCCGAAAGTGGGCGAAGTATGGGAAAACCGAGGTGGGGCCTTATTCTGGGGTTCGCCGTCCTTCATATCTATAGACGACTCTTGTTCAAGCCCTTCTCCAACCACCATCTTGCCCTTCTGTGCTGCCGTAGCTTTTCCCTTCATCAGCTTTGCTGAAATTATAACGCACAATTAGGGAGGGGATAATCTTATAATACATCTTTATCGCACGATCTCTTAAGATGAAAGATGGTCATTTTTCCTAAATGCCCTGTAGCCTCTTGTTTATTAGCGTGGCGCACAACACACCATAAACAAGACTCTACTAGACACGACTCGTAGACACTTCCTAGGACTGAACTGCTCTGATACCACTTTTGTCACGACCCGACTAGGGGCCGTGGCGGGTACCCGGGGCTAACAACCGAGCACCACTCGTTCTACTACTCATCATACCCATTAAGCATTCTTTTATCAAATTCATGCTCAAATCATAAGGGAATCATTTTTCATTTGAGAACATAGATACTTTTATAGACGTAAGCCTTTCGGCTATCAAAATGATAACATATATATATGTATATACATTAGTAACCTCGGGAGACCATATAACCCACACTGCGTATCTACGATCCTCTACTAGAGTGCTAAACATAGGGATGGAACAGGACCCCGTCGTTCCCAATATATACATATGTACACAAAAGAATAATCAAAGGCACCTCCAGAATAATGTAGTGCTCTCAAATTAGCTACTGGCTCCTATGAGTTTGGATCAAGGTCACCTCCCTGTCTACCTGTGGGCATGAACACAGCGTCCAAAGAAAATGGACGTCAGTACGAACATTGTACTGAGTATGAGAGGCATAAGTAATAACAATACGTCAATGAGATAAAGGAAGCATCAAATAAGGAGCAATCTGTAACTGACTGTCAACTATAAAAGAAATAGTGCATGCTGGCTTACTTCATAATCATCATCATATTATGTATGCATAAATGTATAACCTGCCCATCCATATAGGTACGGTGTGATAATAATTAACAGTCGTCCAGGCCTCCTGCGTCTGGGGTATAAGCTGCCCACTGCAGTTGTGTGTATGCCCGTGCCATATAGGCACGGTGTAATATCATCAACATATACTCATCATAATGCATGTATAATAACTCAAAGATAGCTATACTTTATCGAGGTGACATAAGGTCGTGAACCCCCGATTCCATTACGGAACATTTATAAGTATTCTGCCTCACTTTGAAGGAAATAGTATATAAGGTGAGTGTATACAATAAATGACATCACTAACTTCATGGTATGCTACCTCACCTTGAAGGAAATAATGTATAAGGTAAGTGTATACAACATACGACATCATTAGCGTTATAGGAACATCATATCATGAACTCTAGAATCTTTATACTTAACTCATCATCATCATTATTGAACTCATAAGGTATCTCTCATCTCATATGGCTATTCATGAACATAGGCGATTAGTTTTCCGAGATATAGAGGATTCATGGAGAAGAAGGAAAAATCATACCATCGGATTCATGCCATAGAAAGAAAGGACTAGCCTCACATACCTTTTACGTTTAACTAATCTATCGCTTGCGTGTTCTCCTTCAATGCCCACATTTGTGCCTTCAAGAGAAGTCGCATGAACATTAGCTAATCGATTACTTAAACATACTTACTAAAGCTAAATAAAATTGGGCAGCATTTCCTTTATTTTTACTACTTTCTCCATATCATATTTCAACTCCCAAACAACCCTAACAACATTTACAATATAGTCGGCAACAATCATCATTCATCTACATCATTCGCATTTCGTAATTTCACTCCTATTTCTCCATAATCATGGTCATAGTTCATTGTTGCATTTTCTCACATATAATACTTATTCCATGTTCTAAATATCGTTCATAACATATTTACAATCTCAACATATCAAGATTCATGATTCATATTAATCTACTATTAACACTTGCCACTAATCTCATCTTTTGTAATCCATTTTCCATTTCCTTCCATAATCCAAGTGTTTAAACTTTTCGTACCTTAAACAACATGGAATAATCATTAAACTCACCTTTGAATGCATAGGAACGGGTTTTTGGTTGGCAATACTTCACTTGGAGAAAACCCTAGCTTCACTCCCAAGAGAATTCTTGACTTGGAGGAACCCTAGTGGGCTTCTTGCACTTGTTTCACTTGAATTCTTGATATTGAACTTTGTTTTCCTTTGTATTCTTATATATGAAGTGTGTGGAACCTTCTAGAGGTCTTTAGAGAGATGAAGAAGTGTGTGGGAAATGAAATTAATGAAGTGGGATCACATTTATATAAGTAAACTTATTCAGCCCGCCGGGACTTCCACGGACACTTGTACGGTCCGTGGAACATTGCACGGTCTGTACAAGTGGTCGTGGTTCACCACCTTGGAAAACATTGCTGCTGTTGGGTTATACGGACCATTATAAGGTCCGCATAACATTCCACGGGCCGTATAACATGGTCGTGTAACTCACAGTTTTTCCGAAGTTGTTCTCATCGTTTCGTTTGGTCTCCAATCCTTATGGAACCTTCTTAACACGTTTAACACTTCAATACCAATCTAAGGGAAGTTATTACTCTTCTCCAAAGCATCATTAAATCATCATTGACTCGTTACTCATAATTCTTTCCGATACACAACGTATGCCTTGCCTTCCTTGACAACTTTCTTCCCTCACCTCCAATGTCTTTAAAATTTCGATTAGGATCGTCAAACGCTATTTCTTACTTATCAAAACATCACATAAGTCGTACTCTTCGTCAATTTATTCACTGTGCATGAACGGAAATTTTTTCGAGGTGTAACAATCCACCTCTGCTAAGCTGGGGACCACCTCTACCAGAAGAGTGACCACCTCTACCAAACTGTGCATTGCCTCGACCAGAAGACCTACCCTCTATGGAAGATGGCACTGAAGGCCTGGGGAGTCTGATACAGAGTTCTATTACCTCTCTATCAGAGTAGGGGAAAAAAGGTCCTAGCATGCCCCGACTCACCGCACTTATAGCAGATCCTTTCGGGTGCAACTCGATGAACTGAAGCTAATATCATATTCGAATTTGAACCAACTAGATACCAATTAAAAAAAAGTAGCATGAAAGGAATGAAAGAATTGAGTTTTCCTATGTCACGACCCAACCGGAGGGCCATGACAGGCACCCGGAGCTAACCTACCGAGCACCTCGAAACATACATCCTCATAATCATTTCTGGGTGGACCACAAAGATAACTCATGGGTATCATACTCTGCAAAGGCATATATCACAAGATAATAGCACATCTCTATATAATCCTCAACAACTGTGCCCATCATCACAAGCTGACATGGCTACCAAAATATCATACAACAATATGAACCGGTTGGGTTTCGAAATGTATAATTATACCCACATATCTACGAGCCTCTACATAGAATATAAGTGAACATAAAGACCAAAACCAATAGACTGCATCTCCAAAGTAAGTGGAGTGCTCCTGAGAATCCACTGATAAAGGACCTACAGATTTGATCCATCTCCCTGCCTACCTGCCAGCATGAACACAACATCCACAAGAAAGGACGTCAGTACAAATAATTTACAGAGTATGTAAGGCATGAATAACAACATAACAAGGGATACAAAACATAACATGAGATAAGGATAACCTGTGCATCTGATTTCCTCGTAAGGCGGATATCATGCATCCTTAGATTTTTAAAGAAAACATTTTTCATACATATATAACATAATGGTACTGCGGAACGTGTAGCCCGATCCATGTCTATATTATATCATCATCATATATGTTGTCGTGGAATGAACGGCCCGATCCATTTATCCCATATATCCGGCGTCCGGGACGATATCATAGTATACCAGCTGATCAGGTGGTTATGCGTATATAATGTCACGACCCAACCCCGTGGGCCATGACTAGTGCCCGAACTGGACACCCGTATACGAACCTGTTAAATATAATCAAGCTGAATCTATGAACAATATGAAAACTCACAAAAGAACTCTAACGGTTCATAACGTCATCATGTACGTATATTCAGATAAACTGTCTCCCGAGGAGTCACAACTGATCAAATCATAAAATGATACGCAAGTCGACGAGGCTGCCACTACATATCAATACCATGTCATATGCAAGCCGACAAGGCTGTCACTACAGACGGACATCATATCATAGCACATCGTATAGACACAGCTGAACAGAACTTATACACAACCCACACACATGTCTATAGACCTCTAAGAGTACGAGTAGCGAAATATGACGGGACAGGGACCCGTGGTACGCCTGGATAATATATACATATATATATATCATAAGATTCAAACCAAAAGTCTAGACTTCGGAACAACAGAGCTCTCCAAGACAACAGAAAGGGAATCCTAAACTGGCGGATCACCAAAGCGAGTATCTGCACCTGCGGGCATGAAACGCAGCCCCCCGAAGAAAGGGGGTCAGTACGAAATATGTACTGAATATGTAAGGTAGTACTGAATTATGAAACAAGGAAAAGCGCAACAGTAAGCAAGTTTAGAAAGCAACCCGGGAGTAACCTGGAACAACATTTTAAACCATGTCATGTGGTCCCCTACACAAATTCTAGCATACACAATATAAATATATAATATCTTACTCATAGCCGCTTCCGGCTAATAACACAATAGTCCCTTTAGACGGCCGCTTCCGGCATAATAATGATGGCCCCTTCGGGCAGCCGCTTCCGGCTTAATGATGATGCCCACTTCGGGCAGCCGCTTCCGGCTTAATAATAATGATGGCCCCTTCGGGCAGCAGCTTCCGGCTTAATAATAATGGCCCCTTCGGCAGCCGCTTCCGGCTTAATAATAATGGCCCCTTCGGGCAGCCACTTCTGGCTTAATAATAATGGCCCCTTCGGGCAGCCACTTCCGGCTTAATATCACAACCATGTCAACACAACTTAATCCACAAATACCCACACAAAGAGATGATG
The DNA here is from genome assembly GCF_019175385.1 of Lycium barbarum. Classification (NCBI taxonomy): domain Eukaryota; kingdom Viridiplantae; phylum Streptophyta; class Magnoliopsida; order Solanales; family Solanaceae; genus Lycium; species Lycium barbarum. The sequence goes on from NC_083339.1 coordinate 97,854,111, forward strand.
CTATGGAATGTAAACATAAATCGTAAATGAAATGAAATAGTAAAATCTCGCACCCCCTTCGGAGTGGTTTTGAAACTCAAACTTTATGTTTCCTTGAGTATAAAACTAATTTCCTCGAAATCATTAGTAAAACCATATGCACAACTCAACTGGCACCTTATGGGTGTTCCCTTCGGAACAGAATAGGAGTACAATATCAATAAACCATCACAAGAACATTTAGACCTTACTCGTCTAAGAATGGTATAATATGGAGTACATATAGAATAAATAGCACAAGAATCATGAATCACATTCGGAACCTATGAATAGAGTTACCCCAAAGTTCATATCATTCATCACTTACATCTTGGACATGCCAAAAGAAAGAAGGGTTAGCCTTACATACCTGTTAGCGACTATTCGCAAACCCGTTCGTCTTGTCGCTCTTTTAGCCTATTTAATATAAGAGTAACGTTAACGTTAGTAACTATACTTTCTACTTCATAAATACGTAGCCCATCGCTTATAAAACTTATTCTTTGTCTTATACTTTCCCGTTAAGGGTTTTTCATTATTTACGGACTTAACGAAAATCGGGCAGCATTTCCCCTATATATTCGCCTAACCCGAATTTCCAATTATTCTCCTGTTAACACAGAAATACCAACAACAGAGATATACATATAAAATTCTCACAATTCAGCCCATAACAATTCTAACAACCCAACAACTTCTCCACATCCATTTCAACCCACAATTTCCCATAACATCAATTTCATGCATTTTCTTAATTCCAATTTCGTCCAATCCAATTCTAATAATTCCATTATAATAATATTAACACAATTACATCATAAAACAAGAAAATCTTACCTTAATTTTCTCGGAGGAATTTCTACTCTTACTTGCTCCAATTTCGCAATTTCTTCTTCTCCAACTTAAAATCCAATGTTGCAATCACCTCCTTGAATTTGTACTACACTTGGAAATTGATCACAACAAGGAACAAATATTTTTTCCAACAGCCATGGCTGCCATGGTTAAGGTTTTTTTTCCTTTCTTAAGCTCTAATTTTGAAAAATGAAGATGAATCTGTCACACCCTAATCTCGCTAGGGTGTGATGGGCACCCGACCCTTACCTAGGGCCGAGCGAACCCTCTGACTCTTATTACATACATAACCTTTTGGACTACTTGAATCAAACAAAAATGAAATACATAGTAAGGCTTTCAGAAACTTTCTTTTCATCGTGCTCAAATCAAATAAAATCTATCATCACATGAAACTTGTAACATGAAACATAATAACACGTCGGCTGGTGGAGCCGCTTACAATAATGACATTCTATACCCACGACTCTGTCTGCAAAGTCTCTAAGTTCGAACAAGACATCATAGCATAATACTCTGACCCGGCAACACTCCAGGGCAAATGGAGCTTGCCAACTCCGCTGGAACGTCTTCTATAATGGCTTCTACTCATCTGGGTGTACCTGCGCCACATGAAACGCAGCTCCCGAAGAAAGGGGGTCAGTACGGAATATGTACTGAGCATGTAAGGCATGGAATACAGAAAAGAGAATCATAACTGAAACAGAGATTTACCAGAATCAAGTATGACTTTTTAAATCATCAAAGCACTTACCTTTTTAAATGAAAATCATGCACATCCACATCATATATCATGTATACATATAACGTGTCCCGGCCCTCCAGTGAGGGACTCGGTGGATAAAATCATACATGTCCACATCATATATCATATATGAGTAACGTGTCCCGGCCCTCAAGTGAGGGACTCGGTGGATAAAATCATGCATGTCAACATCATATATCTCGTATGCATATAACGTGTCCCGGCCTACAAGTGAGGGACTCAGTGGATAAAATCATGCATGTCAACATCATATATCTCGTAGGCATATAACGTGTCCCGGCCCTCTATTGCGGTTCTCGGTGAATGAAGTCATCATATGCCATCCTGGCCGCCATCCCCGTATCATCATATCATCATATACATATACATATAACGTGTCCCGGCCCGCAAGTGAGAGGGACTCGGTGAACAATGCAGTGGAATACGCACGAGAACATGTCCTGGCCCGGGACTCAGTGGAAGATACATTAAGCCATGCACGAGCAGAGTCGTGAGAAACTATATGCACATAAAACAACTTCAAGATTCGATGAGTAAGTACACAAACGACACGTGAAAGATCGTAAACACGATTCGAGGCAATCCGAGTTAGTATACGAAAGTTAGGGACATTTACTATAGAAACCTCTTTGAACATTTTACTATCAAGTACCTTTTGAATATCATTATGGACCAAATCAAAATAAAACCTTTGGAACCATATGTACGTATCAAAATATATCAAGGACTCAATGGAATAATCAAACGTGCTATCATTTGAAAATCAAGACATTAGTCATATCAATTATCTCTTGAATGCCATTCAGAAACATATCAAATAGAACTTCGGACATCATAGATACGCATCGAAACCATATGAAATAGCTTATGGAAATCAAGAACGTTAGCCATCCTAGTGGCTCTAAGAGTAGAAGTTTCTTTGAAATCATACATATACTTGGTCTGTTCGTTTCACAAGGATCATGCCAAAAGAAAGAAAGGGTAAGCCTTACATACCTGTCCCACATCAAATTAGCCACGCTTATTCGTCCAAGCTTGCTAGTCTACACTCAAGAGAATCGACATAATCATTAAACTCATTGACATGTACTTGTCTTAGTCTTTCAAACAAATTCATTTATAATCTGCCGAAATTTCGGCAGCATTTATACACCATCCCCGAGAATCTAACTCGGCCAATTTGTCAACAACAATCCGAGAATTCAACTCGGCCAAATTATCAACAATAATACCAACAATTATATCTCCAACTTCAACAATCAATCAAAAATACGTTCTAACATTAACAACCCTTGTCACATAATGCAACGACTTTTCATTTATATTCAATTCAATCACATATAGTCAAGCTAACACCAATAATCTCACATTCAAGTGTTAATCCGAAATCCTTCTTACATGATTCAAGAACACCTTAAACAATTCACACAATATTCAAAATAATCTAACCAATATGCCACTTCACCCAAAACCTTCCAAATTCAACAAGAACACTAACAAAACATTTCCTTTCTTCCAAATTCATAAACTACACCAACAATCTACACCTTAGCAATATCATTCATACAAATGTAAGAAACCATACTAGTGTCACATTAACTTCTTCAACAATTACAACTTCATTTCAAGCCATAAAATCTTCATTTTTATCATGGAATTCACAACAACAACAATCAAATTACTAAATAAAATCAATTCATCTTTTCTACACAATACAATCCCATTCGGCCACCACCAATATACACATATTTCATGAATTTCATCCGTTTCTACGTGCTACAATAATCACAAATCATCCATAACACAAGTAAAAGAAGATTGAACACATACCTTTCTCCACACATCTCTTCACTCGGCTAGGGGTGTATATTTGCACAAATGAATGGTTTTATTGCTCCAACAACCACTCCATGTTAAAGAGGACGTTCCATTTGGTTGGAATACTAGAAGAAAACAATTTTTCTTGATCAATTTCCATCGGATCAATTTTGGGTGCCCTGGCCGAATACCCTCCTCTTTTTTTTTTTTTTTTCTCCAAGGTTCTAGAGTTAGAAAAGATGACTAATAAGTCATATATATATATATATATATATATATATATATATATATATATATATATACATAATTCATCCATGTGGGCCAAAGCCCACCCCACTTGGACAGCCACAATGGTCCCTTCAAGAACTTTCTTGAGTTTCTTGTGAAATTCCCATTTTGCCGCTAGCCTTCCACAATATTACCATAAACCACTTTGTGAATTTCCCTTTTTACCCTTATCCTTTCTCAATATTTCCATACTAATAAACAACTTGTGTATTAAAATAATTTTGGAAAATAGTCTTGTCCTTAACTTACTACGGCTACCTTGAAATATCTGAATGTACAAAATACGGGCTATAACATCCTCCCCCCCTTTCGAACATTCGTCCTCGAATGTTCAACTGACCTTACGGGGTGTCATAATACTTCGGGAGGGTCTCTCTTATAGCTGTTCTTTTTTTTCTTCATGATCATTCCTTATCTTTCACCCTATTTCCTTTATAATCGAACTCCTCGGTCTTTACATGAGTTCTCATTCTGTGTCATGGGTTTTCTAATCCACTGCGCCAACTTATTATCCTTGTCCTTCCCAAGTCATATCTTTTCTGTTATTGTTTCGTCACCACACATTAACAGAAGCCATGTCTTTGGTACGCAATCTTCACTTGACGACCTGATACGACCACAGGCTGTTCCTTGCTCTCATCTGATCTACAGTATTGCAGTCTCGCTTATCATGCTATAAATATTCATCTGCCTTTGGTGTTCTCTTTTCTTCGCTCCCTGTTTCTTTACGTCTTTGTCATTATCCCTTTTAATCTTTCATTCTAAATATTTATCCAAAGAAGTATGTACGTAATATTTCTTTACCATTTATCATCTATCGCAGTCCATTTACCCTTATGGTAACTTATGATCCGAGTTCACTTATCTTCTTAATTCGCAACATCTTTGAGTTCTTACTACAACTTTTTCTTTACTTCCTTCCCTCACACCTCTTGACACAAATATACTTGTCTTTGATTTCTTTGTATTGGCGCTCGTTTCGTCCATCGTTATTCCTTGTTGGCTCTCCGGTGTGGATTCCTTACAAATATGATCGAGCACCACTTCACATCGATGATTCGTATAATTTCATAGCGTATATTCTCAAGTTCCGTAAAATCAATGGTCCATGAACTATTTTCTAGTATTCGATGAACTCTTTTATTTCATTCATAGACACTGCGTTCTTTCTTTCTCTCAAAATTCCCAGACTACCAATCGTTGATACTTTCATTATAATAGTCGTTCTCGTCCGAAATATCCTTTGAATCTTATCACTTTTCTCCATTATCTTTTGTGGACTTAGCTTGTAGTCCTTTCCTGCTCTTTTTATTACTCCTTACAACATGTCGCTGCGTACTTAGGTACGGCGCCAATTTGCCCGATGTGAGGGATTCAAATCATGTTCTAAACATATCATAATTCATGTTGGCGTGAAGCATTCTCTTAAGGTGTCTTCCATCCTTCCCTTCATGTCGGCCTCACGGTACACTCATTATCAATTCATTTTTTTTACTTCTTTCAGGTATTCTTCTGATGTACCGATATGTTTCGAACTCTGGCCCCGAGCTAATAGATTTCCTTTTCTGGCGCTTGAAAATGTTGTGATTCCTTTTAAGCCTAATATAATATGTTCTCCCCCCCCCCCCCTTTTTTTTAAGGGGCTCCTTATATGCCAACAGTCTCCGAGTATCCTTGTCTACGATAATTACCTGCCGCCCTTCACTTTCTTCTTAAAGCCGAGGTCCATTATCGTATAGTCTAGCCTGTCTATCTTCTTGCTACTTACACTCTCTCTATCCTATCTCATCGAACCATTAACTATATTTATGATGCTATGACCGAGCGGTCTCCCCTGCACGTTCATTTCATTTCATTCCATTTCCTCCAAGATCGAATCTCTCAGACTATACCATTAATTTCCCAATCAACAGTGTCATCCCATCACCCTTGTTCTTTCCTTGGTGCGTAGTCGGATTCCTATCGCTAACTTGTTAAGGTATCCTCCTTATTCCTATGGTTAGAGATTCCCAATTACTTTCCGCCTAAATGTTCTCCTCTCCTTTTGACTAACCTGTTAGTATACCCTTCCTACTTTCATTCTTAACCCTCCTTGGGTTTCTTCCTCCTCGAGCATTTTTCTTCTCTGGTTATTTGTAGTAACATCTCTGGAGCTCATGAAATATTCCTTGAAACGCGCAAATCCGTTCTATTCTTGAGTCATTCTTTCGGCAAAAAGCCCCCTTCATGTCCGAGGCAACCACATTAATTTTACCATACATTTATCCCTTTATATACTTCTTACCTTATCATCATCGCAAGGCCTAAGCAATCTTTCTCTTACTTCACATCCCTTGTCATAGTCACTATTCCTTTAACCCCACTTATTGGAATCGGTTCTCGAGCCCCGCACATTCCTCTTTTGTTCCATATTTCTGCACTTTATTCTTTTTCACGTACCCACGTTAGAATTTTTTACCCAAGTAGTCTCGTGCTTTGCCAGTAATTTCTCTCGGGGACCTCACTCACTGGGGTTCTTACCTTTCACCTTTTTCCTACATTTGATCTCCCTGCCTTCCACTTACTTCCTCTCTTTCAATTTCAAATATCGTTGTATTAGAATTTTCCAATCTTAACCTGTAGTGAAAATAACATCAGCTTACCTTATAATACTTGTACCATATCTTTTCTTGTTACTTGAACTTCGGTACCCTTGCTCGATTGAGGCCTTCCATACCGTAGCACCGGTCGCTGGGACACACATCACATGCCCACCAATACATTCACATGTGGGATATCGTACGCATTCATATATATATATATATTTATTACTAACTTGCCCACAAAATACTTCCAAACGCTATTCAAGCCTATCCTAATTTCAGAGCTGTGATGCACTTTCTGTCTCTTCACCGGTCTAGTCTACCTCATTCTACGCGACCTTTTAAGGTTTCCAACCATTTCGTATATTCTGATTTCCCTTAGGCTACCCTAGCTTCTCATTTTTCTTTTATGTCTGTTTTTGCAGAACTTTTAATACACTTTCCAGGGGGTCACCCATCCTAAGATTTTTCCCACCTTAACACGCTTAACCTCGTAACTTCGATGGAATCTGGTGCCTTAATGCTGATATGATCGTGTCCACTTCCTCGCATGACCTTTATTACATGATCTGGAGCAAGTCGAAGCCTTACAAATTCCGACACATTTTCGTAACACGTCCTTCCCTTTACAATTACTATTTTACCCTTTTTCAATCCTTAATATTTACCTTTCACTTATGCGTATAACTACCCTTCGTTCTAGATTCCTAGATTCCTGATGGTAGTGAACACACCTCTGTCGCCGTTACTTATAAGTACTCAGGTATCAGTCTGTTCGGATTCCCACTCACCATTCTTATATCATAATCTACAGCAAAACCGATTGTCGACTTTCCCTAAATCATCCAGTAGACCTTGCTTCTGCTAAACCTCAAATGCAACCCATTTTAATCCTTCAGACTGCTAATCGTCTTTCTCACAATCATTTTTCACGCCATGCCCAAAATCGCAGCTCCTCTAAAATATCACATCCCACTTATCGTCTGTTTACAATATTTCCTTTCCACACTTCCTCCTGTTGGTAGAATCTCCTTCACCATTCTTTCTATTCAAAATCTGTACACAGCAAATATCGATAATACCTCACAGAACATATGGCTATATGACACATTCCAACCGTCCAGAGCTTCCAGTTTCAGGTAACAGAACAAATATATCAAGACTTACCTCTGTGACCTTCCATATCATCACTCGCCTTCTTCCGTCGTATGTAAGGCTTATATAAGGGATCTTATTTCCTATGAATTGGCTCTGTCGCACGATCTAAGACAAAAAGAAGGTCAACAATCCCTAGATGCCCTGTAGCCTCCTGTTTATAAATGTGGCCAGCTTCACACCCATAACAGGACTCTACTGGACACGACTTTGAAGACAACCCCTAGGACGACCTGCTCTGATACCACTTTGTCACACCCTAATCTCGCTAGGGTGTGATGGGCACCCGACCCTTACTTAGGGCCGAGTGAACCCTCTGACTCTTATTACATACATAACCTTTTGGACTCCTTGAATCAAACAAAAATGAAATACATAGTAAGGCTTTCAGAAACTTTCTTTTCATCGTGCTCAAATCAAATAAAATCTATCATCAGATGAAACTTGTAACATGAAACATAATAACACGTCGGCTGGTTGAGCCGCTTACAATACTGACATTCTATACCCACGACTCTGTCTGCAAAGTCTCTAAGTTCGAACAAGACATCATAGCATAATACTATGACCCGGCAACACTGCAGGGCAAATGGAGCTTGCCAACTCCGCTGGAACGTCTTCTTTAATGGCTTCTACTCATATGGGTGTACCTGCGCGGCATGAAACGCAGCCCCCGAAGAAAGGGGGTCAGTATGAAATATGTACTGAGCATGTAAGGCATGGAATACAGAAAAGAGAATCATAACTGAAACAGAGATTTACCAGAATCAAGTATGACTTTTTAAATCATCAAAGCACTTGCCTTTTTAAATGAAAATCATGCACATCCACATCATATATCATGTATACATATAACGTGTCCTGGCCCTCCAGTGAGGGACTCGGTGGATAAAATCATACATGTCCACATCATATATCATATATGCGTAACGTGTCCCGGCCCCTCAAGTGAGGGACTCGGTGGACAAAATCATACAAGTCAACATCATATATCTCGTATGCATATAACGTGTCCCGGCCCTCAAGTGAGGGACTCGGTGGATAAAATCATGCACGTCAACATCATATATCTCGTATGCATATAACGTGTGTCGGCCCTCTATTGCGGGTCTCGGTGAATGAAGTCATCATATGCCATCCTGGCCGCCATCCTCGTATCATCATATCATCATATACATATACATATAACGTGTCCCGGCCCGCAAGTGTGAGGGACTCGGTGAACAATGCAGTGGAATACGCATGAGAACATGTCCTGGCCCGGGACTCAGTGGAAGATACATTAAGGCATGCACGAGCAGAGTCGTGAGAAACTATATGCACATAAAACAACTTCAAGACTCGATGAGTAAGTACACAAACGACACATGAAAGATCGTAAACACGTTTCGAGGCAATCCGAGTTAGTATACAAAAGTTAGGGACATTATACTATAGAAACCTCTTTGAACGTTTCAGAAGCTGTTTTTGGAAAATCAAAGCAATAATCATGTCAAGTACCTTTTGAATATCATTATGGACCAAATCAAAATAAAACCTTTAGAACCATATGTACGTATAAAAATATATCAAGGACTCAATGGAATAATCAAACGTGCTATCATTTGAAAATCAAGACATTAGTCATATCAATTATCTCTTGAATGCCATTCGGAAACATATCAAATAGAACTTCGGACATCATAGATACGCATCGAAACCATATGAAATAGCTTATGGAAATCAAGAACGTTAGCCATCCTAGTGGCTCTAAGAGTAGAAGTTTCTTTGAAATCATACATATACTTAGTCTGTTCGTTTCACAAGGATCATGCCAAAAGAAAGAAAGGGTAAGACTTACATACCTGTCCCACGTCCAATTAGCTACGCTTATTCGTCCAAGCTTGCTAGTCCACATTCAAGAGAATCGACTTAATCATTAAACTCATTGACATATACTTGTCTTAGTCTTTCAAACAAATTCGTTTATAATCTGCCGAAATTTCAGCAGCATTTCCCCTGTAAATACACCATCCCTGAGAATCTAACTCGGCCAATTTGTCAACAACAATCCGAGAATTTAACTCGGCCAAATTATCAACAATAATACCAACAATCATATCTCCAACCTCAACAATCAATCCAAAATACGTTCTAACATTAACAACCCTTGTCACATAATTCAACGGCTTTTCATTTATATTCAATTCAATCACATATAGTCAAGCTAACACCAATAATCTAACATTCAAGTATTAATCCGAAATCCTTCTTACATGATTCAAGAACACCTTAAACAATTCACACAATATTCAAAATAATCTAACCAATATGCCACTTCACCCAAAACCTTCCAAATTAAACAAGAACACTAACAACACATTTCCTTTCTTCCAAATTCATAAACTACACCAACAATCTACACCTTAACAATATCATTCATACAAATGTAAGAAACCATACTAGTGTGACATTAACTTCTTCAACAATCCCACAACAATTACAACTTCATTTTAAGCCATCAAATCTTCATTTTGTATCATGGAATTCACAACAACAACAATCAAATTACTAAATAAAATCAATTCATCTTTTCTACACAATACAATCCCATTCGGCCACCACCAATATACACATATTTCATGAATTTCATCCGTTTATACATGCTACAATACTGACAAATCATCCATAACACGAGTAAAAGAAGATTGAACACATACCTTTCTCCACACATCTCTTCACTCGGCTAGGGGTGTATATTTGCACAAATGAATGGTTTTATTGCTCCAACAACCACTCCATGTTAAAGAGGACGTTCCATTTGGTTGGAATACTAGAAGAAAACAATTTTTCTTGATCAATTTCCATGGGCTCAATTTTGGGAGCCATAGCCGAATACCCTTCTCTTTCTTTCTTCTTTTTTTTTCTCCAAGGTTATAGAGTTAGAAAAGATGACTAATAAGTCTTATATATATATATATATACATAATTCATCCATGTTGGCCAAAGCCCACCCCACTTGGACGGCCACAATGGTCCCTTCAAGAACTTTCTTGAGTTTCTTGTGAAATTCTCATTTTGCCGCTAGCCTTCCACAATATTACCATAAACCACTTTGTGAATTCCCCTTTTTACCCTTAGCCTTTCTCAATATTTTCATACTAATAAACAACTTGTGTATTAAAATAATTTTGAAAAATAGTCTTGTCCTTAACTTACTACGGCTACCTTGAAATATCCGAATGTACAAAATACGGGCTATAACATCCTCCTACTTAGTCATTACTTAACTATTTATGTGAATCTCCCTAGTCCTACACGTGGCCTCCATGGTGACTCACCCAAATTCTTATCTTTCTCTTTTTTTTTTAACAACTTCGGTGGGGCCCACTTTTGAAAAAATAAATTAATTAATTTAATTAATCACTAATTCTTGCTTAATAATCCAATCATAATTAATTAGTCCCTAATTTCCAATAATATTTCTACACTAAATAAAATTTATAAACAATTCGTCTTCTAATTTAAATTGAAAATTAAAAGTTTCTACTTTTTGTCCGAATATGATTCTGCCTTTAACTTGAGTCGATTTGCTTGCGGATAATTCGACGTATAAATATACAGAGCATAACATCCTTCCCCCCTTTAGAACATTCGTCCTCGAATGTTGGACTGACTCTGAATTCCCAATACTTTCTCAAGTGTTCTCTTAGTTAACTATGCCCTTCACATACCTCTTTCGTTTGTCGATTCGCTTTAATTCATTATAATGCATTCCAGGTATTTACATAGTCATTCTTATAATCCTTCCTCTTTTTGTTGCTTTTCGAGGTAATTATTCCACGTCGTTGTCTTTGCCCTTCTCCTGGTGTATTCTGTTCTACATATCTTATTGTACTAAAATTCACTTGCTGTCTATTTCGCCATACCCTTTCCCCTTGCTCTATTCACCATTGGGTTTTCTCATAACCTACTATAGGAGGGATTCCCTATCCTTTCTCCTTTACTACCTATATGTCACAATATCATTAGCCAATAACTCCGTTGTCAACATCTTAACCTCTAATCCAGCATAGCATTGTTATCCTTCAGAACATCTCTTAAGTTATTCGTTACCATTCTCTTGTCGTATTCTTTCATTTTTATAAGTATCCACCTTCTGATGTCATATTATCTAACGTCTTTGCCAATAATTCTCAGCACTGTCTCAAATACCATCTTGGTTTCTATCCGTTTATTGCTGGCTTTACTCATTTCTATGGCAATCTTTATGGTGTTCACATTACAGCATGTTCGTAATCCATCCGAAAACGTAACACTTCCTAATCTTATTCACTATTCTCAACAAGTTTTAATTACACTTCATGAACTAGGCGTACTTAACCCTTCACCCTTTCTGATCGATCTTACCCTTAGTATCTCACAAGCTGTCTTACTAATACCTTCATAACTTGTCATAATTCTTCCTTCTCTGTACTTTTACCTAAATCATACTACTACTTCTTTTTCTATTTCTGGGAAAATTTTGGCAGAGTTTCCTCTGTACTTCTTACTATCCCAAAACCTGCACGCAGGAAATACCAACAATGCCTCACAGGGCCAACTTACATACGCATATATCATATTGTATCATAGCCACACAGGGCTCCCAATTTCCAGTAAAAAGTATAAAGGCGTCGGAACTTATTTCGCATATCGCACCTCGAGACGTACCTGATCCTTTAACGATCTGTCCTGTTATACCTTCCTATCTACTTTCTCTTTCATTCTTCCAACTTTACATTTCAGTCATATTTCAATATTCTTACCTTATCCAATATACCTCTTTCGCACCGTTACTTACCTGTGTACTTTGTAACTTCTAACATCATCAGTCGCTTCCTTCTGTCGATGTCGTTCTTCAGCTGAAATAAAAGGTTAGTACAAGGAATTTCATTTCCTATGGCTGGGCTCTATCGCACGATCTTAGATATGAATGAAAGGTAACATCCTAAATGTCCTGTAGCTTCCTGTTTATAGATGTGGTGCACAACACATCGATAAACAAGATTCTACTAGACACGGTCTGTAGACACTCCGAGGACGAACTGCTCTGATACCACTTTTGTAAGTGTAGTACAAATTCAAGGAGGTGATAGCAATATTGGATTTTAAGTTGGAGAAGAAGAAATTGTGAAATTGGAGCAAGTAAGAGTAGAAATTCCTCCGAGAAAATTAAGGTAAGATTTTCTTGTTTTATGATGTAATTGTTAATAGTATTGTAATGGAGTTATTAGAATTGGATCGGACGAAATTGGAATTAAGAAAATGCATGAAATTGATGTTATGGGAAATTGTGGGTTGAAATGGATGTAGAGAAGTTGTTGGGTTGTTAGAATTGTTATGGGCTGAATTGTGAGAATTTTATATGTATATCTCTGTTGTTGGTATTTCTGTGTTAACAGGAGAATAATTGAAAATTCGGGTTAGGCGAATATATAGGGGAAATGTTGCCCGATTTTCGTTAAGTCCGTAAATAATGAAAAACCCTTAACGGGAAAGTATAAGACAAAGAATAAGTTTTATAAGCGATGGGCTACATATTTATGAACTAGAAAGTATAGTTACTAACGTTAACGTTACTCTTACATTAAATAGGCTAAAAGAGCGACAAGACAAGCGGGTTTGCGAATAGTCGCTAACAGGTATGTAAGGCTAACCCTTCTTTCTTTTGGCATGTCCTAGATGTAAGTGATGAATGATATGAACTTTGGGGTAACTCTATTCATAGGTTCCGAATGTGATTCATGATTCTTGTGCTATTCATTCTATATGTACTCCATATGATACCATTCTTAGACGAGTAAGGTCTAAATGTTCTTGTGATGGTTTATTGATATTGTAATCCTATTCTGTTCCAAAGGGAAAACCCATAAGGTGCCAGTTGAGTTGTGCATATGGTTTTACTAATGATTTCGAAGAAATTAGTTTTATACTAAAGGAAACATAAAGTTTGAGTTTCAAAACCACTCCGAATGGGGTGCGAGATTTTACTATTTCATTTCATTTACGATTTATGTTTACATTACATAGCATCATCTCTTTGTGTGGGTATTTGTGGATTAAGTTGTGTTGACATGGTTGTGATATTAAGCCAGAAGCGGCTGCCCGAAGGGGCCATTATTATTAAGCTGGAAGCGGCTGCCCGAAGGGGCCATCATTATTATTAAGCCGGAAGCGGCTGCCCGAAGGGGCCATCATCATTAAGCCGGAAGCGGCTGCCCGAAGGGGCCATCATTATTATGCCGGAAGCGGCCGTCCGAAGGGACTATTGTGTTGCGCTTTTCCTTGTTTTATGATTCAGTACTGCCTTACATATTCAGTACATATTCCGTACTGACCCCCTTTCTTCGGGGGGCTGCGTTTCATGCCCGCAGGTGCAGATACTCGCTTTGGTGATCCGCCAGCTTAGCATTCCCTTTCTATTGTCTTGGAGAGCTCCGTTGTTCCGGAGTCTAGAATTTTGGTTTGAATCTTATGATATATATATATATGTATATTTTATCCTGGGTACGACGGGGCCCTGTCCCGTCATATTTCGCTACTCGTACTCTTAGAGGTCTGTAGACATGTGTGTGGGTTGTGTATACGTTCTGTTCAGCTGTGTCTATACGATGTGCTATGATATGATGTCTGTCTGTAGTGACAGCCTTGTCGGCTTGCATATGACATGGTATTGATAAGTAGTGGCAGCCTCGTCGGCTTGCGTATAATTTTATGATTTGATCAGTTGTGACTCCTCGGGAGATAGTTTATCTGAATATACGTACATGATGACGTTATGAACCGTTAGTGCTCTTTTGTGAGTTTCCATATTGTTCATAGATTCAACTTGATTATATTTAACAGGTTCGTATACGGGTGTCTAGTTCGGGCACTAGTCAGGGCCCACAGGGTTGGGTCGTGACATATAACGCCTTACCTTTCCCCATAGCCCAAATAAAAGCTAGTACTTTATCGGAGTGACGTAAGGTCGATAACCTCCGATTTATGTTATGAACCAATCATCATCACTATATCTCACCTTGAAGGAACAACTATTATATGGTGAGATCAACAACAATGAATAAAATTAAGAAATTCATGAAATAAACTGAACAATCTCACAATAGCATCAAGACTGTAAACTTTGGGATCTCTAGAAATGGGATCATCATCATCATTATTAGCATCATAGGAAACATCTATGTTTAGCAATATAAGAACTTTTAGAATGATGAAATTATAGCTTTTTGGGAATAAGGATGTTATGGAACACATGTGTGGGTCATAAGAAAAGAATCATGCCTTTAGAAAGAAAGGGACTAACCTTAACATACCTTTGGGTCTCCTTAACTACTTAACGCTTATCCTCTCAAGCTCGTAAATCTACATTCAGGAGAGTTCATACTTTTGTTAGGCTTGTCATCGTATGCTTGTCTTAAGCCTTCAAATTAATTCCTCGTAGAATCTGCCGAAATTCAGGCAGCATCTCCCCTATATCTTCTACTCCCTCCAATCTTCAAAAGAACTCCCAAAGCACAATAAAACATCAACAATTCCAGAATCAAAAGATTACATTCAAACTATACTCAATTTAATCCCAAAACTTGTTTTCATAATCAATCCATAACAACAACTTCATACAACCCCTTATACACTTGTATAAGACAATTCCTTAACATCATTATTATCCCTCATAACTAGATTGTCCTCAAAACATACTAATAATTATAACTCATGTTAATTCACAACTCAAAATATCATCAAATGCATATTTGAACTTTTCCTCCAATTTTCTTCTCCTCAAATCTTAACATAATTATCAAAAAAAATCATAAACACTAAACAAAGATGAAATCTTACCTAAAAATTCAAGAACACTTCAATTCCATGGTTAGTCCATCTTAAAAAATAATCACCCAAACATCTTCAAGAAGAGGAGTGTCACGACCCAGCCCCGTGGGCCGCGACTGGTGCCCTACTTGGGCACCCAAACGGACATACAAACTAAATCATCATTTTTTTAAACAGAGTTGAGAACGACTATTATCTTGCGCGATTGCGCGTACAAAACATTATATCAGAATCAGAAGAGGCGGCGGAATATACATCGCCAAATCGAATACATACAGATTGCATATATGCCCATAATCATTATACGCCATCTCAAACTGTACCAAACTGTATCGAACACATTTCAACGCAACAATATGCGGACATATATATATATATATCAAAAAGTCGGCAAGGCAATCAAATATGTCAAAAGCCGACAAGGCTGTCAAATGGCACAACGGCCCAAAACGCATATACAAATGCACGCCGACAAGGCTGCCACAAACATATACAAAATGCACGCCGACGAGGCTGCCATAACGAATAGAGTCATGCAAACACATCCGTACAGAAGTAGGCACACACACCCACAAATACGTCTACAGACCTCTAAACAGACAAACTGAATCATATGGCGGGACAGGGCCCCGCCGTGCCCCTGAACAAATACATGTATACATAGCGAACGAATATATACCAAAATGTGTGCTCTGAAATGAGAAGAGCACTCCAAACAGCAGAAGAGGGTGTCCTAAATGGGTAGATCACCAAACTGTGCGTCTGTACCTGCGGGCATGAAACGCAGCCCCCCGAAGAAAGGGGGTCAGTACGAAATATGTACTGAGTATGCAAAGCAGAATATACAGAAAGCAAATCTGAGACATAAACGAAATAGAAGTACCAAACATAAGTGCAAATCCAACATATCAAAATTTGCTTACTTTCAAAAATATGTAAGTAGTGTATAGGGTACAGAAGAATATGGTCGCCCACCCGACGATGGCGCCATAACACAGCATAACACCAGAAAGTTTCAAATCTCCGTATCCCCGTCACATATCACATCACAACATAACGTCATACACAGCATAACACCAAATATAGGTGGAACCCGACCCTCATTAGCGAGTAGCTCGGAGAACCATAACACAGCATAACTCCGGAGTATATCAAAATGCGCACGATAACAGAACCGGCCCGGGAACCGGCGAAAGATATAACAGAACGCACGAGCAGAGTCATGAGTAACCATATGCATAAAATCATTATCATAGACTCAAATATAAGTAAATGCCATACTTGAAATTCGAAATGATAATCATACCAAATTCTTTCAAAAGTCGTCCGAATTACATAAAGGAAAGTCTCGGGACCCACGGATGGGTATTGACCCGAATCGGGCCCGCCTATGGAAAATATACTCATTATATGCCATATAAACTTCTACAACAATATTGAAGCAATCCGAGCCTTTCGGTGAAAGATATGGCGTTTCGTAGTTACGGAATTCTTTAAAACAACTATTTTTGTACAAAGTTTGGAAATCAATTGTTTCAAAAACATAAAGGTTCATATTTCATCACATCATACATAAGAATGCCAAGAAATATATATAAGGATCATAACGTGCTCGGATTTCGAATTTGGAATTTCCTCGAGGCTCGTGATATAACCTATTGAAAACTAAGGCATGCCAAAAGAAAGAAGAGTTGCGCTTTACATACCTCGTACGCACTCCAAGATAGCCAATCTAAAGTAAATCCCAATCTACGCCTCGGGCTCCCGAAGGTGTACAAATATGCCAACGAATATCCAATATTAAACATAGGCACTTAAGCCATTCATTCCAAACTAACATTAAATTCTACAGAAAATTCGGCAGCATTTCCCCTGTAAATAGGCCAACCCGAGAATTTAACTCGCTCAAAATCAATAGCAACAACCACAATAACCAACCTAGCAACTCCAATAACCAATCTGAAAGACAATATTACATTAATACTCTCTTTTTCATCATTCGACAACTTTCCAAATATTCAATTCAACGGCTTACCTTCAAGCCAACATCAACGCCTATACATTCAAATACTAACCCAAACCCATACTAACAACATTCAAGAACATTCTAAATAATTCACATAATATTTTCAACGATCCAACAATTTCTCCAAATTAGGCCGAAAACAGCCCCTAAACTATAACATAACGATGCCCGAAATTCTAACGAACACTTACAACACACCAAGCAGCCCATATACACTTCTTACGCCTTATTTCATGCCATCTTTTCAGCAAATTTCAGGGAAATACAACAGCAGCCACACGACACCACATCATCTATTCATATGCAAGTAAATCACATTATTATCTCTATAACCCTTACAACAACCCACAACAATTTTAACTCCAACTCTAACCATTAAATTCCGTCATTCTCATCACATAATCTATGATTACAACAACCAAAATATTAATTCAAATCAATCCATCAAATTTCAATTAAAAACAGCCCCTACGGTATTCAACAACATTTCAACAACATTCCAACATTCGTGCAATTCATGTTACCAAGTTACAACTATGCTTCAACATCAAGATACATAATTTCACACATACAATTTACATTTGCATATTCCCCACACGTCCAACTTCATCATCAAACACATAGAAAAATGATCAACTCTTACCTTAACAAGTTGGCTTTTTCCACTTAGCTAGAATTTGTGAAATGAACTAATACTTGTTCTTGTTGCTCCAAATGAATTCTCCACGTTATTATCACCTTCCTAAGGGCTGAAATACCTAGAAAATCTGATTTTTGGATCAACAAATTTCAGCTCCAATTTTGCTAGCCATGGTCGAATGCCATGGCTTATGCTCTCTCTCTCTCTAGCTTGTATATCAACGTTTCCTTCACGTATACACCATATTAAACCTTTAATCCAAATTGATAACATGAGTAGGAGGTTGAAATTACCTTTAGCAATCAGAATCTTCAAGAATCTTGTTCCTCTTTCCAGCTTCTTGCTTAACAACACAAAAAAAAAAACTTAAGCTACAACTTCTCTTTAACTAATATCATGTCAAGGGTCTAGGATTTAGCTTATATGATGGCTCAATTAGAAAGGGGGTTTGGGAGAGAAAAAAAGGGTTTTGGATCTGTTTTAGGTCGTGTGAAATGATATAGGGCAAAGTGGTGACTTATCTATTGAGTTTAATGGGCCTCATGGGCCGAAATGTGAGTGTTTGGGTCGGGTCCAAACTTGCTGCCCTGCCAGCCTAACTTGCATCGTCCATATCTCCTTATCCCGATATAATTTTGACGAGCGGTTTGTTGCATTACAAACTAGACTCGATGAACTTCATTTTAGGCTTTTGAAACACCTTAAAACTCCTCATATTCAAGGAGATATGCCTCCTACAATATAGACTAAAATCGGGTCCGAAATTTACTGAAGTTGTTCCGATTCATTTCGTTTAACTTCAAATCCTTACGATAAATGTGTTCCATCACTTTAACCACCTATAAGCTTGGGGGATAACCTCGTGTCCCTTACTAATGTCATTTCACTAGCACACTTTCCAACGTATGAAAATACGGGATCTAACATCCTTCCCTCCTTTAGAACATTCGTCCCCGAAAGTTAAATTTGTCTTGCATAAGTATACTGTTTATGGTAATCTTATAACGAATCAATTGTAACTCGAACTTATCTATCATGTTGTGCCTTTCTTTACTTTGAGAATTTGTGGATTATTTGTGGGAAAAATCTGACCAAATTTCCGGACTCGGGTAAATTTACTAATGTTGGACCATTAAATGTTCTAAGCAAAAAGAAATACGAGGTATTATTGCTTGGACCGTATTTTACTCCAATAAATGTTGAAACTCGACAAAATTTATTTTCTTCGATTGGTTTAACTTCAAATCCTTACGATAAATGTGTTCCATCACTTTAACCACCTATAAGCTTGGGGGATAACCTCGTGTCCCTTACTAATGTCATTTCACTAGCACACTTTCCAACGTATGAAAATACGGGATCTAACAAGGAGACAAGTGTAGACCTCACTTTGAACCCTTAACCACTTTAATCTTCACTTTGATCTTTGGTTTGGGCTTGGAAATATCTTAGAATATGTTTGGATAGGTTTCTAGGACTTCCTAGGACTTGGGGCTATGTTAAAAATTAAATAAAAATGACCAAAATTGTCATATAGACTTGTAGGAATATATGTGCATGTTGTGGAAGTTGGGGGAATATTCTAGAGGATTTGGGATACGTTTAGGGGGATGAGGGAAGGTTTGGGGGAGGTGGCTAAAGGACAATAAGGGGTAAATCCCCTTTTTATATTGTTCTAGGGTCGGTCGGCACCGACCTAGAACTTTTCGCGCACGATAGCGCGTGTGTTGTGCACTATGGCTGTGCGTCTCGCGCAATGTAGCTGTGCGTTTGTGCTCTGCTAGCCTGACTTGTAACGTCAAAAATTCTCTACTCGACGTCGTATCGACATGCGATTTGTTGAGTTGGAAACTAGACTTCATGAACTTCAATTTAGTCTTTTGCTTTACTTCAAAACTCCTCATATACTAAAAGATATTTTTTCCCCGAGTTGGCTCATAATTTGTTGTTCAAAGTAATGCTCATCTTTTTCCAAAGTCATACTAACTCAACTCTTTCCACTCAATTCCTTATAGGACCTTCCGTAATTCCTCATATGCATCCTTTACTCATAAAATATACTTAATAATGCTTCATCCCTTATACTTCAAAGTTGTTTTACTGAGCCATAGTTCAACATACTTACGCTCAAATTTGATCAGTGCTTCTCCGCAAGTACGGGGTGCAACATCCTAATGTCTGATAGCCTCTCGAAGATAAGTACAGACGTCCGCATACCAATCTGTAAGACTCTACTAGATATGTTCTTTTACTGGGAGATCGGTGAACCTATGCTCTGTGTTACATCTCATTTTTCGCGTACGTTAAAGTTTCATCTTAAGTCGGTTGTCGTAGGTGCATCTCGGAGTTATGTAAGTCCTTAAACATGTTTTGAAAAGAGTATGAAGGTTAGACATCAAACAAGTCGGAAAGAAGAAGTTTCAACGAAAAATTGGAATAAGACCATTCCACGGCCATTTCCACGGATCGTGAATAATTTCACAGGCCATGAAAATGTTGGTTGGCCATCGTGGAATGGGTGGCAGCCAGGTGGCTTACTAGAAGTGTTTCACGGCCGTGAAAGTGAAACGTGAAAATGAGGCGGGGGAAATTTGCCCTTTGGTTATAAATTAATTCCCACGACTTGGGGCTCATTTGTTTCCCCAAAATGTAACCCTAGTGACCCTCTAAGCACTCTTAATCATCCATAACCATCCCAAACCATTACAAGAGAATATCAAGCTTTAAAAACCTCAACTAGTGCATAGAAGGTGATTGTTCTTGCTTCTACTTGATGTTGTAGTAAATTTTGTCTTGAAGAAAGTTATGTGGGTTGAAGTTCTTCAAGATATAAGGTATGCTCTTCATTCTATCTCTTATTTTTAGTTGATTTAAAGGTTTATCAAGTCTTAAAAGTAAAAAGTGTCATGGTGGAAAGGTTTTAAGGTGTTGTGTTGAAGTATTGGTTATGGACTAATTTTGAAAGGAAGTTTTAGACTAATTTGATTCTGGTTTGAGTGTAATCTCTTGGCTATGGTATTTTTGGTGTTGTTATTGATGTTTTGGAATTGTGTGGAAGTAGATGACATAGGGGAAATGCTATCCAAATTCCGTTAGCTCCCCTATTAGTTTAATTTGACCTTATAAGTATTTCAACGACTTAACCTTAGTGTGAATCATCTTGAATATAGATTTTCATTGTCACGACCCAACCCCGTAGGCCGCGACTAGTGTCCGACGTGGACACTCATACGTACTTACCGATCAAATCTTATTTGTGCGTCCTAAATTATAAGCATATCGTTTAAACCGTTATTTATGTCATAAAACATAGGTCAACCATATTAACGTAGCGAAGGAACAGACTGGCACAAATCAAACAAACATCGCTGACCAAACACGACCCATGACCCACAAGCATGACTACAGGCCTCTAATACAGACAACAGAATCATATGACGGGACAGGGCCCCGCCGTACCCAAAAGAAATCATAAACACGAAACCATATTCAACGAGAGTTCTGTACCAAAAGTATGGGCTCCGGATCAAAGGAGCACTCCAAATAGCAGACCGTGTACCCTAGGCTAGCGGATCACCACTGTAAGCTCCTGTACCTGCGGGCATGAAACGCAGCCCCCGAAGGAAGGGGGTCAGTACGAAATATGTACTGAGTATGTAAAGCATGGAATACAGAAATCAGAACTATAATCGAAATAAGCGGTACAAGGATAAGTAATTAGTCCAGAATATCAAAGTCAATCACTTCCCAGGTCAAGGTCATACAGATCGTCACGTATTATATAAACCGCTATAATCTGCCAGACGGGTTACCAAGGGTACAGAGTTCTCAGACGCAACTTATGTCTACCTGATTCATTTGTCAGACGGAAGGCAGGACATACAGAATGCTCAGATAACGCCATATATCAAAAGGAATACGGAACTTACCGAGTGCTCAGACAATATGGTATGCCGATTGGAACACAGGACGAACAGGATATCAAAACTTACTTTCCAGACACAGATCACACATAGTGCACAATAGAGTCGTATCAGAACGCCGTAGCGTATCAAATCAGATATTGCAACCTGAGAATCATAGGATGTTTACAGAGAGTGTGCCACCTCGAGCTCAGCCCAGTACAGTGGTCACACCATACACAAATATATCGTATCAGATCATAGCAAATCATATCATATCAAAGTACGCGTCTACAACGGGTATGCCACCTCGAGCTCGGCCCAGTACAGTGGTCATCCCATGCAGAAACTGCCGTTTTTCCCGCTCGAGCTCTGCCCAGTACACGGGTCACGAATCAGTCTCGGGAGCTCGAGCTCCGCCCAGTACACTCCCAACGCGTCTGCCTGGTATCGAATCACACAGTGCAGATACTATCCGCTTTGGGGATCGAGCTCAGCCCAGACCACCCCTCACGGTTTTATTTCAGAACATCATAGGCAACATAGGAAGGAAGCGCACGACAGCATAGCTTACATAAGCGGATTAGTGAGAGATCAGATACACACACTTTCAGACTCAATAGATGTGAGCACATATTGACGTTTGAGGATTTCAGACGTATTTCGGAACGATCAGAATTGATACGTGACATTCACAGACACGTTGACCACAAAATCGTTACGAACGTATCAAAACAGAACGTGTGGAGTCATTTTACATATCCAAGCGTTTCATAAGACTTGCGAGAGTGAGTGAACATACTATCAGAATATTCATAACGGATGATTCGATCAAAATAGTCATATCTAAATACTTATATTAGAATCGCCCTAGCGGGGCGCTTGTATCGAAATGCTTATACTCGGATACTCACGTCAGCAAAAAGAGCATATGGTCGACTTGTCATAATTCGCGTGATCGATAACCGGCCCGAGGACCTGTGAACGGTATCAAAATAATGGGCACGAATTGAATCATGGACGGCTAATTCAATTTTTATGGATCGGAATAGCTATAGGGCCCAATATGGTTATACGTCGGCCCGTTAGTCTAACTAAACTGAGCAAGTGGTCATTACGGGGTTTGCTTCACGAAAGTTCTCCCAAGGTTATGTTTATATTTCAAAACTGTAATTTAAAATGTCGAAATACTTTTATAAAGTTAATAAAATCATAAGTTGACCCAGTGGTCGAAGTAATTCTGATAATTAACCAAACCGGGTTCATTTCAAAAAATATTTCTAAAATGGTCGTTGTGGTTTAAAACATAGTTTAAAATATCGTGGCGGCCCAAACATTATTTTATAGAGGTCAAATTCATAAGTGAAAGCCTTTTCCCAACATTATGTCAAAATAAACCTTATAGGGCTGACAGAGGGGTTTCGGACTTAGCGGGCCCACCTCGGGTCAAGTCGAGGTGGCGGACATGATTTACAGACATTTGAGGTCTATGGAATCATACATAAAGGTTTCGGAGTGATCCGACTACGTTCGCACAAGTTTCGGACATTTGGTTACTTTCTAGCCAAAATAGGGTCATTAGGCTTCAATTGAATTGAATGAACAGTAGCCGTTTTCTAATTCGGATTTCGAGGAGCAGAATTGCTCCCGGGGTTCTGATATCGACCTAGCATACTAAGACATGCCAAAGGAAGAAATAGGTAGCCTTACATACCTTTTATACGACTTACGCTTGCCCAAAACTTAAGTCCCGTTTCGTCCAAAATCTGCAAATGGTCAATACCAATTCGGGATTTCAAAGCTTAAAATTCGCTTAACTTCATTTTTGGCTACCGAGAAATTTCGGCAGCACCTCCCCTATAAATATAGCACCCCCGAGAAGCATCTCGGCTCAAATAGTAGCAACAACAACCCAACAACATCAACAAAGTCAACAATTATTACAATATAGCACAATATAAGGCCACTAGTTCTATTTTCCGACATAATGCAATAATGTCCATTCCGACTTCACACTTCCAAACTAAACTCAATATTTTCATGTTCATCGTTAATCAAGATCATCACCATATAGGTTAGAAGCAGTTCAAATAGTTTTCACATAATATTCACACAATATACAAGATATACAATTTTCCACCAAGATCATATTTCATCCAAAACTTTTAATCTTTGGCATACATATCCATAACATGTTTCCATCTTCCAAATCCATCAATGATCATCATAATTTGTATCCTTAACAACTCCATTTTCATAATGTCATAAAATCATCATAAAACGACATAAACTTCTACTTTCCATTTCAATGCAAACTCATTTTGTATTATCTTCATTTACATTGCAAGCATCACCACAACACAACTAACATGTTAAACAAAATTAATTCATTCCCATTTCAATGCCTAAACCACACGGCCATATTCAATTTTTTCCATCTTCCATCAAATTTATTCAACTTTCATTTCCAATATGCATTCCATCCTACACAGAACTAGAATGCAACCTAAATTTCAACTAATCACAACTATACAATCACTCACCCACACGGCCACACTCTACATCCCAAACCCACTTTGCAAACTTCAATTTTTCCATACTTTCAACTCATTTCTATATACTAAAACACAAACAAACCTTCATAACATAACAACATAGAATGAATTCTTACCTTTTTCTTCAATCTTCTTCACTTGAATAAGTTGTCATATTGAACAAACAAGTGCTCTTTCTTTCCAAACAATTGTACCAAGTTATAAAGGGACCTCAACTTAGTATAAATTCACCAAGAGAAAAATTTTAGGAGCAAGATTTCCAAGGGTGAAATTTCTATGGCCAAGCCGAATAGGCCCCTATTTTTTTTGCTCTCAATTTCTTGTTTTGCTTCTTTCTTGAATGTTCTAAGGATGAAGTTGACTATATAGCATGCTCCCTTAATTAACTAGTCACATGATCATCACATGACCAATTTAATTCATGGGCTTGCTATTTGTGGGCTATGGCCGGCCACTTTGTGGTCTTGGGCCTCAATTTTCTCTCAATTTTGTTGAGCCCAATTCGTTAAAAAAAAATCTCGTTTTGTAATTCCCGAAACAAATTTCTAAAATCTCAAATTTGCCCTTAGCCTTGTACGACACTCCCGCATCGACATTCTTTCATGCACAACTCCTATGTCAAGTAAAAATTAAATTTTTGACTTTATTTCTCACAATTCAAAGATATCTCAAATTTTTCCAAGCGTGTGAAAACACGGGATATAACATCCTCCCCCCCTTTAGAACATTCGTCCTCGAATGTTAAATTAGTCTTATAGGGTTTTACAAGCATTTCAGGGGAGTTCTCCTCATTTCCTTCAGAATTCTGCCAAACGTCACAATTACTATCTCTTTTTACACACTCGCCTCAGTTCTATTCTCGAATATCATTACGCTAAGAATTTCCGGCTTTAACTAGTGGCGAAGCCGACATTAGTCTACTTATAACCGTTACATCACGTATTTCGCTTTATCTTTCAGGTTCCGTTCAGTCAAAGTTTACATATACTGTAATACCGACTGCTGGGGCCCACCGGTCAATTAAAACCGTCGTAACTGGGATGTGGTCTGCACACATACACATTTATTACCATTTCCCTTACAATACATTCTCAACGCCATTTAAATTTACTCTGATTCCAGAACTGCGTCGCACTTCCCTTTTGTTCGGCGGCCGAGTTCGCCTTAGCCTACCCGACCTATTTAGGGTTTCTAACCCTTTGGCACATCCTGATTTATTTAGGTTACCCCAGACTTTCCATTGGTCTCTTATTTCTACGTTTAAAAAAAAAACTTTGTACACTTCCCAGGGGGTCACCCATCCCAGAATTGCTCTGGCCCCAGCACGCTTAACCTCGGAACTTTAGTACATTTAGACGCGTTAATGCCGGTATAGTTGCGTCGATCCCCCGCACGACCTTGGTTACATACTTTAGGACAAGTCGGGGTCTTGGCAATTTTTGGAAGGTTCTCGTAGCGGGTCCCGCCCTGATACAGAGAGGGCCCCTTTATTTTTCCGATTATGAAATTACTGCGTTAGCCTTTTCAACTTTTCGACTCTCACTTTTTATCTTCATATATCATTACCTCAGACGTTTTCTGTCAATTTGGGCCTCATCCCCGTTTTTTTTTTTTTTTTTTTTTTTACTAGCAATCGGGGAGGAACACGCGATGAAATAAAATATGGACCTACTAATGCATGAGTGCATATACATATATATATTCAGAAAAAGTGGACAACATACCTGTAAACGCATCTGGTGGCGCCTCTGGGCCCTGCCGGCTAGCCGAAGCATATAAGCGTTTCCAAGGACCGCTAGAACCGGAAACTCCGCCACGATCTCCACCGCGGCCCGATAGTCTCGGCACACTCTGCCCCGTAGGGCGAGTCGCTACGGAAGGTAAATCAGCAACTGACCCCCTGAGCTGGGCTGCACCACCCGAACTGGTCCTGTACGGACACTCTCTCATAACGTGGCCTTGATGGCCGCAAGAAAAACAAACATCTGTAGCCTGATGACATTCTCCAGAATGGCGTCTCCTGCAATAAGGACACCGGGGTCTGGGTAGCCTTGACCGGCCGGAACCTCCATCCGCTCGTGAACTGAAGACTCCGGAGCTCTGACCTGCCCCGGAATACCATGTGTCACCAGACCTCCTGCCCGAACTCTGTGAAGGGGTATCCCATGCTGGCTGGGAGAACTGTCTAGCATACTGTCGAGGCTGGCCGCTTCGAGGCTCCCTAACATAACCAACTGACCTGGCCCTCTTAGGGCGGCCCCGGTCGTAATCTCCCTCAGACTGGCGCCTTCTGCGTCTATCTTCCATTCCCAGGGCATATGCTTGTACCCGGGCAATATCCATTCCGGGTTGGGATGCCATCGCCAGGCAACCGTCAACCAGATAATCATCCAAACCCATTACGTACCGATGCATCCTATCGGCCATATCCGCCACAATGATAGGTGCATATCTGGCAAGAGAATCAAACTCTAAACTGTACTCTCGGACACTCCTGCCATCCTGCCTTAGCAGTAAAAATTTGTCAACTCTCGCCCGCCGCAACTCTGGGGGCAAAACGTGGCTGAGAAAGGCGGCTACAAACTCATCCCATACAGCTGGGGGAGCACTTTCACCTCTGGACAGCTCCCAGGACTCATACCAGTTAGCAGCAACATCCCGTAGTCTGTGCGAGGACAACTCAACAGACTCGGTTTCTGAAGCCCTGACCAAATCTAGTGAGCGCCGCATCCCCCGAATGAAGTCATGGGGGTCCTCGTCAGGCTTAGACCCGAAAAACTCTGGAGGGCCACATAATAAAACCTCTCGAACCTTCAGGCTGTCACGCCCGTCATCATCATCGTCATCCCTCCGCCCGCGTCTGCGAGCCTGCCCCGCTACCAATGTAGTCAATAACTGCACAGCCTCCCTCAGTGCCCTATCATCCGCCCCTGGCTGGGAAGCTGGAGTCTCGGGTGTGGGTGCTCGGGCCTCTGGAGCTACTGATGGACCTGCTTCAGGCTCTACTGGTGGTGGTGTGGAAGATCCCTCCGAATGGGGCACAATCTCAGGTAAATCATAAACACGAACCCGGGTAGCTCGCTGCGCCCGACTGGTCTCTCCGACCATCACTTTGCCCTTCTGGGCAGTCATACCCTTCTTCGGAAGTGTCACTGCAAACACAATTAACGAATCAGACCGGAATCATCCTAATAGCACAGCTCTATCGCACGATCTGAGATTCCAAAGAAAGGTAACACCCTAAATGCCCTGTAGCCTCCTGTTTATAGATGTGGTGCACAACACACCGATAAACAAGACTCTACTAGACACGGCCTGTAGACATTCCGAGGACAAACCGCTCTGATACCACTTCTGTCACGACCCAACCCCGTAGGCCGCGACTAGTGTCCGACGTGGACACTCATACGTACTTACCGACCAAATCTTACTTGTGCGTCCTAAATTATAAGCATATCGTTTAAACCGTTATTTATGTCATAAAACATAGGTCAACCATATTAACGTAGCGAAGGAACAGACTGGCACAAATCAAACAAACATCGCTGACCAAACACGACCCATGACCCACAAGCATGACTACAGGCCTCTAATACAGACAACAGAATCATATGACGGGACAGGGCCCCGCCGTACCCAAAAGAAATCATAAACACGAAACCATATTCAACGAGAGTTCTGTACCAAAAGTATGGGCTCCGGATCAAAGGAGCACTCCAAATAGCATACCGTGTACCCTAGGCTAGCGGATCACCACTGTAAGCTCCTGTACCTGCGGGCATGAAACGCAGCCCCCGAAGGAAGGGGGTCAGTACGAAATATGTACTAAGTATGTAAAGCATGGAATACAGAAATCAGAACTATAATCGAAATAAGCGGTACAAGGATAAGTAATTAGTCCAGAATATCAAAGTCACTCACTTCCCAGGTCAAGGTCATACAGATCGTCACGTATCATATAAACCGCTATAATCTGCCAGACGGGTTACCAAGGGTACAGAGTTCTCAGACGCAACTTATGTCTACCTGATTCATGTGTCAGACGGAAGGCAGGACATACAGAATGCTCAGATAACGCCATATATCAAAAGGAATACGGAACTTACCGAGTGCTCAGACAATATGGTATGCCGATTGGAACACAGGACGAACAGGATATCAAAACTTACTTTCCAGACACAGATCACACATAGTGCACAATAGAGTCGTATCAGAACGCCGTAGCGTATCGAATCAGATATTGCAACCTGAGAATCATAGGATGTTTACAGAGAGTGTGCCACCTCGAGCTCAGCCCAGTACAGTGGTCACACCATACACAAATATATCGTATCAGATCATAGCAAATCATATCATATGAAAGTACGCGTCTACAACGGGTATGCCACCTCGAGCTCGGCCCAGTACAGTGGTCATCCCATGCAGAAACTGCCGTTTTTCCCGCTCGAGCTCTGCCCAGTACACGGGTCACGAATCAGTCTCGGGAGCTCGAGCTCCGCCCAGTACACTCCCAACGCGTCTGCCTGGTATCGAATCACACAGTGCAGATACTATCCGCTTTGGGGATCGAGCTCAGCCCAGACCACCCCTCACGGTTTTATTTCAGAACATCATAGGCAACATAGGAAGGAAGCGCACGACAGCATAGCTTACATAAGCGGATTAGTGAGAGATCAGATACACACACTTTCAGACTCGATAGATGTGAGCACATATTGACGTTTGAGGATTTCAGACGTATTTCGGAACGATCAGAATTGATACGTGATATTCACGGACACGTTGACCACAAAATCGTTACGAACGTATCAAAACAGAACGTGTGGAGTCATTTTGCATATCCAAGCGTTTCATAAGACTTGCGAGAGTGAGTGAACATACTATTGGAATATTCATAACGGATGATTCGATCAAAATAGTCATATCTAAATACTTATATCAGAATCGCCCTAGCGGGGCGCTTGTATCGAAATGCTTATACTCGGATACTCACGTCAGCAAAAAGAGCATATGGTCGACTTGTCATAATACGCGTGATCGATAACCGGCCCGAGGACCTGTGAACGGTATCAAAATAATGGGCACGAATTGAATCATGGACGGCTAATTCAATTTTTATGGATCAGAATAGCTATAGGGCCCAATATGGTTATACGTCGGCCCGTTAGTCTAACTAAACTGAGCAAGTGGTCATTACGGGGTTTGCTTCACGAAAGTTCTCCCAAGGTTATGTTTATATTTCAAAACTGTAATTTAAAATGTCGAAATACTTTTATAAAGTTAATAAAATCATAAGTTGACCCAGTGGTCGAAGTAATTATGATAATTAACCAAACCGGGTTCATTTCAAAAAATATTTCTAAAATGGTCGTTGTGGTTTAAAACATAGTTTAAAATATCGTGGCGGACCAAACATTATTTTATAGAGGTCAAATTCATAAGTGAAAGCCTTTTCCCAACATTATGTCAAAATAAACCTTATAGGGCTGACAGAGGGGTTTCGGACTTAGCGGGCCCACCTCGGGTCAAGTCGAGGTGGCGGACATGATTTACGGACATTTGAGGTCTATGGAATCATACATAAAGGTTTCGGAGTGATCCGACTACGTTCGCACAAGTTTCGGACATTTGGTTACTTTCTAGCCAAAATAGGGTCATTAGGCTTCAATT
Organism: Lycium barbarum; assembly: GCF_019175385.1. Lineage (NCBI taxonomy): Eukaryota > Viridiplantae > Streptophyta > Magnoliopsida > Solanales > Solanaceae > Lycium > Lycium barbarum. The sequence goes on from NC_083339.1 coordinate 97,884,240, forward strand.
GAATTGAATGAACAGTAGCCGTTTTCTAATTCGGATTTCGAGGAGGAGAATTGCTCCCGGGGTTCCGATATCGACCTAGCATACTAAGACATGCCAAAGGAAGAAATAGGTAGCCTTACATACCTTTTATACGACTTACGCTTGCCCAAAACTTAAGTCCCGTTTCGTCCAAAATCTGCAAATGGTCAAAGTTACCAATTAGGGATTTCAAAGCTTAAAATTCGCTTAACTTCATTTTTGGCTACCGAAATTTCGGCAGCACCTCCCCTATAAATATAGCACCCCCGAGAAGCATCTCGGCTCAAATAGTAGCAACAACAACCCAACAACATCAACAAAGTCAACAATTATTACAATATAGCACAATATAAGGCCACTAGTTCTATTTTCCGACATAATGCAATAACGTCCATTCCGACTTCACACTTCCAAACTAAACTCAATATTTTCATGTTCATCGTTAATCAAGATCATCACCATATAGGTTAGAAGCAGTTCAAATAGTTTTCACATAATATTCACACAATATACAAGATATACAATTTTCCACCAAGATCATATTTCATCCAAAACTTTTAATCTTCGGCATACATATCCATAACATGTTTCCATCTTCCAAATCCATCAATGATCATCATAATTTGTATCCTTAACAACTCCATTTTCATAATGTCATAAAATCATCATAAAACGACATAAACTTCTACTTTCCATTTCAATGCAAACTCATTTCGTATTATCTTCATTTACATTGCAAGCATCACCACAACACAACTAACATGTTAAACAAAATTAATTCATTCCCATTTCAATGCCTAAACCACACGGCCATATTCAATTTTTTCCATCTTCCATCAAATTTATTCAACTTTCATTTCCAATATGCATTCCATCCTACACACAACTAGAATGCAACCTAAATTTCAACTAATCACAACTATACAATCACTCACCCACACGGCCACACTCTACATCCCAAACCCACTTTGCAAACTTCAATTTTTCCATACTTTCAACTCATTTCTATATACTAAAACACAAACAAGCCTTCATAACATAACAACAAAGAATGAATTCTTAGCTTTTTCTTCAATCTTCTTCACTTGAATAAGTTGTCATATTGAACAAACAAGTGCTCTTTCTTTCCAAACAATTGTACCAAGTTATAAAGGGACCTCAACTTAGTATAAATTCACCAAGAGAAAAATTTTAGGAGCAAGATTTCCAAGCGTGAAATTTCTATGGCCAAGCCGAATAGGCCCCTATTTTTTTTGCTCTCAATTTCTTGTTTTGCTTCTTTCTTGAATGTTCTAAGGATGAAGTTGACTATATAGGATGCTCCCTTAATTAACTAGTCACATGATCATCACATGACCAATTTAATTCATGGGCTTGCTATTTGTGGGCTATGGCCGGCCACTTTGTGGTCTTGGGCCTCAATTTTCTCTCAATTTTGTTGAGCCCAATTCGTTAAAAAAAAATCTCGTTTTGTAATTCCCGAAACAAATTTCCAAAATCTCAAATTTGCCCTTAGCCTTGTACGACACTCCCGCATCGACATTCTTTCATGCACAACTCCTATGTCAAGTAAAAATTAAATTTTTGACTTTATTTGTCACAATTCAAAGATATCTCAAATTTTTCCAAGCGTGTGAAAACACGGGATATAACATTCATGCTCGGGAAGATAGACGCTAAGTGGTTAAGTAGACAACGAGGTATGTTAAGGCTGTCCTTTCTTTCTTTTGGCATGATCATATTGATAATAAAATACACAAATGACATTCATAATGACTCTACTCTTACAATTATTAGGAGCTTATGTTCTTGTTCTTCTTCTGATGTTATTTATCTTGTCTCATGGTTATTGATATTGTCTTATGATTATTGATCTTGCAAAGTAAGTTACATTGATAATGTTTGCTCCATAATCAGAAATCAGAGGTATACCGACCTTGCGTCACTCCGATAGAGTCATAATGCTAATTTGTGCTATCATGCATGCGTTATATATATATATATATATGATGTATCTATTTTATGACACCACACCGTGCTATAGTCGGCCGGGTACGACACCTATTGTGCACACCATTGCAGTTGGGTACGGTATGATGATGATGGCTCCAAGAGTGGCTTAATGATGATGATGCACTCAGACGTACAGGTTGACTCTTTTTTTATCACATGTTACCTTAATGTCTTTATTATGTTACCCTTCATGCCTTACATGCTTGGTACATTATTCATACTAACGTCCGTTTATTTGTGGACGCTACATTCATGCCCGCCGTTTGACAGGGAGACGATTCACACCCTTAGGCGGCCTTCTCAGTGCTTGTACTCCACTTGTTCCAGAGTTTCAATGTAGCTTGGTATGATACTTTTGTGTACATGGGTATGGCGGGGCCCTGTCCCGTCCTTGTTATGTCTTGTATCCTAGTAGAGGATCGTAGATAGATATGCACAGTTAGATGTTTTATGGCCTTCTCATCCTATATTTTGTTGTATCATTATCTTTGATAGCCTTGTCGGCTTGTATACATGGGTTCAACTTGATTACATTTGTATATATATCTTTTGGGCTTGTGTTCCTCTCAGGTTATGATATAAATTAGTTAGCAGGATGTCTCGTGACGGCCCTCATGGCCCATACTCAGGTATGACTATGTAATGCATATATGTCCTGTGGTGCTCGGTAGGTTAGATCCAGGTGCCCGTCATGGCCTTCCAATTGGGTCGTGACAAAAAGTGGTATCAGAGCAGCTCGTCCCACGGCTGTCTACGAGCCGAGTCTAATAGAGTCTTATTTATAGGTGTGTAGTGCACCACATTTATAAACAGGAGGCTGCAGGGCATTTAGGATGGCTTCCTTTTCTTCTTATCCTAGATCGTGCGATAGAGCCGTGTTATGAGGATTCCCTTTTCCTGACCATGTGTTGTGATTTTAGTAATGCTCGTGATGAGGAAAGCTTCAGTATCCCAGAAGGGCAAGTCAGTGGCAAGTAGGAGAACTGGTCGGGTACGACCTGTAGATTTCGAGAAGGGCGTGTCCCAGAATGAGGTTACATCTCAGACCTCTCATACTCCGCCCGCTCTAGAAGAGTATAGTGGAGCTCTGGCCCCAGCTCCAGCTCTAGCACCCCCAGTTCCTCCACCTGATGCACTTGGACAAGACATGTGGGATGCTATTTAGTTGTTGACTCGATTAGCGGCCGCTCAGGCCCAACGTCAGGGTACGGGTGTTGATGGTTCTAATAGGGCCGCCAGTGTGAGGGTCAGGGATTTCCTTAATTTTGACTCTCTAGGGTTCTTCGAATCTGATCAGGATAAGAACCTACATGATTTTATTGATAGGATGTGGAGGACCTTGAGGGTGATGCACGTTAGTGAGACTGAGTCAGTGGAGTTGGCTTCCTATGGACTACGGCATGTTGTTGTTCGCTGCTATGAGACTTGGGAGTTATCTAGAGGGGAGAATGCTCCTTCAGCAATATGGCGAGATTTTACAGAGACCTTTATCTGCCATTATATATAGCCAAAGATTAGACAGGCCCGAGCTGATAGGTTCCTGAACCTTAGTCAAGGGAACATAAGTGTTCGAGAGTACAGTCTTCTTTTTAATTCATTGGCTAGATATGCTCCAGCTGCTGTAGCCGAGATGGAGGATCGTGTTTACTGATTCGTGATCGGTTTGGGACTGCACTTGATTGAGGACTGCACGACGCTACTACAAAAAGGGCCTTTACCAGCAATTATTTAGCGGCAATAAGACAATTGCCGCTAATTGATTCTTTAAGCTGAAATATTAACGACACATGAACATTAGCCGATGAAAGAAATAGTTTTACCGATAATAGAAATAATTTGCCACTAAAAATCACTAATTGAACCCAATCTTATCATTTTACCTTTCCCTCCAATTCGTTTTCATAACATTTTGATATTCCCTCCACTAATTAAGAAAAAATAAAAGGAAAACCTAGCCCAAAATTCAATTTTAGCTGCGCATCGTAGACTAAAGCAACTGTTCTCTCTCTGAAACTAACGGTCGCCGCAGCTGTTCTCTCTATGAAACTGAGGTCGCCGGCCAGCCATCTTCTTCGCAACAATGTTGATTTTGGGTAGGTGCTGCTCAACCGTGGCTGTCTCAATCTTCTCCCTCTCATCGGTATCCTTCTCTTTTTCGTGTAGGTTTCAAGATTGTTGCTGACATCAGTCTTCTCCTTCACTTTTTTGTCTTCATCGGCAAAATATTCTGCTTCTCAGGTACCCAAACACTTGAGGTTATGTCAATTTGATATTTTTTATAACCAACTATGTCTTTCTGATTTGTAAAGTAAAGTTTTGTTTGTTTGCTAAGTCGTGTTTTGCAATATTTGATTAATTCCTCATTTGTTTCCTCTACTGTTTTATGAATTGTTTCCTCTATTTGCTAAGGCTGTTGTTATTATATTCAGATTTTCGTGATTGTTTAAAGTTTTCTGAGTGTTTTTGATCACTATTGAGGTTTTAGTTGAATCTTCCACAAGTCGAGATGTGAATTCAATTGTGTTCGAAATGTGTACGACAGACTCTTTAATTGTTTACAAATGCCTAGTCCTAGTTCCAATTTGCTAGGTTTATTGCTGGTTTCTTAGCAAATACTAAGGGAATTTTAGCGGCTTAAAGGTTCAAAAATTATTTACAACTATAAGAGAGATGCTATCAAAATTATTGGTTGCTAGACCCTGACCAGATTTATTTATAGTTAGGTGATTAATGAAAATGTTGATGAATGCAGCTGTATATAACGTCACTTTCTCTACTGGAGTTTCAGTTTGGATGTGTAATGAGTATTTTATTAATCTAATATTTAAAATAATTGCATAAATACCTTCATTGAGATGTAAAACATAAATTCTTGAATTTGTCTAATTGGATATTCTTTATGCTCTGGTGTCTTGGTTGATTAAAGAAGTGCTGATTATTTCACTTCAAGAGTTTCTATTGATTCCAAAAAGAGGTACTCAGTGTTCCATATTCAATTCTGAGCAATTCCATAGAATTTGAAGAATAGTTAATATTGCTTTTGATGCCATCTACTCATCCTACATCTCCATGTATGATGAATGATAATATATTTCAGTTTGAAAGATGATTTGGATTTTCATTCCTATTTGATATATGTCATGATTATTGGTATTTATTCTGAACTTTGTAGTTATGTTTATGACTTTATTCTAGTTTCCAGACCATGACCTGGTTAGTTTATCCGCGCGAAGGTCTTAAAAGACCAGAATGATTTCTTACTAATATCCGAACATTAAAAATATCTATTAGCTTATAGCTCAGTTCCTGGGCATTGATATAACACACACACAAAACCAATTCAATGGAGAATATCGCTGCTTAGAAATTCCAGCTACCTTAGAGAACACATAAGTCTATGACAAAAGATGCATTGCCAATAGAAGAAACATTATTTGTTTTCAATTGAGTTATCTAAAAAGCAATAAGTACTGTGAGCTTTTTAAAGTGACCTTTTGTGATATGTTGTATGGTTATCAATCGATCTCCTAAGCTTAATACTTGGTACAACACTAGAAGTTTATTAGATTAGACTGAAAACTCCTCTGTTGTGAGTAGAGACCATCGCATGCTTTAGCATTTATATATTCAGAAATTTGAAGATCTCTTTAGCTTTAAAACTAAACCATTGTAAAGTTATAAAAGGACTTAAATATTATGATGTATTAATAAAAACTGAGAAGTGAACCTGAAATTCTATCAATCATCGTATTATGGAGTAATAAACTTCAATGAGCTTTAATTCCACATGGGACTATGGGAGAACTACATATTTACCTTTTGCATTTAGTTAACAGGAACTCATGCTTTTTGAAAATGGCAGTGACAAAAAAAGTGTCTAAATTGTTGTACTTCCTGTCTAATTAACCATCCTTATTTTTTTTTTTCCAGTTGAGTGAATCTCACTAAATGCAAAACTTTTCTTTTACACTCTTTATTATCTTTTCTATACCATCTTAGACGCACTCATGTTAGACGCAATCACTCTTATGCTAATAAAGTGAAATGCATAAAAATCAACTTGAGCTTCAAATTTAGGATACACTTCTATTTGAGGTGGTAATTGTTTGTTAATGCTTTAAATGTGGTAAGTTAAAGCAGGGTGCTTGTTAGAATTAGATTACTCTTTTTTCCTCTTGATCAGACTTCACCATTAGATTAGATGAACTTTATGGAAAAATTCAATTTAACTCCAAGGTAGAAACATACATAATATAAAAATTAAACAAAAACCTACAAGCTAAAAAAATTGGCAATAATTTATTATATAGCCTTCAAAGGGCTTAAATTGTGAATAATGATAAACAGACCTAAAAGATTAAAAAGCTAGACATATTTTGACATAAGTAAATTAGAAGAAGAAAAGACCTGATGTAAGAATAGATCTAACCAAATGAATGTGTGCTCTTTCTTTTTGCGTGCGAACTTCTGTTTTCTTTTGTGCGCATTATGTTCTTCAGATCAACATCGACAAAAGATTTAAAAAATATGTAAGATCTTCTATTTTAACAGAGAGGAAAATAGAACTTTGTTTCTAAGAGGTTTATGGTCCAGATTGAGTTTTATATAGTCCTATATAGTCGCTAATCAAATTTTCCTAACTTTCTAAAGACATTATGTTCTTATTCATTGAAATTTAATGTGCATTTTAATTGTTTAAATGATATCTTTGAGCTATGCAGTCAGAATTACTCCAAATGAGACAATTAATGCGCAAATGTGCTCCCTTTGAATCTACGCCTTAAGATATCAATGGCACCTCAAGTGAACAGGTAACTCAATTTCATAAGTTTTAAACTTTTTTAATGAAATTTTAATTGTATAAAGGTATTATCAACGAACGTGTTAATATTTATCAGGTCCCTGATGCCAACAGTGGCCATGAACGAGTACCACAAACATCAAGGATGCCTAATGTTGCTGAAAATACTCAACCTGCTCATGGTACTACTCATCTATATCCTTAGGCTCCTCAAGGCATTTCTCAATATCTTTGTTAATCTAGAAAAGTATTGGTTTTACCAAAAATGCATGGATATTTTGTACGTGCTGTCTATCCTCACAGTATTCTTCTTTACTTGCTTTTCAACTTCTACCTCCTCCTACACCATTTCCCTCCAAACTCAGCCGTGAGAACTTCTACCATATTGCTGCTTTGGCACTTGACAAGGGATGAAAAGGCCATATTGCTGCTTTGTAGAAGTTTCCGACTCATGGTTTTCCTAAAAACATATTAATGGAGAGTTCTACCGAGGGCTGGATCCTATAACGTAGTCAATTGCGAACAATGCAGCTGATGGTTGTTTTATGGATACTTGATTTTAATAGAACGTAATCTATTAAGAAAATGGAGAGTTAGTAGGACTTTGAATTTGACAAATTTCACGTTATATTAGATGTAGATGTACAATTTTTTTTTTATTTTTTTTCTTTTGCATAGATTTCATATTTTGACATTCACTATCTTATTATTTCAGGTCATACGGTATGATGTTCAAATAGCATATGGAAGATTTCAATACTATGAAGAGTTGCAGGAATTGTTTGAGGACTATGCATTTAGAAACTTATTATTGTTGGTATTCGATAGGAATTAGTTACAATGACATTAGCTATTTAGTTTAAGCATGTGATTTTATCTTTTAGTTCGTTGAGACATTAATAATTAGTATTTCCTTTTGTTTCTTTAGATTTAATGAAATGTATTGTACTTTTATAAATTAATAATATTATGTTTAATTAGCATTTTGCATTATAATTGTTGTTAAATATGTCTAATTATACTTGATTTTGTATTTTTTATTGCATTTAAGAACGAATTTAGTGGCCATTATAATTGTCACTATGCAATAGTGGTTAAAGCACGTAACTTCTAGCGGCAATAAAAAGACGCTAAAAGTGTTGCATTAGTCATTTTGAGAATGAATATTGCATCAATTATAATTGCCGCTACACAATGGCCGTTAAAATATGTCCCTTTTAGTGGCAATTTAATAGGATTTAGTGGCAATTTAGTTAGATACTAAAAGTTGGACTCAATTATTTTGGAAATGGATTTAGCGGCCTTTACAATTGCCGCTGAACAATTGTCGTTGAAGCCTATGGCCTTTAGCGGCAATAAAAACAATCTTTACCGACACTCTGCTTAATTGCCGCTAAAACCTTTAGCGACGCCACATACAACGGCAAAAGTCTAATGGCCGGTAAATGTTATGGCGGCAATTAGTATTGCCGCTAAAGGTATTTTTAATTGCCGCTAAATCTCACTTTTGTAGTAGTGCGACAGCCTCACTTCAGATAGGCATGGATATTTCTCGCATCCAGTCACATGCTCAGAGCCTTGAGAAGCGTAAGCAGCAGCGGAGGGCCGAGCGTGAGCATGATAGGGGTCAGAGTAAGAGAGCTAGATCTTTAGGTTCTGTCAGTGAGTTCAGAGGCAGTAGTATCCTAGGTATTCAGCCCATTCAGCGGCTAGTGCGCCTCTAAAGTTCACAGGTCAGAGATTTGGTCGATCTACTTATTCAAGACATGGTCAAAGTTTCAGAGCCTCAGGTTCTCGGTATAGAGATGAGTCAGGCCAGATGATGCTAGCTTTACCATGATGTACTCAGTCCCGCTTGGGTTGAGATGGTTGTTATGCTTGCAGTCAGCCAGGCCATATTATTCGTGAATGTCCATCGAGAGATGGTAGAGGTATTGTTCAACCCACTGGATAAGCGGTTGGTTCATCATCATCTGTACGCCCTCCGAGGAAAGGCTATCAGCAATCAGCAGGCCGCAGTAGAGGCGGAGGGGGAGCGTCCACCTCGAGCAGTCCTCATAACTGCATTTATGCATTAGTTAGTCGATAGGATCTCGAATCTTCACCTGATGTTGTTACAGGTATACTATCAGTATCTTCCCATGATGTATATGTGGTTATTGATCCAGGTTCTACATTGTCGTATGTTACTCCTTTTATTGCGATTCAGTTTGGGGTGAAACCTGTGTTACACCTCGGAAAATTTTTTGTTAATGCACAGGGAATAGACTAACGAAGGGCACGGAGTATATGATGTTTCGATAAGTGACAAATAGCATTTGATGATCCTAATTGAGATTTCACAGACATTCGAGGTAAGAGAAGAAAGTTGCCAAGAAAAGGCAAGGTATACGTTATGTATCGGTAAGTATTTACGAGTACCAAGTTAATGATGACTTAACGATGTTTTGGAGAAAATTTATAACATCCCTTAGATTGTTCATGAGGTGCTAAACAAGTGTCAAGAAGGTTCCATAAGGATTGGAGATCGAACGAAACGACGGAATCCATTTCAGAGAAGTTTAGTTGTACGACCAATTATACGGTCCGTATAACTTTATACGGCCCATATAAAGGGTCCGTATAACTCCCAGCAGGGAGATGATTTTCTGGTTGGTGAACCACGGCAACTTATACGAGCGGTACAATACTATACGGACCGCATAAGTGTCCGTATAGTACCTGACGTGCTGATTTTTAGTTTTTGTATAAATAGATGCCTTGGGTCCTTTTACTTCATTTTTCATCTTCTACAAGTATTGAGAGCTCAAAAACCTTCTCTAAGCACATTCCACTCAAGTTCAAGAGAACACAAAGATCAAAAAACTAGAATCAAGTGTTTATGTTTTAGAAAGCTTCCAAGGGTTAGAGGACCGCAAAAGATTCCATTAGAGGTGAACTGGGGTTTTTGTCCAAGTGAAGTATTTCCACTCAAGGTTCATTCCGAAACCATCTAAGGTATGTTTTATGGTATTTCCATGTTGTTTAAAGTATTGAGACATTGAAAGACTTGGATTGTAGAGGAATATAGAAAATGGGTCTTGAATGTGAGAATAGTGATGTCTGTGAGTAGTAGCTTGGGTTGAGTCATGATTCTTGATATGTTATGATTATAATCATGTTATAAATGACATTAAGAACATGGAATAGACATTGTATATGAGTGAATGTAATAGTGTGCCATGACCATGGGTATGGATGACTTGAAGTGAATTGAGAAATATGGATAATGTAGGAGAATGAAGGCTATTGTTATGATGTTGTGAATGTTATTATATATGTTTGGGAGTTGATATATGATATGGAGGAATTCGTATAAATAAAGGAGATGCTATATGATTTTCTCTAGCTTTAGTCAAGTATGCTAAGCTATCGATTTTCTAATGTTAGTATAACTCTAATGAAGGTAGAAACGTGAGCATTGAAGGAGAACGTTCAAGCGATAGAATAGTTGAACGAAAAGGTATGTAAGGCTAACCCTTCTTTCATGAGGCATGGTTCCTGGGCCATATATCTATTCTTTCATGAGCCTATGATGCCCTCCCAAACGATTCTACCTTTAAAAGAAACTACTAAAGCTCGTGATTCTTTTTATGTTATGATTCTATGAAATTACTTATATGATGAGTAATCCTCTAAGGATAGATGTAATGAACGACGATAGTTTTGGTGCTAAAGATGCTTATGAGCTTTTATGTATATGTGTCTATGTATGACTATTATGTAACACCGAGCTTATGTGGCCGGGTATGATATCTATCGCGCGCACACCACTGCAGTTGGGTACGGATAACCCTGAGCCTTAGTAGGGCCAGGTATGTATGATCACCGAGCCTGGCCATGGTTGGGTACGCAAAACACTGAACCTTCGTGGATGGGTATGCTATGTATATGATATGGATGTGTATACGATATGAATAGGAATGTGAATACGAATATGCTATGGATATAAAAATGGATACGACTACGGATATGGATATGGATGTATGTACACGGTTACGCATTAGAAATGGAAAGTCCCTATTAAAAGCAAGTAAGGGTTTATGACGATGATACTACTATCTCCCGTCTTATGCTATTTCTTATGCTGTCTATTATGCTTTCATAATGATGTTGATCATGCTTTACATTCTTCGTACTGACGTCCTTTTGTTTCTGGACGCTGCGTCATATCTGCAGGTGGCAAGGGAGACAGGCTCGATCCATAGCTTTATTACTCAGGGGCTACGTAGCGGAGCTCCATTTCATTCGGAGCTACTGCTTTTGGTATCTATTCTTTTATGTACATACTTATGGGCATGGCTGGGTCATGTCCCGCCTATATGATATGACATACTCTCCTTAGAGGCTCGTAGACATGTGTATATGGTTAGATGTATTTAGCCTTGTCGGCTTATATTTGGTATATCATTTTGTTAGCCTCATCGGCTTATGCATATGGATATGGTCATAGTTATAGACGGTGATATAAATGCATTGTTGCCCAATGATGTTAGTATGAATGATGATAGAAAGTATGGTTTAGCTATGTGCCTCACCTAGACGTAAATGTGCATGTACGTTAAGAGGTGCCAGGGTGGGTTAGCACCAGGTACCCGTCGTGGCCCTCCGGTTGGGTTGTGACAAAAGTTGTATCAAAGCAGTTTTGTCCTAGGGTGTGTCTACGAGCCGTGTCCAGTAGAGTCTTAGTTATGGGTGTGTTGCGCGCCACACTTATAAACAAGAGGCTGCGGCATTTTAGGAATGAAGGACCTTTTTTCTTCATAAGATCGTGCGATAGAGCTATGATATAAGAACTTCTTTTTCTTTAACCGTGTGTTATGTATTTCAGAGATGCCTGTAAAGAGAAAGGCTACGGCAGCCCAAAAGAACAAGACAATGGCGGAAAAGCGGGCTGAAAGAGCATCGCCAACGGTTATAGAGGAAAGTGAGTCCCAGAATGCGGCTCAATCTCAGTCCTCTCATTCAGTGCCTTTATGAGGAGCGTGAGGGTGCCTCAGCCCCAGCTCCAGCACCTCCAGTTCCTCCACCGGATGCTTCAGGCCAAGATGTAAAAGAGGCGATTCAATTTCTTACTCAATTGGTTGCCGCCCAGACTCAGCGGCAAAGTTCAGGGCAAGGTGATAGGGCTGTTAGTGCAAGGGCCCGTGATTTTATTAGCTTGAACACTCCGGAATTATATGGATCAAAGCCGGATGAGGACCCTAAAAGTTTTATTGACGGAATGTTGAGGCCACTTCAGTTGATGCATGTTTCGGACACCGAGTCGGTTGAGTTAGCATCCTATAGACTAAGGGATGTTACGGTTCATTGGTACACGGTTTGAATGGCTTTACGGGGAGCTAATGCGCCTCCCCCGGTATGGCAAGAATTTGTAGATGCTTTCCTCCGACATTATTTGCCTCTAGAGGTTTGGTGAGCTAGTGCCGATAAGTTCTTGAATCTGAGTTAAGGCAGCATGAGTGCTTTGGAGTATAGTCTCCGCTTCAATTCTTTGGCCAGGTATGCTTTGGCCATGGTAATGAATATGGGTGTCCGAGTGCACCGATTCGTGAGAGGCCTAGAGCCACATTTGATGGATAGGTGCTTGACTGCGTCCGTTCAGGACAATATGGATATTTCACGCATTCAGGCCCATGCTCAAAATTTAGAGGAAAGCCTACAACAACAAAGAAGTGAGCGTGAGCATGATAGAGGGTATAACAGGAGGGCTAGAGCTTCGGGTCCGATGAGTGAGTTTAGAGGCCAGCACAGACAGAATTTTCGAGCCATTCTGGCCATTCTATGACTAGTCCGCCCCCACGGTTTTCAGGCCAGAGATTTGATAGGTCTACTCATTCCGGGCCGAGTCAGAGTTTTTCCGGTTCGTAGTTCAGAGGTGATTCGGGTCAGGCGAGGCCACCCGTGCCACGATGTTCCCAGTGTGGAAAGTTACATTGAGGCCAGTGTCGATTGGGTTCAGAGGTTTGCTATTCATGTGGTCGGCCAGGCCATATTATGCGTGATTGCCCCTCAGTTGGTGGCAGAGGTAGGACCCAAACTTTAGGGTCGGTAGTCTGATCTTCATCATCTTTACGCCCTATAGGGCTAGGTTCACATGCGCCAGTCAGCCATGGTAGAGGTAGAGGGAGAGTCCCCGGTTCTAGCGGCCCTCAGCACCGTATTTATGCCTTGGTTGGACGCTAAGATCTTGAGTCTTCTCCTAATGTGGTCACAGGTATATTATCGGTATTTTCTCATAATGTATATACTTTGATAGATCCGGGCTCCACATTGTCATATGTTACTCCGTATATTGCGGGTCGGTTTAGAGTCAAACCGGAGTCGATCAAACCTTTTGAGGTGTGTACAACAGTTGGTGAATCGGTAATAGCTAGCCGAGTATATAGAAATTACATAGTTGTGATTTGTGACCGTCGTACAATGATTGACTTGCATGAGTTAAAAATGGTGGATTTTGATGTTATTATGGGCGTGGATTGGTGGCCTCTTGTTATGCCAATGTTGATTGTAGAATGAAAATGGTTCGCTTTCAATTTCCGGGAGAACCAGTTTTAGAATGGAAAGGGAATACGGCGTCACCAAAAGGTAGGTTTATTTCCTATCTTAAAGCAAGGAAAATGATCACAAAAGGTTGCATTTATCACCTAGTTCAGGTTCAAGATGTAGAAGCTGAACCGCTAACTCTTCAGTCATTTCCTGAGGTGAATGAATTTCCGGATGTGTTCCCGGAAGATTTTCCAGGTCTCCCTACCAAGGAGGAGATTGATTTTGCGATTGATGTGTTGCCAAACACCAAGCCTATATCTGTTCCACCTTATAGAATGGCCCCCGCAGAATTGAAAGAGTTGAAGGAGCTATTGAAAGACTTTCTTGAGAAAGGCTTTATTAGGCCGATTCATCCCCGTGGGGAGCACCCATGTTATTTTTCCGAAAGAAAGATGGCTCCTTGCGAATGTGCATTGACTATCAACAACTGAATAAGGTGACGATTAAGAATAAATATCCTCTTCCTAGGATTGATGACTTATTTGATCAGTTACAAGGTGCCAAGTGGTTTTCAAAGATAGATTTGAGGTCCGAGTACCTTCGTGTGAGAGTGACGGAGAAAGATATCCCTAAGACAGCCTTCAGAACAAGATATGGCCATTTTGAGTTCCGGGAAATGTCATTTGGGCTAACTAATGCACCGGCAGTATTTATGGATTTGATGAACAATGTGTTCAGGCCCTTCCTAGATCTATTTGTGATTGTATTCATCGATGACATCTTGGTGTATTCTAGATCCGAGGCAGAACACTCAGATCATTTGCGTACTGTCCTTAGAGTGCTTCAAACTCGAGAGTTATTCACCTAATTTTCTAAGTATGAGTTCTGGTTGAACTCAGTGGCATTCTTGGGGCACATTGTTTCAGCCGATGGTATTCGGGTACATAGCCAAAAGATTGAGGCCGTGAAGACTTGGCCAAGACCCACAACTCCTACGGAGGTTCGTAGTTTTCTGGGCTTAGCAGGTTATTACAGGAGGTTTGTAGAAGGATTTTCTTCTATTTCTGCACCACTTACAAAGCTGACATAGAAATCGGCTAAGTTTCAATGGACAGATGCTTGTGAATGTAGTTTCCAAGAGCTAAAAGATAGATTGACTTTTTCCCCAGTAATGACACTTCCAGAGAGATTGGAAGGTTATGTTGTTTATTGCAATGCTTCAGATGTTGGGCTAGGCTGTGTGTTGATGCAACATGGTAAGGTGATTGCGCATGGTTCAAGGCAATTACGGAAACATGAGAAAAATTATCCAACCTATGATCTTAAATTGGCTGCAGTGATACATGCACTAAATATGTAGAGACATTATTTGTATGGTGTCCATGTGAATATTTATATAGATCATAAGAGCCTTCAGTATATCTTCATGCAGAAAGACTTGAATTTGCGATAACGACAATGGTTGGAATTGCTAAAAGATTATGATGTCGATATTCTGTATCATCCCACAAAAGGCAAATGTTGTGGCTGATGCTCTTAGTCGTAGATCTATGGGAAGTTTGTGTGACGTACAATCAGAGAAGAGAGAAATAGCCCTTGAGCTCCAGCAGTTAGCTAGCCTAGGAGTTCGAGTAGTGGACTCAAGTAGCAAGGGAACTACCATTCAGAATTCAGCAGTCTCCTCGCTAGTAGTGGAAGTGAAAGAGCGAAAATACGAAGATCCCATGCTAATGCATTACAGAGATACACTCCCTCAGAAGGAGAAGTCATCATTTGAGATCTCAGGAGATGGAGTTCTTTGATGCCAAGGTAGATTATGTGTTCCTGATGTGGCAGGTTTACGCCACCAAATATTGAGAGAAGCTCATTGTTTCCGTTATTCTGTCCACCCCGGAGCAACAAAAATATATCATGATCTTAAATCCGTATATTAGTGGAATTGGATGAAGAAGGATATAGCGGAATTTGTAGCTCAATGTCCCAACTGTCAACAAGTGAAAATCGAGCACCAAAAGCCGGGCGGATTGTTACAAGCTATAGAAATTCCAACTTGGAAGTGGGAAGTAATTAACATGGACTTCATTACAGGCTTACCCCGTTCTTGACGTAAGTATGACTCTGTGTGGGTGATTGTGGATAGACTCATAAAGTCAGCTCATTTCTTACAGTCAGAACTACATATGTGGCAGAAGATTATGCAAAGCTTTATGTTAAAGAGATAGTGCGACTTCATGGTGTCTGTTATGTCCCGTATTTTCATACGTCGGGACGTTTTAAAATAAGCGCGACGAGTTAAAGGCAAGACTATCTTAAGATATGAAGTAGAGATTTTAACTTCCGGTTTCGCGTCGAGTCACAATTTATTCACAATTCTCGTGTGGCATTAAACTAGTAATGGAAAATTGGTATTAAACTAACCATAATTGGATTAATAAGTGGGATTGGAAAGACCAAAAATCAGTCCATTAAATGGACAAAGCTAGCCGTGTAGCTTGAGTGGAATAGTCAATGGTTATTGACCCAAAATAATGTAAGGCACATGGCCAAGTCATGGAGGGAACATAGACAAAACAAAAATCTGATTCCATAGCACTAACAAACTCATTCCAACATCAACAAGTCAAGAAATATAGTGATAGAGAGAGAGAGTCTCTCGGCTAGAGCTAGCCGAGAGTGAAGGTGCCAACTTCTCCAAAAAAATTCAGTTTTTCCTAAGCAATCCAACTCCATGGAAGGTGTGTTAACATGTAGCATCCATTGATATAGCAAGAACAAGTGTTAAAATTCAAGTAGTGAAAGTGAAGGCTAGCCGATTGAAGTGTCAAGATTGAGAGGTAAGAATGTTTGTTGTTCTTGTGTTGCATGATGATTTGAATGTATAGTTCATGCATGTTGTTGTTGGATTATGGTTGTAGTTGAAGTAGGGAGTGAGCCGTGTGTGAGGTGAGTTCATGACTGATTTCATTGTGCATGTATTGTTGGTGAATTGAATATGTATCAACATATGTAAATGAACAAAGATTGTAGGAGTTTGGTTGTGATGTTGCATGTTGGATATTGGACTGTTTTTGCTCGAATTTTAAATGAATCATGTGTTGAAGATTCTAATGAAGTCATGCTTAATCTTGTTTAACTTGTATTGGAAATGGATTGAATGCATTGTAGTTGGATAAACGGATGAAAATCATGAAATGGTGGAAGGGTGTTGTAGCCGTGTAGTAGGGACTGTTTTAGGGAGAATTAGGGACTGTTTTGGGGCACATTTTGATTGTTGATGTTATGGACATTGTGGTGTATTGTATGCATGTTGAATATGTAAATTAAGGTGTTCAAGAAACGAATTATGTTGAGGTGTAGAGGCAGTCCAAAACCGTGGACAGTTTTAAGGTTAGAAGTGAATTTGTGTGTGTTGAATGTTGATTCTTGTTGCAAACATTTAGTGAATGTAAAATGTCATGATTCAAGTTAAAACTGAAATCATTGTGGGCTGTTGTTGTTACATCCGACATTTTTGTTCATTCGGAAAATTCAAGATAAAATGACTTGTGATGAATAAGGCCACTATTGGACCTTACTTGGTATGCATGTGTAGGTTATGAATACAATAATGTGGAATTACGAAAGGTGGCCAAGGGAAATAATTGGAATTTTGGAAACTTGTTCCATGAATTACCAAAATTAGCCACAACTTTTGGGCCAAAAAAATAATAATAATAACAACAAAACAAAGGCCCAACTTAAGGGGGCCCAATCGGCCACCATAGGTCCAAGCCCATGGAATAATTAAATTCCATGGGAAATTATATATTGGATAAGTGTGAGGAATATTCAAGAAGCAAGAACAAATCAAGAAAGAAAAAAAAAAAAAAAGAGAGGGTTCGGGTTTGGAGAGAAAAAAGGAAAGAAAAGAAAGAAAATTTTTTGGATCCAATCCCTTGGTTTAAAGAGTTCATCTCTTGAGAGATTATTGCTAAGCACAAGATTCTCTACAAGTTGATATAAAGATTGTGGCAAGAAAACAATTTCATCCTCCAAGTGAAGAACTTGAAGAAAGGTAAGGATTTCATGCTTTTGTTGTGTTAAAAATGATGTATGTATGTTGTGGTATGTGTGAATGAATGAAAAATATGGAAATTTGGTGTGTTGGAATTTTTGGGTGTGTGGCCGAATGCATATATGTGTATTGCATGATTTTAATGGTTTGAATTCTTGTGTAACTTAGTTGTAGTATGGTGGAAATTGTATTAGAAAGGAAAGTGGGATGAATTAGTGAGAATTGGAAAAATATTGGAGTTGGCCGTGTGGTACTATGTTGACTATGGGACGTGAATTTGATTTTTGTTTGTATGCTAATCGTGTTATGGCTTTGTGAAGTAGATTGAAGGATAATGGTTAAGCTAAAACGAAGAATTGTTGGTTAAGTTGTTGTCGGAAAGTATGTCGCTTTAGCCTAAGGTCTTGAAATTGTGATTGATGATAATGAACTTGGAATATGAAAATGTGTTTATGAACTCGTATGTTGAAAGTTAGGAAAAGATTGGAAAAGTAGTGATTTGATAGAAAGTTGAACGTTTGCGTATCTTGTGAACATTACGTGAACATGGTATGGATGCCTCCGATGTGTGTCGTAATGATTTTGACAGATAATGGATATGAAAATAATAAGTTTTGGTTGGAAATGTAAGTTTGAAGCGAAAGATGATTCGTCGTGTCGAAAGGTGGCTAATAATGCCATAGCGTATGATTTAGTGTTTATTGATGTTTGTTGTTGTTTGGATGTCTCCTCTGGGTTGTTGTGTTGCTAAATTGAGCCGAGCTAAGTCTCGGGGATGTCGTATATACAGAGGAAATGCTGCCAAAATTTCGGTAGGCAATTATGTGTAAAGTTAGAGTATTGAAAGAATGGAACTAACCAAATGGTAAACCTGACCATTTCCAGATTTTGGACGAAATTTGGAGTGACGCCAAGCAAGCATAAGGCGCCATCAAGGTATGTGAAGCACTTCTCTACGTTCCTAGGCATGTTCTGGATGTGGTAGGCTCGGCCGCGAGCCTTAAGTCCGACTCTGTTCCCCGGAATTCGAGACGGAAAACCGCTCCAATTCCTTCAATTCAATTGAACCTATTTTCTTACAAATTGCCCTTAAAGTGAGATTTTGTACAAAATTTCCCCAAACGGAGTCGGAACACTTCCGAACGAGTAGGGGTGACCTCATAAGATCAATTATCAATAATTTACATATGTAGCCTCGGGTTGGTCCGAGGTGGGCCCACAAGGCCCGATACTCCCGGTACGATTTTAAATACTTCCATTTTGGGTCCGATTTTCTTTAAAAACTTCTGAACTATTATTTTGTGTATATTATGGCTATTTTGGTGCAATTTATACAACATGATTTCTGAATATCTGAGAATCCCATTCTGATAATAATCTGTCGTGCCTTCCCAACTAGGATATAGGCGCGTACTGTGCATATTATCTGGATATTCTGATTTTGGCACCCCTTCAGTTTGATCGAGTCTGTATGTTGAGTCTGTAGGTAGGTGGTTTCTCATTTATCGATTCGTGTCTGTCTCAATGCATTCCTTCACTACGACCCGGGCCAGGTTCTGTTATTGTGCATATTTCTCTGCATTGTTCACCGCGTCCCTCGGCGTACGGGCCGGGATCTGTATGTCTGTATGATCTGTGTATGGGGATGGCGGCCAGGATGGCATATGATCTGATATGATTCTGTCTGTCCACCGCGTCCCGTACTAAGAGGGCCGGGTTCTGTTACCGCGCCCCCAGACTGGGCCGGGATCTGTATGAATATATGCGTGTGCCATCAGTATTTATAAAGCACACGCCTCTGTATGATTTTGTATGATTCTGTGCTACTCTGCATGCATAATTCTGTCCGTCATACTACTGTCTGTCCGTCTGTGTTACGACTATTTCTGTATGTCCGTATGGCTTCTGGTTTTGTATGTCCGTATGGATCCAGATTCTGCTCGTCTGTCCGTATTATGATTCCGTTTGTCTGTCCGAACTATAATTCTGTTCATTTGTGTGTAACACGATTCTGTATGTCTGTCTGGATCATAACTCTGTCCGTCAGTTTGATTTATGATTTTGCCCGTTATATTTCTGTGACTCTAGTTCGGACTATGTTCATATATGTTACGTTTCTGCTTTACATACTCGGTACATTTTCCGTACTGACCCCCGTTCTTCGGGGGCTGCGCTACATGCCCGCAGGTACAGACGCACCAAGTGATACGCCGCCCGCGTAGGTTTCCGACTCTGCCTTTTGAAGAGCTCCTTTGACTTGGAGCATATCTTTTGGTATATATCTTCTGTCTTCTGTGTACTCCGTATGTTTGTATATTCTGGGTACGGCGGGGCCCTGTCCCGTCATATGACTCTGTATGTCTGTAGAGGCCTGTAGATAGATGTGTGGGTTACGGGTTTCGTCTGTATGTTAGCCTTATCGGCTTACTTGTAAATATCTGTATGTTCAGGTATATATGTATATATACGTATGTTACGCGCGTGTCGTACTTGTATCGGCCTACTTCTGTATTTCTGTTTTGAAACACAAAAAAAAAAAATCTGTATGGTTCGAATTCGATCAGGTAGGTACGTATGGGTACCCAGTTAGGGTACCAGTCGCGGCCCACGGGGTTTGGGTCGTGACAAAAGTGGTATCAGAGCGGTTAGTCCTCGATATGTCTACAGGCCGTGTCTAGTAGAGTCCTGTTTATCGATGTGTTGTGCACCACATCTATAAACAGGAAGTTGCAGGGCATTTAGGATGGTACCCAGTTAGGGTACCAGTCGCGGCGCACGGGGTTTGGGTCGTGACAAAAGTGGTATCAGAGCGGTTAGTCCTCGGTATGTCTACAGGCCGTGTCTAGTAGAGTCTTGTTTATCGATGTGTTGTGCACCACATCTATAAACAGGAAGCTGCAGGGCATTTAGGATGTTACCCTTCTTTGGATTCTTAGATCGTGCGATAAAGCGGTATGATTAGGATGATTCTCCCTTGCGAATTGCTGTACCTACAGCGAGGCTCCAAAGAGCAGAAGTGTCGGTATTTGGGGGAAATGTATCTGACCCGCTCCTTGCAGGTGATTGCAGGTTGGTGAAGAATGAAGAGGACGGCTTCCGACGATGAGGATGGGGGTGCTAAGAAGGCCCCCAGGCTGTCACCGGGGCCGAGTAGGCAAGGCCCCAGTTACTCGATCGAGACGGGTCCTTCGGAGGATTCCCCGGAGGATAGCTACGATACGGATCCGTCGGAGGACCCATCTACGACTCCTCCAGAGTCTCCGAACCCTGGAGCAGAGGATCCCGTGGAGGATGGCTACGATACAGATATCTCGGAGGATTTGGCGATGACCCCTCCGGAGCTTCTCACCTCCGAGGAGGAGGATAGTCATGAGGAAGGCCCTTCGGAGCATTCTTCTGGGATGACGCAGGAGGAGATTTTCAAGTATGCACCAGCTCTTATTATTAGGGAGAACCTTGATAGCCCGGCCACCTCGAAAAGTGCTATGGATTTCTCCTGTTCTTGGCCTGGGTCACCAGTGGGCCGGGATTTGTCTGATCGTCCATACCCCTCCGATTCGGATGCGAGTGATAATGGAGACCGCATAGGTAGGGAGCAGGCAGACGTGGATGATAGTGGACATACCTCTCACGGCAGCTCCCCAGGTCAGACTCGATATTGATTATTTATAAGTGTATGAGTTTTTAGAACTTCCTATGTGTGTATGATATTTGTAAGACGTTGTTCTATGAAGACGACGGAAATTTAAAGGAATTAGAGATCTAGTGACCCAAGACAAGGGCGACTAAATGTCCCCACCGTCAGAGTGATTTTGGAAATCCTGGATGGAAGTAAACAGGAAAGCGCCTCCGATGCCATTTGAGTGGGGCACGTGTGGTAAGTGTCGACAGCGTTATAATTCTTATTTGAAGTTATCAGCCCCGTGTGGCTGCGATACGACATGATATGATATGTATGTGAGTATATCTGTGTTAGCCCTGTGCGGCATGGCTGGTATTTCTGGTGTACAGGTTCCCGATAGTAAGAAATATAGAGGAAACTCTGCCCAAATTTTTCCAGGGATATGGAGGTAAACATGTAGATTAAGTACAAAAAGGTCCCGCGATAATTGTCAGACTTTAGTTCCTTCTGTCGGTGGCCGAAGAACACCTTGCGGTGACATTTTATCAGATTCCACCGATTATTTGGAGGCGGAATTCGTGTGACGAAGACTTAAATACGTGGGTTATCTGTAATCATATGTATATGTGCATGAAAGTGAATGTTTAAGATTCAGAAAGGCGACATGGTAGTGGTACGACTTAGCCGGGGGTGGGACCCGCTACAAAAATTTTCCAAAAATTTGCGAAGACCCCGATTTGCTCTAAATTACGTGACAAAGGTCGTGAGGGGCAATCGACGAAATTATATTAGCCCTAACGTGTCGAAATGCATGAAAGTTTCGGAGTTAAGCGTGCTCAGGCCATAGCAATTCTGGGATGGGTGACCCCTTGGGAAGTAATGCAAAGTTTTTGCTCAAGTGTTGGTATGACCGATATAAATGAAAATTTGGGGTAATCTAAAGGTGAAGGAGAATGTGTGGAGTAATCAGAGCCTTTACAAAAACCACACAGTCCGACGCGGATTAAATGGGCAAAAAGAAAAGATGCGATACCGCTCGGAAAATTGAGCGAATCTGGATAACAGTTAGCGACGACCCGAATGTTGTCAGGGGATAGGAAAAAGCCCAATTACATCATAAGTTAGTCTGGTATGACGATGGTTGAAAAAGGAAAGAGAGTATGGATAGTAGGGGAGAAGAGAGATAAGAAGGGCGAGTAAGCAGAATCTTTGAAAAAGTCGGTAAGCGACACCCAAGACGATTTGTATGATTGATTCTGAATATGTTTCTGTCTGACATATCTCTGTACGATTAACCCTGATTACGAATCTGTTTGACACACCTCTGTATGTCTGACTCTGGATATAAATCCGTCTGGTGTGCCTCCGTACGTCTAATTTTGGTCACGCATCTGTCTGATACATCTCCGCATGTCTGATTCTA
This sequence comes from Lycium barbarum, assembly GCF_019175385.1. Lineage (NCBI taxonomy): Eukaryota > Viridiplantae > Streptophyta > Magnoliopsida > Solanales > Solanaceae > Lycium > Lycium barbarum. The sequence goes on from NC_083339.1 coordinate 97,906,699, forward strand.
AGTGTGACTCTGTATGATACATTTCTGTAAGCCTGATTCCGATTTCGAAATCCGTCCGATACATTTTTATACATCTGACTCTGATCTCAGATCTGTCTGACATACTTCCGTATCTCTTCTTTTGATTATGAATCTATCCGCCATAGTTTGGCATGTCCGCTTCCGATTACGAATCCGTCCGATATGCTTCGACGTGTCCGATTCCAGTCCTGAATCTGTTGGTAAAAGGTGTCTGGTATGAAGTGGGATTACGAAAATGCGGTAGGAATTCAGGAGTGTAATAAGAAATGAGGTGGACTATGATGTTTAGGAAACGTTCGTCGGTTACAAAAATATAGCTTATGGTTCGATTATTATGTGGGGTATGAGAAAAATCTATTATGAAGGCATTTAAATCGGTGATGTGAAAAATTACCCCATAATGTTGGCAAAGCAGCCATGTCGGAAAGTCAGTAAAGGATGACTATAAAGAGAACCCTCCCGGAGTAGTATGACGCCCCATAAGGTCAATTTAACATTCGAGGACGAATGTTCAAAAAGGGGGGGAGAATGTTACATCCGACATTTTTGTTCATTCGGAAAATTCAAGATAAAATGACTTGTGATGAATAAGGCCACTATTGGACCTTACTTGGTATGCATGTGTAGGTTATGAATACAATGATGTGGAATTACGAAAGGTGGCCAAGGGCAATAATTGGAATTTTGGAAACTTGTTCCATGAATTACCAAAATTAGCTACAACTTTTGGGCCAAAAAAATAATAATAATAACAACAAAACAAAGGCCCAACTTAAGGGGGCCCAACCGGCCACCATAGGTCCAAGCCCATGGAATAATTAAATTCCATGGGAAATTATATATTGGATAAGTGTGAGGAATATTCAAGAAGCAAGAACAAATCAAGAAAGAAAAAAAAAAGAGAGAGGGTTCGGGTTTGGAGAGAAAAAAGGAAAGAAAAGAAAGAAAATTTTTTGGAGCCAATCCCTTGGTTTAAAGAGTTCATCTCTTGAGAGATTATTGCTAAGCACAAGATTCTCTACAAGTTGATATAAAGATTGTGGCAAGAAAACAATTTCATCCTCCAAGTGAAGAACTTGAAGAAAGGTAAGGATTTCATGCTTTTGTTGTGTTAAAAATGATGTATGTATGTTGTGGTATGTGTGAATGAATGAAAAATATGGAAATTTGGTGTGTTGGAATTTTTGGGTGTGTGGCCGAATGCATATATGTGTATTGCATGATTTTAATGGTTTGAATTCTTGTGTAACTTAGTTGTAGTATGGTGGAAATTGTATTAGAAAGGAAAGTGGGATGAATTAGTGAGAATTGGAAAAATATTGGAGTTGGCCGTGTGGTACTATGTTGACTATAGGACGTGAATTTGATTTTTGTTTGTATGCTAATCGTGTTATGGCTTTGTGAAGTAGATTGAAGGATAATGGTTAAGCTAAAACGAAGAATTGTTGGTTAAGTTGTTGTCGGAAAGTATGTCGCTTTAGCCTAAGGTCTTGAAATTGTGATTGATGATAATGAACTTGGAATATGAAAATGTGTTTATGAACTCGTATGTTGAAAGTTAGGAAAAGATTGGAAAAGTAGTGATTTGATAGAAAGTTGAACGTTTGCGTATCTTGTGAACATTATGTGAACATGGTATGGATGCCTCCGATGTGTGTCGTAATGATTTTGACAGATAATGGATATGAAAATAATAAGTTTTGGTTGGAAATGTACGTTTGAAGCGAAAGATGATTCGTCGTGTCGAAAGGTGGCTAATAATGCCATAGCGTATGATTTAGTGTTTATTGATGTTTGTTGTTGTTTGGATGTCTCCTCTGGGTTGTTGTGTTGCTAAATTGAGCCGAGCTAAGTCTCGGGGATGTCGTATATACAGAGGAAATGCTGCCAAAATTTCGGTAGGCAATTATGTGTAAAGTTAGAGTATTGAAAGAATGGAACTAACCAAATGGTAAACCTGACCATTTCCAGATTTTGGACGAAATTTGGAGTGACGCCAAGCAAGCATAAGGCGCCATCAAGGTATGTGAAGCACTTCTCTACGTTCCTAGGCATGTTCTGGATGTGGTAGGCTCGGCCGCGAGCCTTAAGTCCGACTCTGTTCCCCGGAATTCGAGACGGAAAACCGCTCCAATTCCTTCAATTCAATTGAACCTATTTTCTTACAAATTGCCCTTAAAGTGAGATTTTATACAAAATTTCCCCAAACGGAGTCGGAACACTTCCGAACGAGTAGGGGTGACCTCATAAGATCAATTATCAATAATTTACATATGTAGCCTCGGGTTGGTCCGAGGTGGGCCCACAAGGCCCGATACTCCCGGTACGATTTTAAATACTTCCATTTTGGGTCCGATTTTCTTTAAAAACTTCTGAACTATTATTTTGTGTATATTATTTGCTATTTTGGTGCAATTTATACAACATGATTTCTGAATATCTGAGAATCCCATTCTGATAATAATCTGTTGTGCCTTCCCAACTAGGATATAGGCGCGAACTGTGCATATTATCTGGATATTCTGATTTTGGCTCGCCGTTTGGCACCCCTTCAGTTTGATCGAGTCTGTATGTTGAGTCTGTAGGTAGGTGGTTTCTCATTTATCGATTCGTGTCTGTCTCAATGCATTCCTTCACTGCGACCCGGGCCAGGTTCTGTTATGGTGCATATTTCTCTGCATTGTTCACCGCGTCCCTCGGCGTACGGGCCGGGATCTGTATGTCTGTATGATCTGTGTATGGGGATGGCGGCCAGGATGGCATATGATCTGATATGATTCTGTCTGTCCACCGCGTCCCGTACTAAGAGGGCCGGGTTCTGTTACCGCGCCCCCAGACTGGGCCGGGATCTGTATGAATATATGCGTGTGCCATCAGTATTTATAAAGCACACGCCTCTGTATGATTTTATATGATTCTGTGCTACTCTGCATGCATAATTCTGTCCGTCATACTACTGTCTGTCCGTCTGTGTTACGACTATTTCTGTATGTCCGTATGGCTTCTGCTTCTGTATGTCCGTATGGATCCAGATTCTGCTCGTCTGTCCGTATTATGATTCCGTTTGTCTGTCCGAACTATAATTTTGTTCATTTGTATGTAACACGATTCTGTATGTCTGTCTGGATCATAACTCTGTCCGTCAGTTTGATTTATGATTTTGCCCGTTATATTTCTGTGACTCTAGTTCGGACTATGTTCATATATGTTACGTTTCTGCTTTACATACTCGGTACATTTTCCGTACTGACCCCCGTTCTTCGGGGGCTGCGCTACATGCCTGCAGGTACAGACGCACCAGGTGATACGCCGCCCGCATAGGTTTCCGACTCTGCCTTTTGAAGAGCTCCTTTGACTTGGAGCATATCTTTTGGTATATATCTTCTGTCTTCTGTGTACTCCGTATGTTTGTATATTCTGGGTACGGCGGGGCCCTGTCCCGTCATATGACTCTGTATGTCTGTAGAGGCCTGTAGATAGATGTGTGGGTTACGGGTTTCATCTGTATATTAGCCTTATCGGCTTACTTGTAAATATCTGTATGTTCAGGTATATATGTATATATACGTATGTTACGCGCGTGCCGTACTTGTATCGGCCTACTTCTGTACTTCTGTTTTGAAACACAAAAAAAAAAAATCTGTATGGTTCGAATTCGATCAGGTAGGTACGTATGGGTACCCAGTTAGGGTACCAGTCGCGGCCCACGGGGTTTGGGTCGTGACAGTTTTAAGAGTGAAAATGATGCTAAAACAGTTCCAAGATTCATGAAAGTAAAGTCATTAAAAGTGTTGTGTTATTGCAAGTTAAAACTGGAAGTTTGCTAAGTAAGAATGGAAATGATGTGTGTGTTGGTTTGCCGTGTGTATGAGACTATATTTGATGGTGTATGGACTGCCCAAGTTCCCTAAGTCATGCTTAAACAAGTTTTGATCAATATATGAAAGAACGATTAGCAATGTTAGCTTGTAACGCTAGTTGGTTTTGAATGCGAACGAAACGTCGTTTAATTGTTAGAAAGGAGTTGTGAATGTCACAATACGTATTGAATGCCCCTGTAGACTAATTGTAGTTCTTCACATCTTGATATAGGATAAGTATTGTTGGGCAGCAAGTACAAGTTAGAATACAACTAAACGCAAAAGGTATGTAAAGCCTATTCCTTCTTTCTTTTGGCATGTCCTAGACGTAAGAATGAAACGATATAAATTTTGGGGTAAATTCTATTCTCTAGTTTCATGTATGGCTTATGAATCTATATTTCACTAATGTTATTGTCATGTACCTATAGTATGAGTGACTAATGAACGATGCATGAAAGTTCCTATGCTTAAAGAATTGCACAACTAAAGACATACTTGACTTCCAAAAGCTATACCATATTAAAGTGACATATGTACATGAAGTCTAAAACGTTTCTTGTAATAGTTTGTTATGAGACTTGAAATGAACTGAAGGTGAACATTATTTTGACACTTAGAGCGGGTTAGTTGCTTATCCCTTGAGTCTAAAAAGATGATTTGCATATATGTGGTTGCTTATTATTCTGCTCGTGCTTACCGCTATATCCTTCACTGAGTCCCGGGCCAGGGTACGTTTTCGTGCGCACATTTATTATATTAATCACCGAGCCCCTCACTAGAGGGCCGGGACACGTTATGTATATATATATATGATGATGATATGATGATGTGATGATGTGATGATGTGATGATGTGATGATATGGAGATGATGGTGGCCAGGAGGGCATATTCCTTATTACCGAGTCCCTCAGGAAAGGGCCGGGACACGTCTATGTTTATGTTATGATGGTATGATTTTAAATTACCGAGTCCCTCATAAAAAGGGTCGGGACACGTCATGTATGTTTTATACAGAATGATTATGCAGCTTTGACTACAAAACTCTATAATAGCAATGATATGAGAATGATACAGATGAAATATGTTCAAAGGCAAGTTTTATGAAATTCTGTTGTTGCAATGCATCCTATTCTCGCTTTGGAGATCCGCCAGCTTAGATCATCCTTCAGCTATTTTGGACTGCTCCTTTTTTCCGGAGCTTGCTTGTGGTATAACCTCCTTATGTTGTGTCCGTATGTGTTTGTTTGGGTACGGCGGGGCCCTGTCCCGTCACATAATACGGTCATTACTCTTAGAGGTCTGTGGACATCGGTGTGGGTCTGTTTACAGTTGTTGATGCGTTTTATGTTTTGACTTAAGTTTGGGCCGTACCCAGTCGTAATGGCAGCCTTGTCGTCTTGCATATGTGTGTATGTTTGGTATTTTGTATATCGTGGCAGCCTTGTCGGCTTGCTTAGGAATATATATAAATGTTGTTGTTTGATAAGTGCAATTCCTTGGGAGATGGATGACTAAGGCATACAGAACTTGACAAATCTAAATAACTCACTATCTTCTTACATACAAATGAGATCATGACATGCTAATTATAAATTATTAGAGTTAACAGATAAATATGAGTGTCCAATTCGGGCACAAGTCACGGCCTACGGGGTTGGGTCGTGACAAAAGTGTTATCAGAGCGGTTAAATCCTCGGAGTGTCCACAGACTGTGTCTAGTAGAGTCTTGTTTATCGATGTGTTGTGCACCACGTTTATAAACAGGAAGCTACAGGACATTTAGGATGTCATCTTTTCTTCTCATTCTAGATCGTGCGATAGGGCTGTATTATCAGGATAAATTTTTCCCTAACAGATTGCTATGTTTTCAGCGATGCCTCCAAAGAAGGCGACAGCCGCCCAGAAGGGCAAAGCGGTAGTTGGGGAGACCAGTGGGACCCGGAGAGTCACTAGAGCTTATTCCCAATATGTGCCTAGGATTAGAATTCAGTCAGCGAGCTCCGCTACACCATCACTATCAGAGGAGCCTAGGGCAGCAGCAGCTGCAGGTCAGGAGACAGAATTACCACCAGCTCCTGCGGCTCCAGCAACCGAGCCTCCAGCTCCCCAGCCAGGGGCAGAGGATAGGGCTATGCGTGAAGCAGTACAGTTATTGACTAGGTTGGTATCGGGACAGGCTCGCAGACGTGGGTTAGGAGGTGATGATGCGGATAGACGCGACAGTTTGAGGGTTCACGATTTTCTGACTTGTAAACCCCCAGAGTTCTATGGGTCAAAGCCCGCAGAGGATCCACAGGAGTTTATTCGACAGATGCTGCGTACATTGCGGGTGACTAAATCTTCCGAGACTGAGTCGGTCGAATTGGCTTCCTATCAGTTGCGGGATGTGGCAGTTAATTGGTATGAGTCCTGGGAGTTGTCCAGGGGTGAGGATGCTCCACCAGCAGTATGGGACGAGTTCGTAGAGGCTTTTCTGGGTCATTTTCTGCCTCCAGAGATGAGGCGAGCCAGAGTTGACAGATTTATACACCTGAGGCAGAATGGTAGAAGTGTTCGGGACTATAGCATCGAGTTTGATTCGCTGGCTAGGTACGCGCCCGCTATGGTAGCTGACATGGCAGATAGGGTGCATCGTTATGTAATGGGCTTGGATAATTATTTGATTGATAGTTGCATGGCAATGGCATCTCAGCCCGGTATAAATATCGCTCGAGTGCAGGCATATGCCCAGGGAGTTGAGGGTCGACAGAGAGGGCGTCGATTTGATAGGGAGCAGGACAGGGGTCAACATAAGAGAGCTAGATCAGCTGGGTATCATTCTGGTGACTTTCGGGGCGGGCAGCCCCAACAGCAGTATAGTCGATATCCTTCCCAGCCGGCACGGAGTGCACCTTCACGATTTACTGGTAGAAGGTTTGATAGCACGGGGTATTCGGGAGCTGGTCAAAGCTCCATGACTTCAGGGTTCCAGACGCACAGGAATTCGGGCCAGATGAGACCACCTGTACCCCCATGTCCTCGATGTGGCAGACGCCATCCAGGGGAATGCCGTCTTATTACTGGTGCTTGCTTTTCTTGCGGCCGTCAGGGCCATACTATGAGGGAATGTCAATTTGGGGGTGGGGCAGGTGGGCCAGCTCAGCCTACGGGATCAGTTGCGGGTTCTTCTTCTTCTTCAGTTGCTATGCGCCCTATGGGGCAAGGTATTCCGACACCAGCAGGCCGTGGCAGAGGCCGTGGAGGGGCTTCTAGTCCTGGCGGTCCTTCCAACCGCTTATATGCTTTAGCCAGCAGACAGGATCAGGAAGCGTCGCCGAATGTGGTCACAGGTACATTATCGATTTTCTCCCGAGATGTATATGCATTGATAGACCCCGGTTCCACATTATCATATATTTCCCCTTTTGTTGCTAGTAAAATTGGGATAAAATCTGAACCTATAGAACCATTTGAGGTAGCTACACCAGTAGGGGATTTTGTCTTAGCAGAGCTAGTATATAAAGATTGTTTGGTAGTCATGTGTAATCGCTGTACCAGGGCAGATTTGATAGAGTTAGCTATGACTGAGTTCGATGTTATTATGGGGATGGATTGGTTAGCTTCCTGCTATGCTAACGTTGATTGCCGAGGCAAATTAGTTCGGTTTCAGTTTCCAGGGGAACCAATTATAGAGTGGAGGGGGAACACAGCATCGCCGGGGGGTAAGTTTATTTCATACCTCAAGGCAAGGAAGATGGTTAGAAAAGGCTATATTTATCACCTGGTTCGTGTGCATGACTTGAAAGCAGAATCACCGACTCTACAATCTGTCCCGGTGGTTAATGAATTTCCAGGTGTATTTCCAGATGAACTTCCAGGCCTTCCTCCTGAACGTGAGATAGAGTTCACTATAGATGTATTGCCAGACACTCAACCTATATCTATTCCTCCTTACAGAATGGCACCTGCAGAGTTGAAAGAATTGAAGGAGCAACTGAGAGATTTGCTGGAAAAGGGTTTCATCATGCCCAGTACATCACCTTGGGGAGCACCAGTATTATTTGTACGGAAGAAAGATGGGTCGCTGCGAATGTGCATTGATTATAGGCAGCTGAACAAAATCACAATAAAGAACAGATATCCCCTCCCCAGGATTGATGATTTATTTGATCAGTTGCAGGGTGCTAAATGCTTCTCAAAGATAGACTTGCGGTCAGGTTATCACTAGGTGCGGGTAAGGGAGACAGATATTCCGAAGACTGCATTCAGGACTCGATATGGACATTACGAGTTTAGAGTGATGTCTTTTGGGCTGACCAATGCTCCAGCAGTGTTCATGGACTTGATGAACAGGGTGTTTAAGCCATTCCTTGACTTGTTCGTGATTGTATTCATTGATGATATTCTGATCTATTCACGATCGGAAGAAGAGCATGCAGAGCATTTGAGGACAGTACTCAGGGTACTCCAGCTCCAGAGGTTATATGCTAAGTTCTCTAAATGTGAATTCTGGTTGACTTCTGTAGCATTTCTGGGGCATATTGTTGGAGCAGATGGTATTCGGGTAGATTCGCAGAAAATTGAGGCCGTCAAAACATGGCCTAGACCTACGACGCCTACTGAGGTACGTAGTTTTCTGGGGCTGGCAGGGTATTACAGGAGATTTGTAGAAAAGTTTGCCTCTATTTCAGCGCCTTTAACAAGGCTAACACAGAAGGCAGCCAAATTCCAGTGGACCGATGCTTGTGAACGGAGTTTTCAATTATTGAAAGATAAGTTGACTACAGCTCCTGTTCTAACTCTTCCTGAGGGGCCAGATGGCTATGTTGTTTATTGTGATGCTTCCGGTGTTGGGTTGGGTTGCGTGTTGATGCAGCACGGCAGAGTTATAGCCTATGCCTCCCGACAACTCAGGAAACATGAGAGAAATTATCCTACACATGACCTGGAGTTGGCAGCAGTGATACATGCTTTGAAGATATGGAGACATTATCTGTATGGAGTGCATGTTGATATTTATACAGATCATAAGAGTCTCCAGTATATTTTTAAGCAGAAGGAACTGAATTTGCGACAGAGGAGATGGTTAGAGTTGCTGAAGGATTATGATGTTGATATTCTATATCACCCAGGAAAGGCTAATGTGGTAGCAGATGCACTCAGCCGTAAATCTATGGCTTGTTTGGCCGGCGTACAACCAGAAAAGAAGGAGATAGTTCGTGAGATCCATCAGCTAGCTAGTCTTGGAGTTCGTTTGGCTGATGCTGATAATGGTAGCATTATTGTACGAGGTGTTGCTGAGTCCTCTATTGTAGAAGAGGTAAAGAGATGGCAATATGAGGATCCTATTCTGGTACATTATAGAGATACAGCACTTCAGAAGGATGAGACCCCATTTAAGATGTCAGCCGATGGAGTATTACGATACAGAGACAGATTATGTGTACCTGAGGTTGCAGGGTTGCGGCAGCAGGTAATGGGGGAAGCACACTATGCTCGTTATTCTATTCACCCGGGATCGACAAAAATGTATCATGATCTTAGGTGTTTGTACTGGTGGAACGGCATGAAAAAGGACATAGCAGAATTTGTGGCCCAGTGTCCAAATTGTCAGCAGGTCAAGATAGAGCACCAGAAGCCCGGAGGGCTATTGCAGGAGATGGAAATTCCAACCTGGAAATGGGAAGTAATTAATATGGACTTCGTCACAGGTTTCCCTCGCACTCCACGGAAGAATGACTCTGTCTGGGTTATTGTTGATAGACTGACAAAATCAGCCCACTTCCTTCCAGTCAGGACTACGTACTCAGCTGAGGATTATGCCCGATTGTATCTTAAGGAGATAGTGAGACTTCATGGAGTTCCCACAGCTATTATCTCAGATAGAGGGGCCCAGTTTACAGCTAACTTCTGGAGATCCTTCCAGGAGGGATTGGGGACACAGGTGAGTCTCAGCACCGCATTTCATCCTCAGACTGACGGGCAGGCTGAGCGTACCATCCAGACGCTACAAGATATGTTGAGAGCTTGTGTTATTGATTTCAAAGGCATCTGGGAGTATCACTTGCCGCTTATCGAGTTTGCTTACAATAACAGTTACCACTCTAGCATTCAGATGGCGCCGTACGAAGCCCTGTATGGCAGGAAATGCAGATCCCCTATAGGCTGGTTTGATGTTGGCGAGGCTAAGCTGATAGGCCCAGATATGGTTCAGCAGGCTGTCGATAAGGTGAAACTTATTCAGGAAAGATTACTGGCAGCTCAGAGTCGGCAGAAGGCGTATGCGGATAATCGACGTCGACACTTGGAATTTCAGGTTGTCGATTGGGTGTTCTTGAAAGTGTCACCCATGAAGGGTGTTATGAGGTTCGGGAAGAAAGGGAAGTTGAGCCCAAGGTACATTGGACCTTATCAGGTCATTCGTAAGGTAGGCCAAGTTGCTTACGAGTTAGACCTGCCAGCGGATTTTGCAGCAGTACATCCGGTCTTCCATGTGTCCATGCTTCGGAAGTACATAGGCGATCCTACCAGGGTGTTCCCTACAGGTGATATTCAGGTAACATAGGAGCTATCATATGAAGAGCAACCTATTGCCATACTTGATCGACAAATCAGGAGGTTACGAACAAAAGATGTGGCGTCGGTTAAAGTGTTGTGGCAGAACAATAATAGGGAGGAGATGACTTGGGAGGCTGAAGAGGAGATGAAAAAGAAATATCCTCACTTGTTTTCCACATCTACAGGTAAATTAAAATCCTTCACTTGATTGTGTTAAATTATCTGCTCAATTTATATGTTAGCAATAAGGAAAACCCTTCCCAAAACCCTTATAGAACCTAACGGGATAAAAGCGACATTCGAGGACGAATGTTCTAAAGGGGGGGAGGATGTTATGTCCCGTATTTTCATACGTCGGGACGTTTTAAAATAAGCGCGACGAGTTAAAGGCAAGACTATCTTAAGATATGAAGTAGAGATTTTAACTTCCGGTTTCGCGTCGAGTCACAATTTATTCACAATTCTTGTGTGGCATTAAACTAGTAATGGAAAATTGGTATTAAACTAACCATAATTGGATTAATAAGTGGGATTGGAAAGACCAAAAATCAGTCCATTAAATGGACAAAGCTAGCCGTGTAGCTTGAGTGGAATAGTCAATGGTTATTGACCCAAAATAATGTAAGGCACATGGCCAAGTCATGGAGGGAACATAGACAAAACAAAAATCTGATTCCATAGCACTAACAAACTCATTCCAACATCAACAAGTCAAGAAATATAGTGATAGAGAGAGAGAGTCTCTCGGCTAGAGCTAGCCGAGAGTGAAGGTGCCAACTTCTCCAAAAAAATTCAGTTTTTCCTAAGCAATCCAACTCCATGGAAGGTGTGTTAACATGTAGCATCCATTGATATAGCAAGAACAAGTGTTAAAATTCAAGTAGTGAAAGTGAAGGCTAGCCGATTGAAGTGTCAAGATTGAGAGGTAAGAATGTTTGTTGTTCTTGTGTTGCATGATGATTTGAATGTATAGTTCATGCATGTTGTTGTTGGATTATGGTTGTAGTTGAAGTAGGGAGTGAGCCGTGTGTGAGGTGAGTTCATGACTGATTTCATTGTGCATGTATTGTTGGTGAATTGAATATGTATCAACATATGTAAATGAACAAAGATTGTAGGAGTTTGGTTGTGATGTTGCATGTTGGATATTGGACTGTTTTTGCTCGAATTTTAAATGAATCATGTGTTGAAGATTCTAATGAAGTCATGCTTAATCTTGTTGAACTTGTATTGGAAATGGATTGAATGCATTGTAGTTGGATAAACGGATGAAAATCATGAAATGGTGGAAGGGTGTTGTAGCCGTGTAGTAGGGACTGTTTTAGGGAGAATTAGGGACTGTTTTGGGGCACATTTTGATTGTTGATGTTATGGACATTGTGGTGTATTGTATGCATGTTGAATATTTAAATTAAGGTGTTCAAGAAACGAATTATGTTGAGGTGTAGAGGCAGTCCAAAACCGTGGACAGTTTTAAGGTTAGAAGTGAATTTGTGTGTGTTGAATGTTGATTCTTGTTGCAAACGTTTAGTGAATGTAAAATGTCATGATTCAAGTTAAAACTGAAATCATTGTGGGCTGTTGTAAGAGTGAAAATGATGCTAAAACAAGTTCCAAGATTCATGAAAGTAAAGTCATTAAAAGTGTTGTAGCAAGTTAAAACTGGAAATTTGCTAAGTAAGAATGGAAATGATGTGTGTGTTGGTTTGCCGTGTGTATGAGACTATATTTGATGGTGTATGGACTGCCCAAGTTCCCTAAGTCATGCTTAAACAAGTTTTGATCAATATATGAAAGAACGATTAGCAATGTTAGCTTGTAACGCTAGTTGGTTTTGAATGCGAACGAAACGTCGTTTAATTGTTAGAAAGGAGTTGTGAATGTCACAATACGTATTGAATGCCCCTGTAGACTAATTGTAGTTCTTCACATCTTGATATAGGATAAGTATTGTTGGGCAGCAAGTACAAGTTAGAATACAACTAAACGCAAAAGGTATGTAAAGCCTATTCCTTCTTTATTTTGGCATGTCCTAGACGTAAGAATGAAACGATATGAATTTTGGGGTAAATTCTATTCTCTAGTTTCATGTATGGCTTATGAATCTATATTTCACTAATGTTATTGTCATGTACCTACAGTATGAGTGACTAATGAACGATGCATGAAAGTTCCTATGCTTAAAGAATTGCACAACTAAAGACATACTTGACTTCCAAAAGCTATACCATATTAAAGTGACATATGTACATGAAGTCTAAAACGTTTCTTGTAATAGTTTGTTATGAGACTTGAAATGAACTGAAGGTGAACATTATTTTGACACTTAGAGCGGGTTAGTTGCTTATCCCTTGAGTCTAAAAAGATGATTTGCATATATGTGGTTGTTTATTATTCTGCTCGTGCTTACCGCTATGTCCTTCACTGAGTCCCGGGCCAGGGTACGTTTTCGTGCGCACATTTATTATATTAATCACCGAGCCCCTCACTAGAGGGCCGGGACACGTTATGTATATATATATATGATGATGATATGATGATGTGATGATGTGATGATGTGATGATATGATGATATGATGATGTGATGATGTGATGATCTGATGATATGATGATATGGAGATGATGGTGGCCAGGAGGGCGTATTCTTTATTACCGAGTCCCTCAGGAAAGGGCCGGGACACGTCTATGTTTATGTTATGATGCTATGATTTTAAATTACCGAGTCCCTCATAAAAAGGGTCGGGACACGTCATGTATGTTTTATACAGAATGATTATGCAGCTTTGACTACAAAACTCTATAATAGCAATGATATGAGAATGATACAGATGAAATATGTTCAAAGGAAAGTTTTATGAAATTCTGTTGTTGCAATGCATCCTATGTACCGTGTCTCAATATAAGTCTATACTATGTTTCAAGCTTTACATATTCAGTACATATTCCGTACTGACCCCCTTCCTTCGGGGGGCTGCGTTCATGCCCGCAGGTACAGACGCTCGCTTTGGAGATCCGCCAGCTTAGATCATCCTTCAGCTATTTTGGACTGCTCCTTTGTTCCGGAGCTAGCTTGTGGTATAACCTCCTTATGTTGTGTCCGTATGTGTTTGTTTGGGTACGGCGGGGCCCTGTCCCGTCACATAATACGGTCATTACTCTTAGAGGTCTGTGGACATCGGTGTGGGTCTGTTTACAGTTGTTGATGCGTTTTATGTTTTGACTTAAGTTTGGGCCGTACCCAGTCGTAATGGCAGCCTTGTCGGCTTGCATATGTGTGTATGTTTGGTATTTTGTATATCGTGGCAGCCTTGTCGGCTTGCTTAGGAATATATATAAATGTTGTTGTTTGATAAGTGCAATTCCTTGGGAGATGGATGACTAAGGCATACAGAACTTGACAAATCTAAATAACTCACTATCTTCTTACATACAAATGAGATCATGACATGCTAATTATAAATTATTAGAGTTAACAGATAAATATGAGTGTCCAATTCGGGCACAAGTCACGGCCTACGGGGTTGGGTCGTGACAAAAGTGTTATCAGAGCGGTTAAATCCTCGGAGTGTCCACAGACTGTGTCTAGTAGAGTCTTGTTTATCGATGTGTTGTGCACCACGTTTATAAACAGGAAGCTACAGGACATTTAGGATGTCATCTTTTCTTCTCATTCTAGATCGTGCGATAGAGCTGTATTATCAGGATAAATTTTTCCCTAACAGATTGCTATGTTTTCAGCGATGCCTCCAAAGAAGGCGACAGCCGCCCAGAAGGGCAAAGCGGTAGTTGGGGAGACCAGTGGGACCCGGAGAGTCACTAGAGCTTATTCCCAATATGTGCCTGGGATTAGAATTCAGTCAGCGAGCTCCGCTACACCATCACTATCAGAGGAGCCTAGGGCAGCAGCAGCTGCAGGTCAGGAGACAGACTTACCACCAGCTCCTGCGGCTCCAGCAACCGAGCCTCCAGCTCCCCAGCCAGGGGCAGAGGATAGGGCTATGCGTGAAGCAGTACAGTTATTGACTAGGTTGGTATCGGGACAGGCTCACAGACGTGGGTTAGGAGGTGATGATGCGGATAGACGCGACAGTTTGAGGGTTCACGATTTTCTGACTTGTAAACCCCCAGAGTTCTATGGGTCAAAGCCCGCAGAGGATCCACAGGAGTTTATTCGACAGATGCTGCGTACGTTGCGGGTGACTAAATCTTCCGAGACTGAGTCGGTCGAATTGGCTTCCTATCAGTTGCGGGATGTGGCAGTTAATTGGTATGAGTCCTGGAAGTTATCCAGGGGTGAGGATGCTCCACCAGCAGTATGGGACGAGTTCGTAGAGGCTTTTCTGGGTCATTTTCTGCCTCCAGAGATGAGGCGAGCCAGAGTTGACATATTTATACACCTGAGGCAGAATGGTAGAAGTGTTCGGGACTATAGCATCGAGTTTGATTCACTGGCTAGGTACGCGCCCGCTATGGTAGCTGACATGGCAGATAGGGTGCATCGTTATGTAATGGGCTTGGATAATTATTTGATTGATAGTTGCATGGCAATGGCATCTCAGCCCGGTATAAATATCGCTCGAGTGCAGGCATATGCCCAGGGAGTTGAGGGTCGACAGAGAGGGCATCGATTTGATAGGGAGCAGGACAGGGGTTAACATAAGAGAGCTAGATCAGCTGGGTATCATTCTGGTGACTTTCGGGGCGGGCAGCCCCAACAGCAGTATAGTCGATATCATTCCCAGCCGGCACGGAGTGCACCTTCACGATTTACTGGTAGAAGGTTTGATAGCACGGGGTATTCGGGAGCTGGTCAAAGCTCCATGACTTCAGGGTTCCAGACGCACAGGAATTCGGGCCAGATGAGACCAGCTGTACCCCCATGTCCACGATGTGGCAGACGCCATCCAGGGGAATGCCGTCTTATTACTGGTGCTTGCTTTTCTTACGACCGTCAGGGCCATACTATGAGGGAATGTCGATTTGGGGGTGGGGCAGGTGGGCCAGCTCAGCCTACGGGATCAGTTGCGGGTTCTTCTTCTTCTTCAGTTGCTATGCGCCCTATGGGGCAAGGTATTCCGACACCAGCAGGTCGTGGCAGAGGCCGTGGAGGGGCTTCTAGTCCTGGCGGTCCTTCCAACCGCTTATATGCTTTAGCCAGTAGACAGGATCAGGAAGTGTCGCCGAATGTGGTCACAGGTACTGTTACACCTCGGAAAAATCTTCCGTTGGTACGCAAGTGAATGAACTAGCGAAATACGAGTATCGGGTTAATGATGACTTAAGGGCATGTTGGGAAAGAGTTATAACGTCCCTTAGATTAGTATTGAAGTGTTAAGAAGGTTCCATGAGGATCAGAGATCAAACGAAGTGGCGAAACTAAGTTCAGTGACTGATGAGTTCTACGGCTCATTATACGGACCGTATAATGTTATACGGACCGTATAGTGGACCGTAAAACCATCACAGTGAAGGTTGGTTGCTGGTGGAATTTTACGGTCAGTTATACGGACCGTATAAAATTTATACGGACCGTATAACGAACCGTCAAATTGTCACAGTGAAAGGTTGCTCACTAGTAACGTTTTACGGTCAGTTATACGGACCGTATAACGGACCGTCAAGTAGTCACAGTGAAGGGGTGCTGGGCAGACCCATTTCACGGTCTATTATACGGACCGTATAATGGACCGTATAATGGAACCCGGCAATTCGGTGATGATTTAATAAATAAAGACCAAGTTCATGAAAATCATTTCCACATTTCCTCTCTCTCTCTAAAACATCTCTCTACAACTTTTGTACAAGTTTTCAAGGGTATTAATCCATCAACCACATTAAACAAGTAAATCCAAGGTAGAAACCCATCAAGGATCATCTAAAGTCAAGAAACCCAAATGGAGAAAGACTAGGGTTTTGCTTAAAGTGGAGTATTATCAACAAAAGCTTGTCCCTACAACTTCTAAGGTAAGATTCATGATTTTTATATGATGTTTACGGTATGGGAGAATTAAAATGCATGGATTGTAGAAAACATGGTCCACTAGGACATGAATGATGAATAGTGACATTTTTGAGACATAGTTTGAATTGAATCATGATTGTTGTTGTATTGTGATATGAGTGTGTTATAAATGACGTTAAGATCATGAAATAAACATTGTATAAGGATGAACGAAGTTGGGTGTTGTGACCCTAAATAGGGACAAATGGAAGTGAATTGAGAATGTGGATAATGTAGATGATTAATGGCCATGGAAATGATATTATAAATGTGTTGTTGACGTTTGGGGTTGAATTATGATATGGACAAATGTTGTATAGATAAAGGAGATGCTGTCCAATTTTCTCTAGTTCTAGCCATGTGCACTAGTTATCGATACTAATGATAGTATGGCCTTAATGAAGGTAAAAACGTGAGCATCGAAGGAGTACGTGCAAGTGTAGAATAATTCGACAAAGAGGTATGTAAGGCTAACCCTTCTTTCATAAGGCATGGCTCTTTGGCCAAACTCCTAATCCCTCTATATGAGCATGTTGACTACAAATGTTTCACTTTCCGAGCTCATAAGCTCACTATCCTTGATTGGTACTACGAATGCGCTACGCACCTCAGTTGACGAGTAAGACTACGATATAGAAGTAACAATAACGATAATGATAGTAATGATGATGGTGATAATAATGATGCTAAAGGTGCCTATGGGCTGTTATACTCATACGTGCCTATGAAAGGCTATAATGAAACCCCGAGCTTATAACGCCGGGTAGAATATATGTGTAGGAATATGTATAGAATATGTATACGATTACGAAACGCGCGCACACATCTGTAGATGGTACGGATAACCCTGAAGCCTTGGTAGGGCCAGGTATGAGTAACATTGAGCCTTGGTTGGCCAAGTATGTATATGAAATACTGATCCAATGAGGTCGGGTACGCTATGTAAATGCCATGTATACGAAATGATTATGTATGTATATATATTATGTAAAAGAATGTGATGAGACTATGTATAAGAATACGAATGACGATGTGAGTAAGTAAGCGCCATGATGATGATGATATTATTGTCTCCCCTCCTATGCTATTCCATATATTGTTCATTATGTTGTATATCAATGTTAATCATGCTTTACATACTCAGTACATTCTTCGTACTGACGTCCTTTTGTTTGTGGACGCTGCGTCATGCCCGCAGGTGCACAGGGAGACAGACTTGACCCATAGCTGCCTATTTGAAGATTTGATAGAGAGCTCCATTTCCTTCGGAGCCATATCTTTTGGGTACTCATTCTTTTGTGTATATAACTATGGGCATAGCGGGGTCCTGTCCCGCTCATGATATGTCATACTCTTAGAGGCTCGTAGTCATGTGTATGTGGGTAGAGATGTTTGGCCATGTCGGCCTATGTTTTGTATATCTTTTGTTGGCCTCGTCGGCCTTGTATATTTGACATGGCATAGATGCCCATGATATGTTAATTGATGATGATCGTCCAATGGGACTAGCTTGATTAATGATTTAAAATGCATGAAATGAATTATGGTTCACCTAGATGTTATGATATGCATGATAACGGGGTGCCCGGGTGGGGTTGCACCGGGTGCTCGTCGTGGCCCCCTAGTCGGGTCGTGACAGGTACATTATCGATTTTCTCCCGAGATGTATATGCATTGATAGACCCCGGTTCCACATTATCATATATTTCCCCTTTTGTTGCTAGTAAAATTGGGATAAAATCTGAACCTATAGAACCATTTGAGGTAGCTACACCAGTAGGGGATTTTGTCTTGGCAGAGCTAGTATATAAAGATTGTTTGATAGTCATATGTAATCGCTGTACCAGGGCAGATTTGATAGAGTTAGCTATGACTGAGTTCGATGTAATTATGGGGATGGATTGGTTAGCTTCCTGCTATGCTAACGTTGATTGCCGAGGCAAATTAGTTCGGTTTCAGTTTCCAGGGGAACCAATTATAGAGTGGAGGGGGAACACAGCATCGCCGAGGGGTAAGTTTATTTCATACCTCAAGGCAAGGAAGATGGTTAGAAAAGGCTATATTTATCACCTGGTTCGTGTGCATGACTTGAAAGCAGAATCACCGACTCTACAATCTGTCCCGGTGGTTAATGAATTTCCAGGTGTATTTCCAGATGAACTTCCAGGCCTTCCTCCTAAACGTGAGATAGAGTTCACTATAGATGTATTGCCAGACACTCAACCTATATCTATTCCTCCTTACAGAATGGCACCTGCAGAGTTGAAAGAATTGAAGGAGCAACTGAGAGATTTGCTGGAAAAGGGTTTCATCAGGCCCAGTACATCACCTTGGGGAGCACCAGTATTATTTGTACGGAAGAAAGATGGGTCGCTGCGAATGTGCATTGATTATAGGCAGCTGAACAAAATCACAATAAAGAACAGATATCCCCTCCCCAGGATTGATGATTTATTTGATCAGTTGCAGGGTGCTAAATGCTTCTCAAAGATAGACTTGCGGTCAGGTTATCACCAGGTGCGGGTAAGGGAGACAGATATTCCGAAGACTGCATTCAGGACTCGATATGGACATTACGAGTTTAGAGTGATGTCTTTTGGGCTGACCAATGCTCCAGCAGTGTTCATGGACTTGATGAACAGGGTGTTTAAGCCATTCCTTGACTTGTTCGTGATTGTATTCATTGATGATATTCTGATCTATTCACGATCGGAAGAAGAGCATGCAGAGCATTTGGGGACAGTACTCAGGGTACTCCAGCTCCAGAAGTTATATGCTAAGTTCTCTAAATGTGAATTCTGGTTGACTTCTGTAGCATTTCTGGGGCATATTGTTGGAGCAGATGGTATTCGGGTAGATTCGCAGAAAATTGAGGCCGTCAAAACTTGGCCTAGACCTACGACGCCTACTGAGGTACGTAGTTTTCTGGGGCTGGCAGGGTATTACAGGAGATTTGTAGAAAAGTTTGCCTCTATTTCAGCGCCTTTAACAAGGCTAACACAGAAGGCAGCCAAATTCCAGTGGACCGATGCTTGTGAACGGAGTTTTCAATTATTGAAAGATAAGTTGACTACAGCTCCTGTTCTAACTCTTCCTGAGGGGCCAGATGGCTATGTTGTTTATTGTGATGCTTCCGGTGTTGGGTTGGGTTGCGTGTTGATGCAGCACGGCAGAGTTATAGCCTATGCCTCCCGACAACTCAGGAAACATGAGAGAAATTATCCTACACATGACCTGGAGTTGGCAGCAGTGATACATGCTTTGAAGATATGGAGACATTATCTGTATGGCGTGCATGTTGATATTTATACAGATCATAAGAGTCTCCAGTATATTTTTAAGCAGAAGGAACTGAATTTGCGACAGAGGAGATGGTTAGAGTTGCTGAAGGATTATGATGTTGATATTCTATATCACCCAGGAAAGGCTAATGTGGTAGCAGATGCACTCAGCCGTAAATCTATGGCTTGTTTGGCCGGCGTACAACCAGAAAAGAAGGAGATAGTTCGTGAGATCCATCAGCTAGCTAGTCTTGGAGTTCGTTTGGCTGATGCTGATAATGGTAGCATTATTGTACGAGGTGTTGCTGAGTCCTCTATTGTAGAAGAGGTAAAGAGACGGCAATATGAGGATCCTGTTCTGGTACATTATAGAGATACAGCACTTCAGAAGGATGAGACCCCATTTAAGATGTCAGCCGATGGAGTATTACGATACAGAGACAGATTATGTGTACCTGAGGTTGCAGGGTTGCGGCAGCAGGTAATGGGGGAAGCACACTATGCTCGTTATTCTATTCACCCGGGATCGACAAAAATGTATCGTGATCTTAGGTGTTTGTACTGGTGGAACGGCATGAAAAAGGACATAGCAGAATTTGTGGCCCAGTGTCCAAATTGTCAGCAGGTCAAGATAGAGCACCAGAAGCCCGGAGGGCTATTGCAGGAGATGGAAATTCCAACCTGGAAATGGGAAGTAATTAATATGGACTTCGTCACAGGTTTCCCTCGCACTCCACGGAAGAATGACTCTGTCTGGGTTATTGTTGATAGACTGACAAAATCAGCCCACTTCCTTCCAGTCAGGACTACGTACTCAGCTGAGGATTATGCCCGATTGTATCTTAAGGAGATAGTGAGACTTCATGGAGTTCCCACAGCTATTATCTTAGATAGAGGGGCCCAGTTTACAGCTAACTTCTGGAGATCCTTCCAGGAGGGATTGGGGACACAGGTGAGTCTCAGCACCGCATTTCATCCTCAGACTGACGGGCAGGCTGAGCGTACCATCCAGACGCTACAAGATATGTTGAGAGCTTGTGTTATTGATTTCAAAGGCAGCTGGGAGGATCACTTGCCGCTTATCGAGTTTGCTTACAATAACAGTTACCACTCTAGCATTCAGATGGCGCCGTACGATGCCCTGTATGGCAGGAAATGTAGATCCCCTATAGGCTGGTTTGATGTTGGCGAGGCTAAGCTGATAGGCCCAGATATGGTTCAGCAGGCTGTCGATAAGGTGAAACTTATTCAGGAAAGATTACTGGCAGCTCAGAGTCGGCAGAAGGCGTATGCGGATAATCGACGTCAACACTTGGAATTTCAGGTTGTCGATTGGGTGTTCTTGAAAGTGTCACCCATGAAGGGTGTTATGAGGTTCGGCAAGAAAGGGAAGTTGAGCCCAAGGTACATTGGACCTTATCAGGTCATTCGTAAGGTAGGCCAAGTCATGGAAAGACCAAAAATCAGTCCATTAAATGGACAAAGCTAGCCGTGTAGCTTGAGTGGAATAGTCAATGGTTATTGACCCAAAATAATGTAAGGCACATGGCCAAGTCATGGAGGGAACATAGACAAAACAAAATTCTGATTCCATAGCACCAACAAACTCATTCCAACATCAACAAGTCAAGAAATATAGTGATAGAGAGAGAGAGTCTCTCGGCTAGAGCTAGCCGAGAGTGAAGGTGCCAACTTCTCCAAAAAAATTCAGTTTTTCCTAAGCAATCCAACTCCATGGAAGGTGTGTTAACATGTAGCATCCATTGATATAGCAAGAACAAGTGTTAAAATTCAAGTAGTGAAAGTGAAGGCTAGCCGATTGAAGTGTCAAGATTGAGAGGTAAGAATGTTTGTTGTTCTTGTGTTGCATGATGATTTGAATGTATAGTTCATGCATGTTGTTGTTGGATTATGGTTGTAGTTGAAGTAGGGAGTGAGCCGTGTGTGAGGTGAGTTCATGACTGATTTCATTGTGCATGTATTGTTGGTGAATTGAATATGTATCAACATATGTAAATGAACAAAGATTGTAGGAGTTTGGTTGTGATGTTGCATGTTGGATATTGGACTGTTTTTGCTCGAATTTTAAATGAATCATGTGTTGAAGATTCTAATGAATTCATGCTTAATCTTGTTGAACTTGTATTGGAAATGGATTGAATGCATTGTAGTTGGATAAACGGATGAAAATCATGAAATGGTGGAAGGGTGTTGTAGCCGTGTAGTAGGGACTGTTTTAGGGAGAATTAGGGACTGTTTTGGGGCACATTTTGATTGTTGCTGTTATGTACATTGTGGTGTATTGTATGCATGTTGAATATGTAAATTAAGGTGTTCAAGAAACGAATTATGTTGAGGTGTAGAGGCAGTCCAAAACCGTGGACAGTTTTAAGGTTAGAAGTGAATTTGTGTGTGTTGAATGTTGATTCTTGTTGCAAACGTTTAGTGAATGTAAAATGTCATGATTCAAGTTAAAACTGAAATCATTGTGGGCTGTTGTAAGAGTGAAAATGATGCTAAAACAGTTCCAAGATTCATGAAAGTAAAGTCATTAAAAGTGTTGTGTTATTGCAAGTTAAAACTGGAAATTTGCTAAGTAAGAATGGAAATGATGTGTGTGTTGGTTTGCCGTGTGTATGAGACTATTTTTGATGGTGTATGGACTGCCCAAGTTCCCTAAGTCTTGCTTAAACATGTTTTGATCAATATATGAAAGAACGATTAGCAATGTTAGCTTGTAACGCTAGTTGGTTTTGAATGCGAACGAAACGTCGTTTAATTGTTAGAAAGGAGTTGTGAATGTCACAATACGTATTGAATGCCCCTGTAGACTAATTGTAGTTCTTCACATCTTGATATAGGATAAGTATTGTTGGGCAGCAAGTACAAGTTAGAATACAACTAAACGCAAAAGGTATGTAAAGCCTATTCCTTCTTTCTTTTGGCATGTCCTAGACGTAAGAATGAAACGATATGAATTTTGGGGTAAATTCTATTCTCTAGTTTCATGTATGGCTTATGAATCTATATTTCACTAATGTTATTGTCATGTACCTACAGTATGAGTGACTAATGAACGATGCATGAAAGTTCCTATGCTTAAAGAATTGCACAACTAAAGACATACTTGACTTCCAAAAGCTATACCATATTAAAGTTACATATGTACATGAAGTCTAAAACGTTTCTTGTAATAGTTTGTTATGAGACTTGAAATGAACTGAAGGTGAACATTATTTTGACACTTAGAGCGGGTTAGTTGCTTATCCCTTGAGTCTAAAAAGATGATTTGCATATATGTGGTTGCTTATTATTCTGCTCGTGCTTACCGCTATATCCTTCACTGAGTCCCGGGCCAGGGTACGTTTTCGTGCGCACATTTATTATATTAATCACCGAGCCCCTCACTAGAGGGCCGGGACACGTTATGTATATATATATATGATGATGATATGATGATGTGATGATGTGATGATATGATGATATGATGATTTGGAGATGATGGTGGCCAGGAGGGCATATTCCTTATTACCGAGTCCCTCAGGAAAGGGCCGGGACACGTCTATGTTTATGTTATGATGCTATGATTTTAAATTAACGAGTCCCTCATAAAAAGGGCCGGGACACGTCATGTATGTTTTATACAGAATGATTATGCAGCTTTGACTACAAAACTCTATAATAGCAATGATATGAGAATGATACAGATGAAATATGTTCAAAGGCAAGTTTTATGAAATTCTGTTGTTGCAATGCATCCTATGTACCGTGTCTCAATATAAGTCTATACTATGTTTCAAGCTTTACATATTCAGTACATATTCCGTGCTGACCCCCTCCCTTCGGGGGGCTGCGTTCATGCCCGCAGGTGCAGACGCTCGCTTTGGAGATCGGCCAGCTTAGATCATCCTTCAGCTATTTTGGACTGCTCCTTTGTTCCGGAGCTAGCTTGTGGTATAACCTCCTTATGTTGTGTCCGTATGTGTTTGTTTGGGTACGGCGGGGCCCTGTCCCGTCACATAATACGGTCATTACTCTTAGAGGTCTGTGGACATCGGTGTGGGTCTGTTTACAGTTGTTGATGCGTTTTATGTTTTGACTTAAGTTTGGGCCGTACCCAGTCGTAATGGCAGCCTTGTCGGCTTGCATATGTGTGTATGTTTGGTATTTTGTATATCGTGGCAGCCTTGTCGGCTTGCTTAGGAATATATATAAATGTTGTTGTTTGATAAGTGCAACTCCTTGGGAGATGGATGACTAAGGCATACAGAACTTGAGAAATCTAAATAACTCACTATCTTCTTACATACAAATGAGATCATGACATGCTAATTATAAATTATTAGAGTTAACAGATAAATATGAGTGTCCAATTTGGGCACAAGTCACGGCCTACGGGGTTGGGTCGTGACAGTGTCCCAGTATCTATCATCTATGACAGAGGCACTCAGTTTACAACTAATTTTTGGAAGTCCTTCCAAGAGTGTTTGGGGGCTCAAGTGAGCCTTAGCACGGCATTTCACCTACAGACTGATGGACAAGTCGAACATACCATTCAGACCCTCGAGGATATGTTATAAGTATCCACTCCCGAGGATTGACGATTTATTTGATCAGTTACAGGGTGCCAGATGGTCTCGAAGATATATTTAAGATCGGGATATCGCCAGTGAGGGTTAGAGAGAAAGACATTCCAAAGATAGCTTTCAGAATTCTCTAAATGTAAGTTCTGGTTGAACTCTGTGACCTTTCTGGGGCATATTATTTCAGATGAGGGTATCAGGGTGGATGTACAGAAGATTGAAGCCGTGAAGACTTGGCCGAGACCCACGAGGCCCATGACACCCACGGGGTTCGTAGCTTTCTAGGATGGGTAGGTTATTATAGGAGATCCGTAGAGGGCTTTTCTTCCATTTCTGCACCACTAATGAAGCTGACTCGGAAAGCAGCTAAGTTCCAGTGGACCGATGCCTATGAGCATAGTTTTCAATAGTTTAAGAACAGATTGACTTTGGCACCAGTTCTGACACTTTTGGAGGGATAGGAGGTCAATTTTATATATTGTGACACTTTAGGCATTGGGTTAGGTTGTGTGTTGATGCAGCACGATAAGGTTGTAGCTTATTCTTTGTGGCAGTTGCGGAAACACGAGAAGAACTACCTGACCCATGATCTAGAGTTAGCCGCGGTGATTCATGCATTGAAGATTTGGAGGCACTACTTGTATGGCGTTCATGTTGATATCTATACGGACCATAAGAACTTTCAGTACATCTTCAAGCAGAAGGAGTTAAATTTGCGTAAGAGACGATGGTTGGAGCTACTAAAGGCTTATGATGTCGATATCTTGTATCATCCTGGGAAGGCAAACATAGTAGCCGATGCCCTTAGCTACATATCCATGGGTAGCTTATCTTAAATTCTGCTAGAGAAAAGGGATATAGTTTGTGAGCTTTAGTAGTTAGCTAGCCTGAGAGTTCTATTATTGGACTCGGGCGATACAGGGGTTACTATTCGGGATTCAGCAGTCTCATCTTTAGTGGCCGAGGTTAAGGAGCTCCAATATACGGATCCTATGTTAGTTCATTATAGAGATACAACCCCTCAAACAAAAAAGTCACCATTCGAGGTAACTGAAGATAGAGTCCTCGGGTATCGAGGTAGGATATGTGTTTTCGATGTTTCAGGGTTATGTCGACAGATTATGGGAGAGGCTCACTATTCTCGCTATTCTATTCACCCGAGAATGACGAAGATGTATCATGATGTCAGAGATATTTATTGGTGGGATGGAATGAAGAAAGACATAGCGAAGTTTGTAGCCCAGTGTCCTAACTGTCAACAGGGGAAGATTGAGCATCAGAAGCCCGGTGGATTATTGCAGGCTATCGAGATTCTGACTTGGAAATGGATAGCAATTAATATGGATTTCTTTACAGGCTTGCCCGATTCCCAGCGTAAGTTTAATTCCATATGGGTGATTGTTTATAGACTTACAAAATCAGCCTATTTTCTACATGTCAGAACTACTTATACAACAGAGGATTATGCGAACCTTTATATTAAACATATAGTACGACTTCATGGTGTTCCATTATCCATTATCTCCGACAGGGGTGCACAATTTACAGCTAATTTCTGGAGATCCTTCCAGGAAGGATTGGGGACACTAGTGAGTCTTAGTACATCATTTCATCCCTAGACAGACGGGCAAGATGAGCATACCATTCAGACGCTTGAAGATATGTTATGAGCATGTGTGAAAGGCTTCAGAGGTAGCTGGGATGATCATTTTCCACTTATTGAGTTTGTGTATAAAAATAGCTATCATTCCAGTATATAGATTGCCCCGTATGAGTCTTTATATGGGCAAAAGTGTAGGTCACCTATCGGATGGTTAGAAGTGGGGGAATCTAAGTTAATAGGGCCAGATTTGATTCAACAAGTGGTGGAAAAGGCCAAGCTTATTCAGGATCGATTATTGGCAGCTCAGAGTTGTCAGAAGTCTTAGGCAGATAATTCTCGACGAGATGCATGCTTGAATAGCACCCAATCTGTGAGTAAAACACTGATTTTGACTCCAAAATGGAGAAAAATTTTAGGGTCGTTTCACTAGGGAAAACGAGTCCGCCACCACGAATTTGTACCCGCTGGCACGACTCCACCATGGTGCACAAGGGTGCGCTGGCACGGACGAAGAGGGAAATGGATTATTACGCTGGCACGAGAGTTCGTTCGTTATGGCGAACTCACTCCCGCGTCTCAACAAACACCGTCGCAGCTTGTGTCTACCCTGGCAGACATGTCCTCAAAGTTGTGGTCTCACTATGGATGTGCTACTACCGCTGCAGCGAAGCTTGTGCAAAGGTGGCGAAAAATATTAGCCTTGCACTGGCATAACCAGGGTTATTTTTGCTGGTTTTCTCCTGTTGTAAAACACATAATTATTTACTAGACTTGGCGTAATTGCTGAAACTAACCTTGTCGATTATTGCAGGTACAAAATTTCAAAAACATAGCCCAAAGCGAAGGAGAAGACCTTGCCCCCAACCCAAACAAAGGAGGTTCGAACTATGTTCGCTTCCCGGCTTCGAGAAGTCATCAACGCTACTTAGAGTATATGTGTAAGGGGTTGTTATTAGAGAGCGGATTTAACATGAACAAGGTGAAGCAATGTGCCACAGAGTTCGACAATCAGTTGCAAGCAATTGGGTGGACCCGCCTTGTCGAGAGTTCTACGCTATGCTTAAAACGGTGAATTTGTTTGCCCCAGACCCGAAAATCATAATTCGGGGTACCACGGTGAAATTTGGGGCCACGGTTATCAATGCCCATTACAACTTGGATAACCATCCGGTGAGTGACATAGATGCGAAGGACTGTGAGGGTAACGGGCCTTGGCTAGTATAGTAGCTGGTAGCGACGGAAGAAAGGAGGTTGGTTGACTGGGTCAAGAAAAGGTTCGAAATCAAGAGTACCTACTTCACTACCGAGGCTAGGAGGTGGTTGGACATTATTTCTCGATTGGTATGGCCGTCAAGTAACACTGCTGATGTTACCTTCCCTCGGGCTCTCATAATTTCTTGCATTCTAGACGACGTTCCAATGAACGTGGATCATCAGGTAATCTAAGAGTGAAGGGAGTTCATGATAGAGCCGAGGCTGAGCTTGATATTTCCTTCTCTCATCACTGCCCTATGCAAGGATGCAGATGTACCGAGGATAAATGAGGATAATTTGGTTGACTCAAACATTGATTTCAACCCTCTGAAAGTGAAGGGATTTGGTTTTATGATCTAGAGCAAGAAAAAGAAGAACAAAGAGGGCATCGGGGTGATGTGGGTCTTGGAGAGGGAGGGGACGAGGCTGCACCTTCACAGACTCAGGGTCCTTTTAAGCTGCTAGATACACAAATAGAGGTAATGAAGTGTTTGATCCTCAGACTCTTTAGGCCTTCCGCTGAGGCCAGCTCGTTAGGTACTATTGCTTGTTACTTCTCTCGAGATGAGATGAAGGAGTATTTGGAGACACAGGAGCAGATGAAGACTTCAGTGGCCACCCTGCAGACCATCTACACCTCCATGGCTAAGGCCCATGGTGAACTTCGGATAGATTTT
The DNA here is from genome assembly GCF_019175385.1 of Lycium barbarum. Taxonomy (NCBI): domain Eukaryota; kingdom Viridiplantae; phylum Streptophyta; class Magnoliopsida; order Solanales; family Solanaceae; genus Lycium; species Lycium barbarum. The sequence goes on from NC_083339.1 coordinate 97,934,520, forward strand.
GACCAGGAGAGGAAGAAGAACAAGTGTAAGGAAAATCTGTTCGTGAAGATGTGGAGACGCCTCAAGGGTATTTTCAAGCTGATGAACCCAAGTTCATCATCATGTACATCAAAATGAGCTATACCCTATTGTTAGACCAACCATTGTTGCACGCTGCTGGAGTTATAGCATCTTCGTTATACCAGTCTCTCAAATTCATATGGGATGATCAAGAAGTCACGATTGGTAAAGGAAGTGTCCCCAACTATCCGGACAACTCTGTACCAATCATAGAGAAGTCACCAGTTGGTGCTGATTTTCACACTGTTGAACTAGCCATGATAGATCATAGGGGAGATGATGAAGATACCCCTATGCCACTAGTCTACAAAATGGTTGCTACAACTCTGATAAGGAGGGAGTTTGAGCCCGGAAAAGGTCTGGGAAAAAACTTATAGGGAATCAGAGAATCAGTGAGTATCAAACATGGGAAGTATCGATTTGGGGTTAGATACGACCCATGTGAGGCAGAAGAATAATATGGGCCAAGAGGCCCCATTGAAATGAGAAAACTATTCCCTCATCTATACCAGTCCTTCACAGCAGGCCCGTTGAGTCACAACGGCGGAGATCCAGAAAAGGGTTTAAGGACGTTGTTTTGGGAAGAAGATTGCACAGCCATCATTGAAGAATTCTTTGAAGCATTAGAGATTCTCCATATTGAACCAGAAGAGACAGCAGGCGGATGGACTTCTACCCCGATGTTCACTCTGTGGTAGAAAGAATGCTCATTTTCAGAAAAATGGCGAAAGTCTGCTTTGCGGCGCGGCTTATCACCCTTTCATGTTTTCATTTACGTGTTGTTAAATAATGGAAATGGATCGATGTTCCATTTGTTATTTGTTTTACAATAATAGTATAAAGGCCACAAATAATGTCATCATATGTTATGGAAGAAGTAAAAATGACGGCGAACAAAATGACGATTAAGAAGAATAGATAACTGAACCAGAAGGGTTGATAGATGTCAAAGAAGAATACGAGAATAGACCAACGCCAAACCTAGAGGAAACAGAGGCAGTTAATCTAAGAAATGAAGAGTTGGTTCAGAAAACTAGAATAAGTGTGCATTTTTCGCTTGGTCATTTGTCGATATGCCGGGTTTGTGTACGAAAATGTTTGCCCACAGGTTGCCGATCCTTGAAGGATTTTCCCTAGTAAAACAGAAAATCAGGCAGTCAAAGCCTGATGTCAGCATCCGAATTAAAGAAGAAGTAGAAAAATAGATTCAATCAGGAGTTGTTAAGGTGACACCGTACTCGACATGGTTGGCCAACATAGTCCCGGTACCTAAGAAAGACGGGAAAATAAGGATTTGTGTGGACTACCATGATCTTAACCGCGCTAGCCCAAAGGATAATTTCCCACTCCTGAACATTCACATACTCATTGATAATTGCGCCAAGCATGAGGTGCAATATTTTGTGGACTATTACGCGGGCTATCATCAGATGTTGATGGATGAAGAAAATGCTCAAAAGATGGCATTCATCACACCATGGGGAGTGTATAATTTCCGGGTAATGCCTTTTGGACTCAAGAATGCCGGCGCAACTTATATGAGGGCGAACCGCTATCTTTCATGATATGATGCATAGAAAGATCAACATATATATGGGTGATGTCATCATCAAATCTTGAGTGGGTGAGGAACACCTCAAACGTTTAAGAAGATTCTTTGACAGACTCCGCAAGTACGATTTGAAGTTGAATCTTGCAAAATGCGCATTTGGAGTGCCTATCGAAAAATTACTAGGAATCATAGTCAGTCGTCGTGGTATTGAATTGGATTCCACCAAGATTAAAGCAATCCATGAACCACCACCACCAAGAACAAAGAAAGAGGTCATGAGTTTCTTAGGAAGGTTGAATTACATTGGACGCTTCATCGCCCAGTCCACAGTAATCATAGAACCTATTCTCAAACTCCAAAAGAAAGATGCTCCAACTAAATGGACGGAGGACTTTTAGAAAGCCTTTGACACGATTAAAAGATACCTATCAAATCCACCCATTCTGGTCCCGCCAAGGCCGAGAAGCCCTTTGCTGCTGTATATGTCAGTATCAGAAAATGCTTTTAGGTGCATGTTGGCCCAAAATGATGAAACAGGCAAGAAAGAGAGAGCTATCTATTACATCAGTAAGAACGTCACACCTTGCGAATCCAGCTATTCCTTGGTGGAAAAGACGTGTTGTGCTCTGACATGGGTGTCTCAGAAACTAAGACATTATATGGTTACATACGCAACTCATCTGATTTCAAGAATGGACCCCCTAAGGTACATCTTTCGCCAGCCTATGCCGATAGGGAAATTGGCCAAATAGCAAATGCTGTTAAGCGAGTTCGACATTCAATACATCACACAGAAAGCAGTTAAGGGGCAAGCATTGGCAGATCTGCTGGAAGGAAGCCCGGTAGATGATAATCCCGTACCTTTATGGACTTACTTCCCAGATAAAGAAGTAATGACTATTGAGGGCGAAGAAAATGAAGATGACTTAGGCTAGAAAGTATATTTTGATGGAGTAGTCAACTTTAGAAGATCAGGAATATGAGCCGTTTTGGTTTCAGACTCAGGCCAACATTATCTAGTGGCTGCCAAATTAAGCTTCACTTGCACCAACAACATGGCTGAATATGAAGCATGTATCTTGGGTCTACGATTAGCTCTTGACATGGATGTGTAAAGCCTTCAGGTAATCGACGACTCAGATTTGCTAATTTATCAGGTTAGAGGAGAGTGGGCCACTAAAAATGAAAATATCATACAGTATGTTGGACTTGTGCAAAGCTTGGCAGATCGATTCCAAGAGGTCAAGTTCAAACACATACAAAGAACCCAAAATGAGTTTGCTGATGCATTGGCAACAATAGCATCCATGATTCAGCATCCCGACAGTAGATACATGGATCCTATCAAAATCGATATCAGAGACCAACCAGCCCACTATGCTTTCGTAGAGGCAAAGACTGATGGAAAACCTTGGTATGTTGACATTGAAACGTTCTTGGAGAAAGTAAAATATCCCAAGGGAATCACCTTAAATAAAAAGAGGACTATCAGGAAGTTGGCCAGTGGTTTCTTCCTTAACAAGAATGTCCTGTACAAAAGAACCCCGGATTTGGGATTGCTTAGATGCGTTGACTCTGTTGAAGCTACAAGATTGATTGAAGAAGTACATGCCAGTACCTGCGGGCCTCACATGAATGGGTTCGTGCTAGCAAAGAAAATCCTAAGAACTGGGTATTACTGGATGACCATTGAGAATGATTGTAGGAAGTTTGTGTCACACCCTAATTCCACTAGGGTGTAATGGGCACCCGGCCCCACATTCGGAGCCGAGCGAACCCACAAACCTATGGGACACACAACATCTTATTAGACTTTTAAATCAAATAAAAATAAAATACATAATAACCTCTCAAAATATTATTTTCGATGCTTTCCAAATTAAACAGAATCTGTGATCACATAGAATTTAACTCATAATACAAAATGACATATCGGCTGATGACGCCGCTTATACAACTGACATATTATACCCACGACTCTGTCTGCAAAGTCTCTAACATCAACCCAGAAAAACATACGTACAAACTCTGACTCGGCAGCACTCCAGGAGCAAATGGGGCTTGCCAACTCTGCTAGAACATCCTCTATAAAATCTTCACATCATCTGGGTGTACCTGCGCGGCATGAAACGCAGCCCCCGAAGAAAGGGGGTCAGTATGGAATATGTACTGAGTATGTAAAGCAGGAAGTATAATAAACAGAATCAAAACCAGAACAGGAAGTACAGAAAATGAGTGCAATAATTAGAATATCAGAAATGCTTACTCATATAACATAAATAATGTATGTCAAAACATATGCCATATCCGGCCCCATTATGGGACTCGGTGAACAGATCGTGGTCGCCACCCCGTCACTGGCGCCACAACACATCATACTCCAGAGTATGGAATAGCTCCGTAACATATCATATCATATTAGAATGTGCACATATCATAACATATCAGATAGCCATATCATATCATATCATCACATATTAGAATATATGTACATGGCACAACATACTCCACAACCCATGTACAGGTATACCTGCCCCCTCACATCGAGGCACGGCGAACAATGCAGTGGAATACGCGTGATAACATATCCTGGCCCGGGCTCAGTGAAGGAAGTATTGAGGCATCCACGAGTAGAGTAGTGAGAAACTTATGCATCATAAAATATTTATAAGGACTCGACAGAATAATCCGAACGACAGGTCATTTAGGAAGGAAATCAAACGGTAGTCATAATACGTACCTTTCGGATGATACGACGAATTATGTCAAAACAAAACTTCTGAGTTCGTTTGTACATGTCAAAATATATCATAGGCTTCCATAGAATAGTTAAAACAATTTTTGAAAATAATCGGAATAATAGTCAAAAGTTTCCTTTGAATGTCGATCGAAAATAAGTCTAATAGAACAATATGGAAAGGGTTAGGGAACAGTGGGCCCACCTCGGGTCAAGCTGAGGTGGCGTACATAAATTACGGACCTTAGGCTTTGTGGATTCGTTTGCAAAACGTTTCGGGGCATTCCGAATTTGTTTGTGAAAGTTATGGACGTTTTAAGACGCAAGACTCCTTTAGAAGTAAAAGTGTTCAAACATATTTTTTCGACAAAACATAGGTTTATAATTCAATCTCATTGAATGTTTAAGGGACGAATCTAAGCTCGGATTTCTAGGAATAGAGTTTCCCCCAAGGCTCGTGTCATAACCTATTATGACTAAGACATGACAAAGAAAGAAAAGGTAGGGCTTTACATACCTTATTCGCTCCTTACGCTTATCCAAACTCAATTTCCAAACTCCTCAAAATCTACAAAAGGTCACAATTACCAAACTTTAACTTTAAGTCTTTAGGAATTCAATCTTAAATCAACATGTGTCTACAGAAATTTGGGTAGCATCTCCCCTATATATTCAACAATCCCGAGAATTTAACTCGGCCAAAACATCAATAACAATACCAATAGCAATACCAACAATATCAACAACCAATCCAAAACGCATTCTGACATAAGTAATCTTCCTTTCTACATAGCACATCAACTTTCAATCCAACTACGCACATTTAAACCAATATCAACGTTTACATATTCATTCACTAATTCAAGATCATTCAAGCATAATTCGAAAACATTTTAAACAATATACAAAGTGGTCCAACAATTCCATCAAACCATAGTCCACCCGAAAACTCCAACATTCAACAAGGACATTCTCAACACCTTTTTAGCTTCCAAATTCATCAACTATCCTAACAACACACACATTAACAACATTATACTCATAAATAACGAAACGACACTAACATCACATTGACTTCCAAATCAGCCCATAACAATTCCAACATCAATTTAAGTTATCAAATTTTCATTTCCATCATAAAATACATAGCCACATCAACTAACATACTATATAAAAATTGTTCCCTCATCTCTACACATAACACACACACACGGCCCCATGTCCAACATCACAACTTCAACCAAAATCATCAAACTTTCATTTTCAATATAGAGTTCATAACAACCACAACTAGAATATTACATAAAATTGATTCATCTTGCCTATACCACATCTACATACACACGGCCTTATACATATATACACAACCATCATGAAATCTTCCATATTTTCATGAATTCTATCCATTTCTACTTACTACAACATAAATGAACCCTTCATAATGTCACAACCCAACCCCGTAGGCCGCGACTAGTGTCCGACGTGGACACTCGTATATACTTACCAACCAAATCACGCTTGTGCCAACACACTATGAATCTCGTGCGTCCCAAATTATAAACATGTCATTTAAACCATTATTTATATTATAAAACATAGGTTGATCATATTAACGTAGCGTAGGGCAAACCGGGCACAAACCAAGCAAACATCACTGACCGAACACGACCCATGACCCACATACATGTCTACAAGCCTCTAATACAGACAACAGAACCATATGACGGGACAGGGCCCCGCCGTACCCAAAAATAACTATAACCACGAAACCATATACAACAAAGAGTTCTGTACCAAAAGTATGGGCTTCGGATCAAAGGAGCACTCCCAACAGCAGACTGTGTACCCTAGGCTGGCGGATCACCACAGTGAGCGTCTGTACCTGCGGGCATGAAACGCAGCCCCCGAAGAAAGGGGGTCAGTACAAAATATGTACTAAGTATGTAAAGCATGGAATATAGAAATCAGAACTATAGTAGAAACAAGCGGTAAAAGAATAAGTACATGGTCCAGAATATCAAAATCACTCACTTCCCAGACCCAGATCATACAGATCATCACAAATCATGCGACCCGATATAACCTAGCAGAAGGGTTACCAAACATACAGGGTTTCCAGACGCAACTTATGCCTACCTAGCTCACGTGTCAGACGGAGTGTACAACATACAGAATACTCAGACGATATAGTATACCGGTTGGAATATAGGACGTACAGAGTATCGGAACTTACTTTTCAGACGCAGATCACACTTAATGCACGTTATAGTCATATGCCATATCAGGACACCGTGGCGTACCGGATCAGACGCTGTAACCTGCGAATCATATGATGTCTACAAGGAGTGTGCCACCTCGAGCTCAGCCCAGTACAGTGGTCACACCATACATAAACGTATCATATCAGGCGGCGTATAGCCGGAGTATATCATATCAGAACACGCGCCTACAAGGGGTCATCCCATGCAGAAACTGCCCGTTTTTTCCGCTCGAGCTCTGCCCAGTACACGGGTCACGGATCAGTCTCGGGAGCTCGAGCTCTGCCCAGTCCACTCCCAACGCGTCTGCCTGGTATCAGACTATGCAGCGCAAATACTGTCCGCTTTGGGGATCGAGCTCAGCCCAGACCACCCCTCACAGTTTTGTTTCAGAACGCAGTAGACAACGTAGGGGAACAGCGCACGATAACATATCCTGGCCCGGCTCAGTGAATAGGCATGCTAAGGCTTGCACGAGCAGAGTAGTGAGAAACCAGATGCACACATATTTTCAGACTCGATAGATACGAATACTTATTAACATTTGAGGATTATAAACATATTCCGGAACGATCAGAATTGATATGTGAAACTTACGGACACTTTTACCACAGAATCGTTACGAACATTTCAAAACAGATTCCAATCGACGGGTCAGTTCAAGGAAACGGACAGTAGTCATAGTGTACATACATAGCCTTTTGGATGGCACGATGGATTATATCAACCCAAAACATCTGGAATCATTTTTACGTGTCAAAGCAATTTATAAAAACTGTTGGAATAATTGAACGTACTATCTGAATATTCGTAACGGATTACTCGAACAGAATATTCATATCCGAATACTTATATCAGAATGCTTCTAGCAGAGTACTTATATCGGAACACCTATGCCAGGATACACATGTCAACAAAAGGGCATACGACCGAGTTGTCATAGTGCGCACGATCAATAACTGGCCCGGGGACCAGTGAACGATATCATAATAGTGGGCACGAGCGGATTCATGAGCGGCTAATGCAATTTATAAATCGAAATAGCTATAAAGCCTGGTATAATAATATGTCGGCCCGTTAGTCAAACTAGTTGAACATTTGGTCAATATAGGGTTTATTTCACAAAACTACTTCCAGAATTATATCTATAGTTCAAAATGTAATTTAGAATGTCAAGGACAGTCAAAACATTACTCTATGATAGCCAAAGTCATAAACAATAGTCTTTTTTCCGACACTATACAAAAATGAGCCTAATAGAGCAAACAAAAGAATCTCGGGCTTAGTGGGCCCACCTCGAGTCAAGTCGAGGTGGCGGACCTGAATCGCGAGTATTAGGATCTATGGAATCATCATTGGAAGTTTCGGAGCGATTCTACTACATTTACCAAAAGTTTCGGACGTTTGATCATTTTCCAATAAAATGTGAGATTTTATAATTCAATTAGATTGAATGAATAGTACTCAAATTCAAATCCGAATTTCCATGAACGGAATTGTCCCCGAGGCACAAGTATCGACCTAGTATACTTAGGACATGCCAAAAGAAGGAATGGGTTAGCTTTACATACCTTACGCGCGTCTTATGCTCGCTTAAACTCGATTCCCGTTTCACCCAGAATCTACAAATGGTCACATTTACTAATTGTAAGTTATGGATTTTAAGGATTCAACTTAAAGTCATAGTTGTCCACCGAAATTTCGGCAGCACCTCCCCTATAAATATAGCACCCCCGAGAATCATCTCGGCTCAAATAGCAGCAACAACAACCCAATAACAACACCAACAACAACAACAATCACAATATAGCACAATATAAGGCGACTAGTTCTACTTTCCGACATAATGCAATAACGTTCATTCCGACTTCACACTTCCATACTAATCTCAATATTTTCATATTCATAATTAATCAAGATCATCACCATATAGTTTGGAAGCATTTCATATCGTTTCCACAAAATATTCATACGATATACAAAATATACAACTTTACACCAAAGTCATAACTCATTCAAAACTTCTAACCTTTGACATACATATTCATAACATGTTCCCACCTTCCAAGTTCAGTAATAATCATCATAATTTGCACCCTAACAACTTCATTTTCATAATGTCGTAAAATCACAACTAAAGGACATAAGCTTCTACATTCCATTTCAATGCAAACTTATATCATATTATCTTCATTTACATTGCAAGCATCACCACAACACAACTAACATGTTAAACAAAATTAATCCATTCCCATTTCAATGCCTATACCACACGGCCATATTCCATTTTTCCAATTTCCATCCCATTCATTCAACTTTCCTTTCCAATATAAATTCCATCCTACACACAACTAGAATACAACATAAATTTCAACTCACTTCACTTACACATTGACACACACACACGACCAAACTCTATATTCCATACCCACTTTGCAAACTTCAATTTTTCCGTACAATCAACTCATTCCCACATACTACAACACAAACAAGACTTCATACCACAAATAAAAGGGATGAATTCTTACCTTTTTCCCTAGTCTTCTTCACTTGAATATGTGATCAAATTGAGGAATTAAATGCTCCACCCTCCAAAACAACTGCACCAAGTTGTAGAGGGACCTTGAATTAGTAGGAATTCAACAAGAAAATAATTTTTGGGATCAAAATTGGAGGTCTCAATTCTCCATGGTCATGGCCGAAACACCTTGTGTTTCTTGCTCTCTATTTTCTTTCCTACTTTCTTGAACATTCTAAGTGATAAAATGAACTAATACATGGGCCATATCTATATTTATTTCTTGAATTAAAATTTCCATGGGCCTTGGGCCATTTGGCCATATGGCCGGCCACCTTGTGGTCTTGGGCCTCAATTTTTCTCAAATTTTTTTTTGTGAGCCCAAATTGTTAGAAATCTTGTTTTGAAATTCCCGAAACTAATTTCCGAAATTCCAAGTTTGCCCCTTGGCCTTCCCCAATGTCTCTGCGTCAACACTTTTCATAAGCAACAACATATATGTCAAATGAAATCAAAATGTGGCCTTATTCTTTCCAAGTCACAATTATTCCAAATTTTCCGAACACGCGAAAACACGGGATATAACACATAACATATAAAAAGGAATTAAATCTTACCTTTTCTTCCTAACTTCTTCACTTGACCAAGATGCGAAAATGACAAAACGAGCGACCTATCTTCCAAAACAACTACACCACGTTGTAGAGGACCCTTGAATTAGTAATACTAGAAGAAAATAATTTTTGGGATCAAAATTAAAGCCTTCAATTTCCATGGTCATGGCCGAACCCATGTCTTTCTTGCTCTCTTTCTTCTTTTTTTTTTTGGTCTCTTGAATCTTCTTGAATTATGACCCCTTTTGTCTTATTTATTTGATGAATTGAATCATTACATGGGCTTGGGCCCTTTTTTTACTCCTCATGGCCGAATGGCCCCTATATTGGGCCTCTTTTTTTTTTTTTTTGATTTTTAAGCCCAATTGTTCCATAACTAATCGTAATTCATGAAAACAAATTTTTCCCAATTTCCAATTTTTGCCCTTAACCTTCCTCAATATTTCCGCATCCATAACTCTTATAAACAACTTGTGTGCTAATCAAGGTTAAAATGTAGGCTTGCACTCAACCTCCCGCAATTGTCTTGAATTATCCGAATGCGCAAAATGCAGGATATAACATCCTCCCCCCCTTTAGAACATTCGTCCTCGAATGTTAAACTAGCCTTATCGGGACTTATGAGCATTTTGGGGGAGTTTCTTTTTATGGTTATCATATACAATTCATTCATTCACAAATACAGCCAAATAAGAAATTTTGAGTACCTGTGGGTATAGGAAATAGGTGGGTTATTCCTTCTTCGTCTCCTCTTCAATTCCTTCCTATTATTGTTCCGTCGTAATACTTTAACGGATGCCACATATTTATTACGCAATCTCCCCACCTGACGATTCGGTATTGCTATAGGCTGTACTTCGTAGGACAATTCCTTTGTCACCTGGATATCTTCCACGAGAAATATTCTGAAAGGGTCACTAATGCATCTACAAAGCATAGATACGTGGAGCGCTGGATGTACCGCCTCTAGGTTAGATGGTAGATCTAATTCTCAGGCAATCTTGCCTACCTCACGAATGATTTGATGAGGTCCCATACATCTCGGCTGAGCCTTCTTTTCCTGCCGAATCTCGTAATGCCCTTCATATGAGATACTTTTAGAAGTACCCAATCACCGACTTGGACTCTAAATGTCGACGTCGGTCATCTGCGTATAATTTCTGTCGACTCTGACCCGCTAACAGCCGTTCTCGAATGAGTTTCACTTTGTCAACTGTTCGTCGAGTTATATCCGTGCCAAATAACATAGCCTTGTCACTATTAAACTAGCAAAGTAATGGCGCACACCTCTTGCCATACAGAGTCTTATACGACATCTTCTGCATGCTAGAACGGCGGCTATTATTACCAATAAGCTCAACAAATGGCAAGTGTCCATTCTTGCTGCCTTTGATAACACGCTTAGCCTGTCCGTTAGTTAAAAGCTAATGCTGTGGCAAGACTTATTTGTGTCCTCAATTCCTTCCGAAAGGATTTCCAGGGGTTAATTATATACTAGACTCTCTGTCCGGCGTAATAGGTGTAGAAATCTTATGAAACCTCACTACCTCCTGGAGGTATAACTTTACTTAGTCCTGATCGTCCTGCTTAAATCATTCCATAATTTCCTTAATTTAACTTGTCATACCATAGACCTATTACCTCGTTTCACTTCTGCCCTTAATTTGAACTCTTCCATTGCCTTTTTTCTGCGATTTTACACTTAGCTTTTCTGTAGCGTACCTAGAATATTACCACTACATTGTTGTTATTGGACCCTTACTCCTCTTATCAAGTGCTTATCCACTTGGCTTGCTTAACGTACAAATATTCATAAGTTGCATAACCATTCTTACATATTCGTATAAAATGTATTCGATCTCAGACATATTCTTTCCATCTTCTGGTTTATTCTGTTTTACACATCCCGTTCCGTCCATCGTTATTCTTTGTTGGCCCTCCAGTGCAGATTCCTTACAAGTATGATCGAACATCACCTCACGTCGATGATTCATATACTTTCATGGCGTATCTCCTCATGTCTCATATAATAAATGGTCCACGAACTATTTTCTAATATCTAACGAACCCTTTTATTTCGTTCATAGGCATTACATCCTTTCTTTCTTTCAAAAATTTCCCAACTACCAAGCGCGGGCATTCCTATTACGATAATCGTTGTTATCCGAAATATCCTTTGAGTCTTATAATTCTCTCCATTATTCTTTAGGAACTTAGCTCGTAGTAATTTCCTTGCTTCCTTTACTATTCTCTAAAACATATTACTGCATACTTAGGTATGACGCCAGTTTGTCCGATAGAAGGGATTCAAATCATGACGTAAACGTATCATAATTCATGTTGACAAGAAGCATTTTCTTAAGGTATCTTTCATTCTTTCCCTTTATGTCGGCCTTTCGGCACACTCATTATCAATTTATTTCTACTCCTTTCCTGTATTCTCTTGGTATGTCGATACGTTTAAGCTCCGGCCTCGAGTTAATAGATTTCCTTTCTTAACGCTTGAAGATATTGTAATTTCGTTATAAGTCTAATATAATACGTTCCCCCCCCCCCCCCCCTTTAAGGGGCTCCCGAACCTCACGCATTCCTCTTTTGCTCCATACGACCGCATCTTATCCTTTTCATATGCCTATCTTCGAACTTTTATTCAGATAGTCTCGTACTTTGCCGGTAATTTCTCTCGGCTTCCCTTACCGGGATTTCTTACCTTTTTCTAATGTTTTGGTCTCTTGTCTTCCATCTACGCACTCCTTTTTTTTTCAAATATCGTTATATTATAACCTTTCCAGTCTTAGCCTGTAGTGAAAATAATAACAGCTTGCCTTATAGCACTTGCACCATTTATTTCTGTTGTCATTTATGCTTCGGTGCCCTTACTCAATTAATACCTTCCAAATCGTAGTGCCCGTTGCTGGGACTCACATGTCCGCCGATACGATCACATATGGGATGTCGTACGCATTTATACATACATATATATTTATTACCATCTAGCCCACAAAATACCTCCAAACGCTATTCAAGTCTATCCTAATTCCAGAGCTGTGGCATACTTTCTGCCTTCCTTCTAGTCTAGCCTGTTGTGTGCTGGGTGGCCTTTCACGGTCTCCAACCATCCTGTATACTCTAAGTTCACTCAGACTATCCTAGCTTTTCATTTGTCTCTTATGTCTGAATATATATAGAATTCTTGCATTCTTCCCAGGGGGGTCACCCATCCCAGAATTTCTCTGGTCCTAGCACGCTAAACCTTGAAACTTCGATGGAATTCAATGCTTTAATGATGATATAATCGCATTCGCTTTCTCATATGGCCTTTATTACATAATTTGAGGCTAGTCAAGATCTTACAGGTTCTGAGGCATTTTCGTATTACGTCCTTCTTTGTACAATTACTATTTTACCCTTTTTACTTATATGGATGATTATTGCCTATCCTGGGCTTCTAGATTACTAATGGTGGCGGACATACCTTCGTCGCCATTACCTATAAGTACTCAGGTGTCCGTATATCCAGGTTTCCTCTTACCATCCGTACATACTAATCTTCAGCAAAACTGATTGTTAACTTTCTCTGAATCATCCAACAAACCTTGTTCTTACTAACCTCGAATATTATCCCTTTTTAACCCTTCGGACTATTAATTATCTTTCTTACGATCGTTCCTCATGTCGTGCCCAAATCTGTAGCTTCTCTAAAATGTCACATCCCATCTATCGTCTATTTACGATGTTTTCTTTCCATGCTTCTTCCTGTTAGGTATACCTAGTTAAATGACCACATTTTGAAAAATTTGACCGAGTCTCCTTTACCATCCTTATTATGCAAAATCTGTATGGCACAAATATCAACAATACCTTGCCGAGCATACAGCTATATAGCACATTCCAGCCATCCTGAACTTTCAATTTCAGGCAACGGAACAAATATGTCAAGGTTTATTTCTATAACTTTCCATATCATCACTTACTTCCTCCCGTTGTATGTAAGGCCCACATAAAGAATTTTATTTTCCTATGACTTGGCTCTACTGCACGATCTATGACAAAAAGAAGGTCAAAAATCCCTAGATGCCCCGTAGCCTCCTGTTTATAAATGTGGCGCGCTTCACACCATAAACAGGACTCTACTGGACACGACTTTGCAGAAAACCCCTAGGACAGACCTGCTCTGATACCACTTGTTCACACCCTAATTCCACTAGGGTGTGATGGGTACCTGGCCCCACATTCGGAGCCGAGCGAACCCACAGACCTATGGGACACACAACATCTTATTAGACTTTTAAATCAAATAAAAATAAAATACATAATAACCTCTCAAAATATTATTTTTGATGCTTTCCAAATTAAACAGAATCTGTGATCACATAGAATTTAACTCATAATACAAAATGACATATCGGCTGATGACGCCGCTTATACAACTGACATATTATACCCACGACTCTGTCTGCAAAGTCTCTAACATCAACCCAGAAAAACATACGTACAAACTCTGACTCGGCAGCACTCCAGGAGCAAATGGAGCTTGCCAACTCTGCTGGAACATCCTCTATAAAATCTTCACATCATCTGGGTGTACCTGCGCGGCATGAAACGCAGCCCCCGAAGAAAGGGGGTCAGTACGGAATATGTACTGAGTATGTAAAGCAGGAAGTATAATAAACAAAATCAAATCCAGAACAGGAAGTACAGAAAATGAGTGCATTAATCAGAATATCAGAAATGCTTACTCATATAACATAAATAATGCATGTCAAAACATATGCCATATCCGGCCCCATTATGGGAGTCGGTGAACAGATCGTGGTCGCCACCCCGTCACTGGTGCCACAACACATCATACTCTAGAGTAGGGAATAGCTCCGTAACATATCATATCATATCAGAATGTGCACATATCATAAAATATCAGATGGCCATATCATATCATATCATCACATATCAGAATATATGTACATGGCACAGCATACTCCACAACCCATGTACAAGTATACCTGCCCCCTCACATCGAGGCACGGCGAACAATGCAGTGGAATACGCGTGATAACATATCCTGGCCCGAGCTCAGTGAAGGAAGTATTGAGGCATCCACGAGTAGAGTAGTGAGAAACTTATGCATCATAAAATATTTATAAGGACTCGACAGAATAATCCGAACGACAGGTAATTTAGGAAGGAAATCAAACGGTAGTCATAATACGTACCTTTCGGATGATACGACAGATTATGTCAAAACAAAACTTCTGAGTTCGTTTGTACATGTCAAAATATATCATAGGTTTCCATAGAATAGTTAAAACAATTTTTGATAATAATCGGAATAATAGTCAAAAGTTTCCTTTGAATGTCGCTCGAAAATAAGTCTAATAGAACAATATGGAAAGGGTTAGGGAACAGTGGGCCCACCTCGGGTCAAGCCGAGGTGGCGTACATAAATTACGGACCTTAGGCTTTGTGGATTCGTTTGCAAAAAGTTTCGGGGCATTCCGAATTTGTTTGTGAAAGTTATGGACGTTTTAAGACGCAATACTACTTTAGAAATAAAAGTGTTCAAACATATTTTTCCAACAATACATAGGTTTATAATTCAATCTCATTGAATGTTTAAGGGCCGAATCTAAGCTCGGATTTCTAGGAATAGAGTTTCCCCCCGAGGCTCGTGTCATAACCTATTATGACTAAGACACGCCAAAGAAAGAAAAGGTAAGTCTTTACATACCTTATTCGCTCCATACTCTTATCCAAACTCATCCTCAAAATCTACAAAAGGTCACAATTACCAAACTTTAACAATAAGTCTTTAGGAATTCAATCTTAAATCAACATGTGTCTACAGAACTTTGGGCAGCATCTCCAGTATATATTCAACACTCCCGAGAATTTAACTCGGCCAAAACATCAATAACAATACCAATAGCAATACCAACAATATCAACAACCAATCCAAAATGCATTCTGACATAAGTAATCTTCCTTTCTACATAGCACATCAACTTTAAATCCAACTACGCACATTTAAACCAATATCAACGTTTACATATTCATTCACTAATTCAAGATCATTCAAGCATAATTCGAAAACATTTTAAACAATATACAAAGTGGTCCAACAATTCCATCAAACCATAGTCCACCCGAAAACTCCAACTTTCAACAAGGACATTCTCAACACCTTTTTAGCTTCCAAATTCATCAACTATCCTAATAACACACACATTAACAACATTATACTCATAAATAACGAAACGACACTAACTGTTACGACCCAACTAGGGGCCGTGACGAGTACCCGATACCTGTACCGAGCACCCCTTATCTATCATTTTACCTTTTCCTCTTAGCAAGCCATATTAACAGTGCCATATATTTTTTTTTCTCGTTACTGAACATTAACATTAGCTGCGTCATTATGAACATAGACTAGTAAGCTTCTCTATCACTTCATACAGCAGCATTAAGATGCCCAAATACCACATATCTAGCTGTACATAACTGACTGTACATATCTGTCTACGAGCCTCTAGACATAGTACACTTATACATAGAAAGGGTCGGGTACTGCCGTGCCCGAAAATACATATACAAAATGGTACCGCGGAAGTGAGGCTCCGGAACAACTGGAGCGCTGTCAAGTGCGGCTAGTAGAGCTCCTAAGGATCAGGTCCACCTGTATGCTGACCTGCGCGGCATGAAACGCAGCGTCCACAAGAAGGGACGTCAGTACGAATAGTGTACCGAGTATGTAAGGCATGGAAGATAATACAAATAGAAACATAGAGCATGATTAACAATATCATAAGGTCGTACGAACTATGATGAGGCTAGAAAGTAACCAGTGCGTAGGAACGCCCCTGTCAGGCCGGATACCGTGCATGCTTGTCTTTTCCTTTTTAAAACGTTTCTTATTCATAGGCATAAAAAATAGGATTTATATCATGTCATGTTTTATCATATTATACACTGTCATATCATAGCGTGTCGTATCATATCATGTCGTAGCATATCATATCATGGTATATTATGTCATAGCGTATCATAGCGTATCATGTCATAACATAGCATGTCATAGCGTATCATGTCATAGCATAGTATGTCATAGCGTATCCTGTCATAGCATTGCATGTCATGGCATATCATATCATATCATAGCTTGTCATAACATATCTTATCATAGCATAGCTTGTCATAGCATATCTTACCATAGCATAGCTTGTCATAACATATCCTATCATAGCATATCTGGTCATGACATGGTAGGTCATATCATAGCATAGCGCCGAACGATGCCGGCTCACCCACATAGCGCCGATATACACCGGCTCACCCATATATCCCGCGTCCGGGCACCCCGCGTCCGGGATGACAAACCAGCTCATCAGGTGGCAATGAAACATTTTTCCCTTCCCATTTCCCCATATATCCCTTCCCCCCATCCCAGGGTCATATACATATCTTACATACATATACATGTCTTTATATTCATATACATAGCTTGTATACATATACATGTCTTATATACATTTACATATCTTATATACATATACATGTTTTATAGACATATACATATCGTATACACATATACATGTTTTATATACATATTCATATCTTATATACATATACATGGTTTATATACATATATCCTAGAAGTATGCAAGGGAGCCCAAAGAAAAATCATGTAGCCATCGGAGTGACGTAAGGTCGGTGACCTCCGATTACACTATGGAATACTCGTGATCGCCTCGTCCCACCTTGAAGGGACGAGTATTTTAAGGTGAGACTATCAACGGAGAATAATATTAAAGTAAACGAAAAATGAAATCGGGGCATCATAGATGTCAGTTCATAGGCTTTGAAATCCTTAGAAAATAATGTCATAGCTAAGGAATATAAATAAGATTCGAAAATTAGTCTATTACTTTCATATTCACATAGAATACTTAGCTTAAGAATCTTAGTCATAGAATCATTCCGGTAGTACTTATCGTAGGCATATCCTCTCGTCTAGCATCATTGTCATCATTATCATCATGGAAGTATCCTCGTTAGAGTAGTTATAGTACTTATCATTTGCTAACGAAATCGGGATCAAAGGATTCCCTTGGATTCAACTTCTAGTAAGTCCAACAAGACCATAAGGAAAATCCGAGAGTAATGGGCCCACCTCGGGCCGGATGAGGTAGCGTATACTATTTGCATATGTTACATGTCATAGCGTTACTTGTGAGGGTACTAGGGTAATCTGGTCCCATTTGTGCAAGTTCTAGGGATTTAGGAGGTCTTTCTATCATTTTGCACTTTCTAGTTCACTTCTATTGAACAAAAAGGAGAAAACTTTAGGTGTGGATTCCGGGGAACGGAGTTGTCCCCGAGGCTCGTACCCAACTTATTACAGCTATGAGAGGCCATAGAAGGAAGGGTGAAGCCTTTCATACCTCTTTCCGCTCCTTTTGCTATTCCAAATTCACGTTGCAATTTCGTCAAAATCTGCTAATTGGTCATATTTACCAAAACTCTTATTAGGATACTTAGAGTTGAAATCTTAAAGTAATACTTGGCTACCGAAATTTCGGCAGCACTTCCTCTGTAATTATACCATCCTTGACATTCAACTTAGTCAAATTCTTATCAAACACAATCCGGGAATTCAAACTTGGCCAAACCATCAATATAAATTCAACAATCACACTAGCAATTCACATATTCAATTCAAGATATGTCCCAACACTCCAATTAGCATTCTACTTCCTTCAAGACCTTCCAAATTCCAATAGAACAACAACAACCTTATAATACATATTCCAACAACGTCATTCTAGTATCATTACCTTTCATACACATAAGAACATAATATTCAATTTGCATAATCTTCCAAGACAAGCTTTCAATTAGTGATACCTCACTAAGCTCCTTAGGCTTTCGTTTGTAATATAAACTTCACAATACAACGACCAACATACTAAACAAACTTACTCACTATCCATTCACCATACCACACACACATATACGGCCACATACACACTACACTCTACACGGCCAACTTCACCAACATCACTCAACTTCCAACTTTAACATAGCATTCACAACAATAACAACCAAACACTAAATAAAACAATTCAAACATGATTCCTACACATACATGTACATGCTACACCTCACGGCCACATACAACATTAACATTCTCCATGAATTTCATCCACTTTCACATACTATATCATATACAAACATCAAAAACATATAAAGAAGGGATTAAACCTCACATCTTTCCTTGTTTCTTCACTTGACTAAATCCTCCAACTTGCAAGATTATGTGTTCTTATTGCTTCAACAACCACTCCACTTTTTCAAGCACCCTCTACTTGGTAGAAAATGATTTTTGAAAGAATTTTTGCCAATATTTCTTGGAAATTCCTCTATGGCCGAAGGCCTCCAAGGTTTTGCTCTCAATTTTTTTTTCTTGTTTCTTGAAAGTTCTTGAATGAGCTTAAGGGATAAGCCTCTTCTTAATATATTAGCACATGATTTTTGGCTTAATGGGTTTGGGCCCTTTTAATTCCCCATGGCCGGTTGGGCCTCAAATTTTCCCAAAAAAAACTTTCAAGCCCACTTTGTATTTTTGGCTAGTTCTTGTAATTTATGAAACACTTTTCCAACTTCCAAATTTGCCCTTCGTCTTTCTCCCATATTCCCACGAGTCATATTGCGAATTTCCCTTTATGACCTTGACCTTCCTCATTAATTCCACTTCTAAATTTTTCATAAGCAACTCACATGTCAAACAAAATAAAATATGACCTTGCTTGTTGTCTTCCCGCGATTGTCTTGAATTATACGATTATTCGAAATGCGGGATATAACATCCTCCCCCCCTTTGGAACATTCGTCCTCGAATGTTAAACTGGCCTCGTAGCGTAGTATAATACTTCGGGGAGGTCTCTTTTGTGGATACCTCATGTCGCTTAGCATATCCATCTTAGGAGCTTAGGTTGCCTTAGCAAGTGTGGATTCAATATCGGTCTCACCCTGTGACATCTGTACTTTTCTCCTTCATCCTCAAACCTTTTTGTTGTCATGCCTTCCCCTTTTCTGTTAGTCTAGTCCGTCTTCACTTACCCGGCTTCTATAGGGTTTTTAACCACCTCATACGCTCTAATTTACTTTAGAATACCGAATTTCACATTCGTCTCTTGTTTCCGCATTTATGAAATTTTCGGCATATTTCCCAGGGGGTCACCCATCATGAAATTGCTCCCCCCCCCCTGAGCACGCTTAACCTTGAAACTTTAATGTATCTTTGTGTCTTAGTGTTAGTATTTTTACCTCAGCTTCCACGTACTGCCTATATCACATAATATGGGGCAAATTGGGGTCTTAACAATGTCCAAAACGCCCTCGTAACGCATCTCTCTCTTTTAATGACTACTTTAGCCTTCGGGATCACTAATATTCACTTTTTACTCGTGTGTATGGTTGCTCTTGTCCTGAATTTTCCTGAATTCTTTATATGTTCCGTAATACAAGGGACGGTGCAAGATAAACAAAAATCCAATTCAATTTAACTCCCATATATTATAGAAAAGATGCCGGAAGTGTACCTGCGGCCGCGTCGGTGGAAGGTCCAGGATCCAGCCATCCTGTCAATGCATATATACGGTGTGGAGGGCCGGCTGAATTGGGTGTCCCTCCACTGCCTTGGCCACGGCCTGCTGGAGCCTGGGAAGCCTGTCCTGGAGGGCGCACAGACGGTGATAAACTCACTGCTGACCCGGCGGGCTGAGCTCTGCTTCTCTCATTCCTTAGCGGACAATCTCGCATCAAATGGTCGGTCCGTTCGCAAGCATAACACGCACCTGTATCCCGGTAACACTGTCCCGAGTGTGGCCTGCCACACCGGGTACGCCGTGGTGGGGGTGGCATCATCCTGCTGGATTCAGCTCTATACTGGGACCCCGAAGCTCTAGTGCCCTGACCTGCTCCCGAATAAGTAGAACGGTCAAACCCCCTATTCGCAAATCGAGGAGGTGCACTGGCCGCCGATTGGTCTGAATGCCTAAATTGCTCCTGTGCCTGTCCCCCTCTGTACTCGCTTCTAGCCCTGGAAAATCTGCCCCTTTATCTGGAACCCCTATCTGGATAACGCTCCTCTCTCCGTGCCTGGTACTGTTCTTCCAAATTTTGGGCGTGGGCCTGGATGCGGGTAATAGTCATCCCATCCTGGAGTGAAGCCATCAGGCACTCCTTAACTAAATGTGGCCCTAGCCCACTCACGAATCGGTGCACATGATCTCCCCTATCAGCTATCAGAGCTGGGGCATACCTGGCTAGTGAGTTGAAACGAAGGCTGTATTCCCGAACACTCATATTTCCCTGTCTAAGGTTCAAGAACATATCGGCTCGAGCTCGTCGAACCTCTGGCGGTAAGAAATGTCGTAGAAATGCTTCAGTAAACTCCTGCCAAACCGGGGGAGGGGTATTTGGTCCCCTCGAAGATATCCAGCCACTATACCACAGAACTGCTACATCTCGCAACCGGTATGAAGCCAATTCCACTGACTCTGTATCCGAAGCATGTATGATCCCCAGAGTCCTCAGCATCTCATCTATAAAACTCTGCGGGTCCTCCTCTGGTTTTGATCCATAAAACTCTGGAGGCTTCAAGGTAATAAAGTCACGAGCCCTTGCGCTTACCGCCCTGCCTCCAAGGTCTACATCTTGCCGCTGAGCCTGTGCGGCAACTAACTGGGTCAATAACTGGATGGCCTCTGCCATCTGCTGGCCCGGAGCTACTGGCGGTGGAACTGGAGGTGCGGGGGCTGGAGCTGGAACTCTTTCCTGCTCTGCTGGTGCAGGGGGAGCAGGAAAAGTCTGAGGGGGAGCTTCATTATGAGATTCTCCTTCCTCTAGCTCCCGCTCGACTCTGCTGCCCGCCACCCTCTTGGCTTTCTCGGTCGTCGTAGCCTTTCTCTTCGGCGGCATTACTTAAACCATAGCATAGGATTAGGAAAGGAATGTGGAAGCCTGATAGCATAGCTCTATCGCACGATCTTAGGACACAAAGAGGGTTATATTTCCTAAATGCCCTGTAGCCTCCTGTTTATAAGTGTGGCGCGCTACACACCCATAAACAAGACTCTACT
The DNA here is from genome assembly GCF_019175385.1 of Lycium barbarum. Lineage (NCBI taxonomy): Eukaryota > Viridiplantae > Streptophyta > Magnoliopsida > Solanales > Solanaceae > Lycium > Lycium barbarum. The sequence goes on from NC_083339.1 coordinate 97,956,402, forward strand.
GGACACGGCTCGTAGACAAACCCCTAGGACCGAACTGCTCTGATACCACTTCTGTCACGACCCACCTAGGGGCCGTAACGAGTACCCGATACCTGTACCGAGCACCCCTTATCTATCATTTTACCTTTTCCTCTTAGCAAGCCATATTAACAGTGCCATATATTTTTTTTTCTCGTTACTGAACATTAACATTAGCAGCGTCATTATGAACATAGACTAGTAAGCTTCGCTATCACTTCATACAGCAGCATTAAGATGCCAAAATACCACATATCTAGTTGTACATAACTGACTGTACATATTTGTCTACGAGCCTCTAGACATAGTACACTTATACATAGAAAGGGTCGGGTACTGCCGTGCCCGAAAATACATATACAAAATGGTACCGCGGAAGTGAGGCTCCGGAACAACTGGAGCGCTGTCAAGTGCGGCTAGTAGAGCTCCTAAGGATCAGGTCCACCTGTATGCTGACCTGCGCGGCATGAAACGCAGCGTCCACAAGAAGGGACGTCAGTACGAATAGTGTACCGAGTATGTAAGGCATGGAAGATAATACAAATAGAAACATAGAGCATGATTAAAAATATCATAAGGTCGTAAGGACATACATGAGGCTAGAAAGTAACCAGTGCGTAGGAACGCCCCTGTCAGGCCGGATACCGTGCATGCTTGTCTTTTCCTTTTTAAAACGTTTCTTATTCAAAGGCATAGAAAATAGGATTTATATCATGTCATGTTTTATCATATTATACACTGTCATATCATAGCGTGTCGTATCATATCATGTCGTAGCATATCATATCATGGTATATTATGTCATAGCGTATCATGTCATAACATAGCACGTCATAGCGTATCATGTCATAGCATAGCATGTCATAGCGTATCCTTTCATTGCATTGCATGTCATGGCGTATCATATCATAGCATAGCTTGTCATAACATATCTTATAATAGCATAGCTTGTCATAGCATATCTTACCATAGCATAGCTTGTCATAACATATCCTATCATAGCATATCTGGTCATGACATGGTAGGTCATATCATAGCATAGCGCCGAACGATGCCGGCTCACCCACATAGCGCCGATATACACCGGCTCACCCATATGTCCCGCGTCCGGGATGACAAACCAGCTGATCAGGTGGCAATGAAACATTTTTCCCTTCCCATTCCCCCATATATCCCTTCCCCCCATCCCAGGGTCATATACATATCTTACATACATATACATGTCTTTATATTCATATACATAGCTTGTATACATATACATGTCTTATATACATTTACATATCTTATATACATATACATGTTTTATAGACATATACATATCTTATACACATATACATGTTTTATATACATATTCATATCTTATATACATATACATGGTTTATATACATATATCATATAAGCATGCAAGGGAGCCCAAAGAAAAATCATATAGCCATCGGAGTGACGTAAGGTCGGTGACCTCCGATTACACTATGGAATACTCGTGATCACCTCGTCTCACCTTGAAGGGACGAGTATTTTAAGGTGAGACTATCAACGGAGAATAATATTAAAGTAAACGAAAAATGAAATCGTGGCATCATAGATGTCAGTTCATAGGCTTTGAAATCCTTAGAAAATAATGTCATAGCTAAGGAATATAAATAAGATTCGAAAATTAGTCTATTACTTTCATATTCACATAGAATACTTAGCTTAGGAATCTTAGTCATAGAATCGTTCCGGTAGTACTTATCGTAGGCATATCCTCTCGTCTAGCATCATTGTCATCATTATCATCATGGAAGTCTCCTCGTTAGAGTAGTTATAGTACTTATCATTTGGTAACGAAATCGGGATCAAAGGATTCCCTTGGATTCAACTTCTAGTAAGTCCAACAAGACCATAAGGAAAATCCGAGAGTAATGGGCCCACCTCGGGCCGGATGAGGTAGCGTATACTATTTGCATATGTTACATGTCATAGCGTTACTTGTGAGGGTTCTAGGGTAATCGGGTCCCATTTGTGCAAGTTCTAGGGATTTAGGAGGTCTTTCCATCATTTTGCACTTTCTAGTTCACTTCTATTGAACAAAAAGGAGAAAACATTAGGTGCGGATTCCGGGGAACGGAGTTGTCCCCGAGGCTCGTACCCAACTTATTACAGCTAAGACATTCCATAGAAGGAAGGGTGAAGCCTTACATACCTCTTTCCGCTCCTTTTGCTATTCCAAATTCACGTTGCAATTTCGTCAAAATCTGCAAATTGGTCATATTTACCAAAACTCTTATTAGGATACTTAGAGTTGAAATCTTAAAGTAATACTTGGCTACCGAAATTTTGGCAGCACTTCCTCTGTAATTATACCATCCTCGACATTCAACTTAGTCAAATTCTCATCAAACACAATCCGGTAATTCAAACCCGGCCAAACCATCAATATAAATTCAACAATCACACTAGCAATTCACATATTCAATTCAAGATACGTCCCAACACTCCAATTAGCATTCTACTTCCTTCAAGACCTTCCAAATTCCAATAGAACAACAACAACCTTATAATACATATTCCAACAACGTCATTCTAGTATCATTACCTTTCATACACATAAGAACATAATATTCAATTTGCATAATCTTCCAAGACAAGCTTTCAATTAGTGATACCTCACTAAGCTCCTTAGGCTTTCGTTTGTAATATAAACTCCACAACACAACGACCAACATACTAAACAAATTTACTCACTATCCATTCACCATACCACACACACATATACGGCCACATACACATTACACTCTACACGGCCAACTTCACCAACATCACTCGACTTCCAACTTTAACATAGCATTCACAACAATAACAATCAAACACTAAATAAAACAATTGAAACATGATTCCTCCACATACATGTACATGCTACACCTCACGGCCACATACAACATTAACATTCTCCATGAATTTCATCCACTTTCACATACTATATCATATACAAACATCAAAAACATATAAAGAAGGGATTAAACCTCACCTCTTTCCTTGTTTCTTCACTTGACTAAATCCTCCAACTTGCAAGATTATGTGTTCTTCTTGCTTCAACAACCACTCCACTTTGTCAAGCACCCTCTACTTGGTAGAAAATGATTTTTGAAAGAATTTTTGCCAATTTTTCTTGGAAATTCCTCTATGGCCGAAGGCCTCCAAGGTTTTGCTCTCAATTTTTTTTTTCTTCTTTCTTGAAAGTTCTTGAATGAGCTTAAGGGATAAGCCTCTTCTTAGTATATTAGCACATGATTTTTGGCTTAATGGGTTTGGGCCCTTTTAATTCCCCATGGCCGGTTGGGCCTCAAATTTTCCCAAAAAAAATATTTCAAGCCCACTTTGTATTTTTGGCAGTTCTTGTAATTTATGAAACACTTTTCCAACTTCCAAATTTGCCCTTCGTCTTTCTCCCATATTCCCACGAGTCATATTGCGAATTTCCCTTTATGCCCTTGACCTTCCTCATTAATTCCACTTCTAAATTTTTCATAAGCAACTCACATGTCAAACAAAATAAAATATGGCCTTGCTTGTTGTCTTCCCACGATTGTCTTGAATTATACGATTATTCGAAATGCGGGATATAACACTAACATCACATTGACTTCCAAATCAGCCCATAACAATTCCAACATCAATTTAAGTTATCAAATTCTCATTTCCATCATAAAATACATAGCCACATCAACTAACATACTATATAAAAATTGTTCCCTCATCTCTACACATAACACACACACACGGCCCCATGTCCAACATCACAGCTTCAACCAAAATCATACTTTCATTTTCAATATAGAGTTCATAACAACCACAACTAGAATATTACATAAAATTGATTCATCCTGCCTATACCACATCTACATACACACGACTTTATACATATATACACAACCATCATGAAATCTTCCATATTTTCATGAATTCTATCCATTTCTACTTACTACAACATAAATGAACCCTTCATAACATATAAAAAGGAATTAAATCTTACCTTTTCTTCCTAACTTCTTCACTTGACCAAGATGCGAAAACGACAAAACGAGCGACCTATCTTCCAAAACAACAACACCACGTTGTAGAGGACCCTTGAATTAGTAAGAATACTAGAAGAAAATAATTTTTGGGATCAAAATTGAAGACTTCAATTTCCATGGTCATGGCCGAACCCATGTCTTTCTTGCTCTTTTTTTTTTGTTTTTGGTCTCTTGAATCTTCTTGAATTATGACCCCTTTTGTCTTATTTATTTGATGAATTGAATCATTACATGGGCTTGGGCCCTTTTTTTACTCCTTATGGCCGAATGGCCCCTATATTGGGCCTCTTCTTCTTTTCTTTTTTTTTTGATTTTTAAGCCTAATTGTTCCATAACTAATCGTAATTCATGAAAACTAATTTTTCCCAATTTCCAATTTTTGCCCTTAACCTTCCTCAATATTTCCGCATCCATAACTCTTATAAACAACTTGTGTGCTAATCAAGGTTAAAATGTAGGCTTGCACTCAACCTCCCGCAATTGTCTTGAATTATCCGAATGCGCAAAATGCGGGATATAACAGTTTGTCCAGAAATGCCACAAGTGTCAGATTCACGGAGACTTGATAAAGGTTCCCCCAACAGAACTGAACACTATGATGTCGCCGTGGCTATTCGCCGCTTGGGGCATGGATGTCATAGGACCAATTGAGCCAGCTGTTTTAAACAAACACCGTTTAATTTTGGTCACCATCGACTACTTCACCAAGTGGGTGAAAGCGGCATCTTATGCATCAGTAACCAAGAAGGTAATCACAGACTTTGTGCGCAATAATGTTATATGCCAGTTTGGTATCCCAGAATCAATCATAACAGACAATGGGGCTAACTTGAATAGCCACTTGATGAAAGACATGTGTGCACAGTTCCGAATCACCCATCGAAATTTAGCCGCATACCGGCCACAAAGGGATGGAGCTATGGAGGCCGCCAATAAAAATATCAAAAAGATCCTCAGGAAGATGATTGATAACTACAAAGACTAACATGAACAACTGCCTTATGCATTGTTGGGATACCGCACTACTGCTAGGACTTCAACTGGAGCCCCTCCGTACATGTTAGTGTATGGCACTAAAGCAGTAATACCAGCCGAAGTAGAAATCCCTTCGCTTCGAATAATACAAGAAGGTGAGTTGGACGATGCGGAATGGATCTGCAAAAGTTATGAGCAACTGGCTCCGATAGATGAAAGAGGATGATTGTTGTTTGCCATGGTCAACTATACCAACAAAGAATGGTGCGAGCTTTCAACAAATATGTGAGAACTAGGGTGTTTCAAATCGGGAAATTGGTGCTCAAACGACTATTCCCAAATCAAGAAGAATACAAAGGAAAGTTCGCACCAAACAGGCAAGGCCCCTATATGGTGTGAAAGGTACTATCAGGAGGAGCTATGGTACTTTCTGAAATGGATGGTCAGGAGTGCCAAGAGCAATAAATTCAGATTCCATCAAGAGATATTACGTTTGAAAAAAAGATAACTGCGAAGATTTAGAGTTTCCATAGTTTAGGTTTTTCTTTTGGTTGCATTCCCTTTACTTGTAATATTGCATTTTTTTAAGAAAAACCAAACCCAAAATTATGTACGAACTACGCAAGGACCAGATTCCCTATACTTATAAGGGGTTACGTAGGCGCTTTTCCAAGCTCGGTCGCTTTAAACCAAAAATAAAAAATTATGTATTTTGAACTACCTTATGACCTGATTCCCATTTGGGATACATAGGTTCTCTTTTGAGTTCGCTCTCACAAAAAATTCTAATATGTTTATCCCGAACTACTTTTCGACCTGATTCCCGAAACGGGATACGTAGGCGTTCTTCCGAGCTCGGTCATTCCAAACAAATTTCCTAATAAACCTTAGGAAACCTCAGAAATGGTTTAGCAAATGAAAGATTAACTCCACAAGGAAACTGGGGCAGAATTTTGAGAGGACCTAATTTTTTTTTTAAAATATATCAGTTCAAAGGAACGAACTGATTAAAAAATTCCTCAAGCAGGGTGAAATCAAGAGTTGACAAGTACACACTTACACTGGGGCAGAATTTTTTAGAAGGTCTCAAAAATTCCTTCTAACAGGGTATTTTACACTGACTCATTTGCTAGAATGTTTAAAACAGGGTAATGACAATGAGCTAAGTGAAGAAGAAGTGTCAAGGAATAGCGGCGCAAAAGAGTGTACGAAAGGGTAACGAAGCCCTCCCCAAGTAAAGTTTGCTTTACACTGATAATTTTTTTTGTTTTGCAGAGCTTGAGGTTTTTACAAAAGAAAAACTTTAAAGACTATTGAAAGATATAATCATGGTACCAAAAGCTGGGTCTCTACTAAACAGTATTGTGTCAAGGTATTAAGACCCCGACCTAGACGTCGCATGGCTTTCCTTGATACATTGGCTGAGTGGACATCACAAAAATCTAAAAATTTAAAATGATGCATTGATATCGGTATCGAAATGCCGTATTCACAATCGAGTCTAGTCCTTTCGGAAGATGTGAACCCTGTCGATGGGCGGGTATTCTTCCCCGGAGTCAAAAAAGGAAGGTGTTAGTCTTGCCGCCGAGGTAAGCTTCATTCCTCAAAATGACGATATGGATTAAGCGACACGTGCCGAAGAGGCTGATTCATCATCCATATATAAAGCCAAAGTGGGTAGCATAATTCCAAGGTTGTTGTCCACAATCGTTGAAATACAAATGTGATTGCTACATCAAAATTTACGATCGCTATCGCAGTCTATTTCAAGTTAATGTAATCATGGTTCAAGGATAGTGGTAGTCATGAGAAAAGGCTCCGCACTTGAATATGCAGTAGTTAACTTGAATATTCTGACTAAATGTTGTAATTCTGGACACAGAGGTTAGTTCTCACGACCCGACTAGGGGCCATGACGGGTACCCGGGGCTAACCACTGAGCACCGCTCATACCATTACCCATCGTACACATCAAGCGTTCATTCATTAATCTTATACTCAAATCATAGGAAAAATCACTTTTCACTTCGAAACATAATTACCTTTATATACATAAGTCATTCGGCTATCAAAATATCGTACATACAATAAGGACATCGTGAGACCATACTGCCCAAACATACGCATTTACGAGCCTCTACTAGAGTACTAGACATATGGACAAGCCAGGACCTCGTCATGCCCAAAACATATATATACACAAAAGAATAAATCAATGGCACCTCCGGAATAATAGGGTGCTCTCAAGTCTGCTAGTAGCTCCTACGAGTCTGGATCACCTCCCTGTCTACCTGTGGGCATGAACACAGCGTCCAAAAAAAACGGACGTCAATACGAACATTCTACTGAGTATGTAAGGCATCAACAATAACAATACATCAATGAAATAAGAAAGCATCAAATGAGGAGCAACCTGTAACTGACTATCAATTATAAAAGAAATAATGCATGCTGGCTTACTTCATAATCATCATCATATCATGTATGCATATATATGTATAAGCTGCCCGACCATATAGGTACGGTGTAATAATCATTAGCCCGCGTCTAGGCCTCCCGCGTCCGGGGTACCATCTCATGCCACCCACTAGTGGTGTCTGCCCATGCCACCTAGACATGGTGTATACGCTGCCCACCTTAGTGGTGTCTGCCTGGCCATATAGCCGCGGTGTAATATCATCATCATGTACTCGTCAAAATGCATGCATAGAACTCAAAGACAGCTATACTTTATCGGGGTGACCTAAGGTCGTGAACCCCCGATTCCATTATGGAGCATTCATAAGCATTCTGCCTCACCTTGAAGGAATTAGCAAATAAGGTGAGTCTATACAATGAACAACATCAATAGCTTTGCAGAAACATCATATCGTGAACTCTAGAATCTTTGGACTTAAGCTCATCATTATCATGTTCATAATATCTCTTATCTTTACTCATATGGCTATTCATGAACATAGACTAGTTTTCCCAGATGTAGGAAATTCATGGAGAAGGAGGGAAGATCGTGTCATAAGATTTATGCCTTAGAAAAAAGGGACTAGCCTCACATACCTTTTCCTTTAGCTATTCTACCGCTTGATCGTTCTCCTTCAATGCTCACGTGTTTACCTTCAAGGGAGTTCGTATTAACATTAGCTAAACGATTATAAGAACGTGCTTACTACAGCTAGAGAAAATTGGGAAGCATTTCCTTTGTTTATACAACTTTTCTCATTTTACATATCAACTCCTAAACATCCATAACAACATTTACAATATTATAAACAACAATCATCATTCATCTACATTATCCACATTTCACAATTTCACTTCAATTCCTCCCTAATCGTGGTCATAGTTCACTATTGAGTTTTCTCACATATAATACTTATCCCATATTCTAAATGTCACTTATAGCATACTTACATTCACAACATATCAATACTCATGACTCATCCCAAACTACTACTCAAAATCTAATTATTCCTTTCTTTGTGACCCATTTTCTATCTCCTTCCATAATCTAAGTCTTTTAACCTCTCATTCCCTTAAACAACATGAAAAGATCATAAAACTTACCTTAGATAGGGTAGAAATAAGCCTTGAGTGGAATACTTCTCTTTCACCAAAACCCTAGTTCACTTCCATTAGAATTTCTTGGCTTGGATGAACATTAATTTGTTTCTTACACTTAATTTTTGTTGGTTTGATGAAGTTTGTTACACCTCGGAAAATTTTCCGTTCATGCACAGTGAATATACTGACGAAGGACACGATGCATACGATATTTTGATGAGTAATAAATAACATTTGATGATTCTAAATGAGATTTCAAAGACATTCGAAGTAAGAGAAGAAAGTTTGCCAAGACAAGGTATACGTTATGTATTGAGAAGGATTTATGAGTAACGAATTAATGATGTTTTGGAGAAGAGTTATAACGTCCCTTAGATTGTTAATTTGACGGGGTGATTTCACAGTCACTTATGCGGACTGAATAAGTGTCCGTATAATAATGTCGGGGTAGATTTTTAATTTATAAAAAGAGCACCCCAAGTTCATTTATTTCATTCCCATTTCTCCTCCACGACTCAAGAGTTCTCTACAACCTTCCAAACACTTCATATACAAGAATCCAAGTGAAATCAAAGATCAACTTCATCAAATCAAAAGAAAAAAGTGGAAGAAACTCACTAGAGTTCATCTAAGGCAAGAAATTTCATGGGAAGTGGAACTAGGGTTTTGCTCAAGTGAAGTGTTTCCACATAAAGTTAATTCCCACACAATCTAAGGTAAGTTTTATGGTATTTCTATGTTATTTAAGGTATTGAAGAGTTGAAACACTTGGATTGTAGAAGGATATAGAAAATGGGTCATGAATATGGGAACAGTGACATTTTGAGTAGTAGTTTGGGGTGAATCACGAATATTGGAATATGGTGATTATAAGTAAGCTATAAATGACATTTAGAACATGGAGTAAGTATTATATGTTAGAAAACGCACTAGTGAACCATGACCATGATTATGGAGGAATTGAAGTGAAGTTGTGAAATGTGGGTAATGTAGATGAATGATGATTGTTGGTTATGATATTGTGAATGTTATTATAAATGTTTGGGAGTTGATATACAATATGGGGAAGGTTGTATAAACAAAGCAAATGCCGACCAATTTTCTCTAGCTTTAGTAAGCACATTCATCTAATCGATTAGCTAACATGAATGCGAATTCTCTTGAAGGTAGAAACGTGAGCATTAAAGGAGAACAACCAAGCAATGGAAATTGTTAAACGAAAGAGGTATGTAAGGCTAGTCCTTTCTTTCTAAGGCATGACTCTCATGGTATGAATCCTCCTATCTTTCCATGATTTTCCTACATATCGGGAATTATGAATCTACGAGTATAAAGAGCTTTATACGAGATAAAGAAAAGAGATACGTTACGAGCATGACAATACCGATGATGAATCTAAGTCTAGAAATCCTAAAGCTCATGATACGATATTCCTATGAAGCTAATGATCCTTATATAATTCCTATGGTATTATTTCCCTACATCTCCATGACCTTATTACATTCCAAGAACTACGAGACAACATTGATAAAGATCTTCTTATGAGATAAAGTTGAGGAATATGTCTCATGAATGTGATAATAATGATGATGATGAAGTTAAGTATAAAGAATCCTAGAGTAACATACGATGTCCATGAGGCTAATGATCCTAAATATGGTTATGTTGATGCATTCCCTGTGTACACTCACCTTAAAATGTTAGTCCCTTCAAGGTGAGCTATGATGAATATGATTACTCCATAATGTAATCGGGGGTTCTCGACCTTATGTCACCCCGCCATTGTTATAGATTGTCTATAAGCTCTAATGCATTCCTATGACCAATGTTCCGAAAAGTTACGAGTTTATGTTCATAGGGGGTTCCATATGAGATAAAGGTAAGAGATATGCCATAGATACGACGATGGTAATGATGAGCCTAAGCTTAGAGATTATAAAGTCTATCATGCGATATTTTTACGAAGTTCACGCTACGAATATGATACGATTTTCATAGATTGTCTTTAAATTCAAATGCATGCTCTATGAAAAGTTATGATAAGCTTATGAGATATATGTGATGATAATGATTACGATGTTAATAGTGATGATGATGTTAATAGTGATGAGGATGTTGATAGTGATGATGATGATAATAGTGATGACGACGATAATAGTGATGACGCTAAAGATATTTATGGGCTTTTATGTATATGTGCCTATGTATGGCTATTATGAAACCTCGAGCTTATATGGCCGGGTAGAATATAAATTCACACATATATATAATGATGCGTGCGTACCACTGCAGTTGGGTACGGACAACACTGAGCCTTGGTAGGGCTAGGCACGGATAATACTGAGCCTTGGTAGGGCCAGGCAAGGACAACACTGAGCCTTAGTAGGGCCATGCACGGACAACACTGAGCCTTGGTAGGGCCAGGCATGTATAACACCAAGCTTTATTATAGCTGGGCACGTAAGATACCGAACCTATGTAGTCGGGTACGATACTACTATATATTTAAATGTATGAAAAGCCCAAAGGAATTGTATGTAATATTGTCGAGCCAATGCGTGGCCGAATACGAATAATGTTTAATGTGTATGAGTAGATACGGTGCTATGATATATATATATATATATATATATATATATATATATATATATATATATATATATATATATATATATGTTTGATATGATGATACATGCGCTATGATGATACATGTACTATGATTATACATGATATAGGCATGAAAGGTATCCACCCTTAAGAGTTACGCAGGTTATAGCTTCATTTTATGTATTATGATTTCTCTATTATGTTCATTCCATTCATGCCTTATTTACTCAGTACAATATTCGTACTGATGTTCGTTTTCTTTGGACGTTGTGTTCATGCCCTCAGGTAGACAGGGAGGCGACCCAGATTTATAGAAGCCGATAAGCAGACTTTTGAGTGCGCTCCATTATTCCGGAGATGCCATTGATTTACTATTTTATGTACATATATGTTTTGGGCACGACGGGGTCCTGTCCCGTCCATATGTCTAGTACTCTAGTAGAGGCTCATAGATACGTATGTGTGGGTAGCATGGTCTCACGATTTCCCACGTGTGTATATGTATTATTTTCATAGCCAAAGGGCTTATGTATATATCGGTAAATATGTTTCAAATGAAAAATGGTTTTCCTACGATTATGAGTATAAGAAATACGATTGTGTGCAGAATGAGAAATAGAACGAGTGGTGCTCGGTGGTTAGCCCCGGGTACCCGTCATGGCCCTAGCCGGGTCGTGACAAAGTAGATCACCAATCTCTCTTGGGTTCTTGTAGATGAAGAGTGGAGAGAGTTCTAGAGGGTTCTTGACGTGTGGAGAGAAAATGAGAAGATGGGAAATGAAAATAATGAACTTGGATCCCTTATTTAAAAACTTAAAATTCTGTTCGGACTAAATTATACGGACACTTATACGGTCCGCATAAATTTATACGGTCCGTATAAGTGACCGTAAAATTATCCCAGCAACAACTCATTTTGTGACCATTATACGGCACATTATACGGTACGTATAATTTTATATCGTCCGTATAAGTGACTGTATAATCCCATCAGTGAGGGACCTTCACTGTGACGATTCTGCGGACCATTATATGGACCGTATAATTGGTCGTATAATCTATCTCTTCTCCGATTTTGTTCTCATCACTTCGTTTGATCTCAAATCCTTATGGAACCTTCTTCGCACTTGTTAACACTTCATTAACAATCTAAGGGATGTTATAACTCTTCTCCAAAACATCATTAAGCCCGACACACAACATATACCTTGCTTTCCTTAACAACTTTCGTCTCCTACCTCAAATGTCTTTGAAATCTCATTTAGAATCATCAATTATTATTTCTTACTTATTAAAACATCGTATACATCATTCCCTTCATTAGTCAATTCACTGTGCATTAACAAAAAAAAAATCGGGATGTAACTTTCCTCCCCCCATTTGGAACATTTGTCCTCGAATGTTAAGCACTCGGGAATTCTACGAAAATTTCACCAGAGTTTCCCCTGTAATATGACACTACCATCTTGTCACAACAGCCTATAATAATATTGCCTCACAGCGCCACAACACAATAGCAATATAAGTTGGCCACACATAGGCCATATGCATAAAAAGAAAACATACATACCTCACAATTTCGAGGTTTCATCGTGGATCTCTTCTGGGGCTGAAATAAGTGCGGGTATTTAGATTTCATACTCTCTTCTATTTCCCAAGTCATTTCTTCTCGGTTTTTATTTTGCCATAAGACTTTAACTGAGGCCGCTTCCTTGTTTCGAAGTCTTCGTACTTGCCTGTCTAATATGGCAATGGACACTTCTTCATAGGCTAGCTTTTCTGTCACTTGAACATCATCTATTGGGACAATCCTAGTAGGATATCCAACACACTTGCGGAGCATTGAGACATGGAAAACTGGATGGACTGATTCAAGTTCTGGAGGCAAGTCCAATTTATAAGCTACTTGACCCACCTTGCGGATAATCTTATAGGGTCCAATGTATCGAGGACTTAAATTTCCTTTCTTACCAAATCTCATCACTCCTTTCACTGGTGACACTTTTAAGAATACCCAATCATCAACTTGAAATTCTAAGTCTCGCCGGCGGTTGTCCGCATAAGATTTTTGTCGACTTTAGGCTGTCAACAATCAATCTCGGATCATTTTGACTTTTTCTACTGCTTGTTGAATCAACTCAGGGCCTATTAGCTGTACTTCTCCTATTTCAAACTGTCCAATTGGAGACCTACATTTCCTTCCATATAGAGCTTCATACAGAGCCATTTGGATACTAGAATGGTAGCTATTGTTGTATGCAAACTCAATTAGAGGTAAGTGGTCATCCCAACTACCACCAAAATCTAGAACACATGCTCTTAGCATATCCTCCAAGGTCTGAATGGTACGTTCGGCTTGCCCATCAGTCTGCGGATGAAATGTCGTGCTAAGCTTTACTTGAGTACCTAGACCTTCTTGGAAATATTTCCAGAACTTGGCTGTAAATTGCGCTCCTCTATCTGTGATAATGGATATCGGAATACCATGGAGTCACACAATCTCCTTGAGATACAACCTTGCATAATCTTCTGCTGAGTATGTGGTTCTAACAGGAAGAAAATGAGCTGCTTTCGTCAATCTATCCACAATCACCCATATAGAATCATACTTGCTTCGGGAACGAGGTAATCCCACAATAAAATCCATATTGATCACATCCATTTCTAAGTAGGGATTTCCATTGCCTGAGATAATCCTCCTGGCTTTTGATGTTCGATTTTCACTTGCTGGCAATTTCGACATTGAGCTACAAATTCTGCTATGTCTTTCTTCATGCCATCCCACCAATATATTAACTTGAGATCATAATACATCTTCGTTGCAACTGGGTGAATAAAATACCGAGAATAATGAGCTTCTTCGTGGATTCGATGACGTAATTCTGCAACATTCAGAACACATAGCCCGCCTCGGTATCTAAGAATTTCAGCCATAGAAGTTTTAAATGGATACTTCTCTTTTTCATGAAGTGTGTCTCTATAATGGCTCAACTGAGGATCTTCATAGTGACGCTCTTTTACTACCATATCTAGAGAGAAACTGTGAGATTATTAATACCAATCCCTGCACTACCTGAATCAATCAAACGTACTCCAAGATTAGCTAGTTTGTGGAGCTTATGAATTAATTCTTTCTTTTCTGGAGGAGCTTCCCATAGGCTGCCCATCGATCGGCAGCTAAGCGCATCAGCTACTACATTTGCCTTTCCATGGTGGTATAAAATACTCACATCATAATCTTTCAATAATTCTAACCACCGCCTCTGCCGCAGATTCAACTCCTTCTGTTTGAAAATGTATTGAAGACTCTTGTGATCTGTATAGATATCAACATGCACGCCATACAAGTAATGTCTCCACATCTTTAATGCATGAATAACTGCAGCCAATTCCAGATCATGAGTTGGGTAGTTCTTTTCATGTTTCCGTAATTATCTTGAGGCATAAGCAATGACTTTACCGTGCTGCATTAACACACATCCTAACCCAACACCGGAAGCATCACAATATACAACATAGCCATCTGGACCTTCTGGGAGTGTCAAGACTGGGGCTGAGGTTATTCTGTCCTTCAACTCTTGGAAGCTGCGTTCACAAGTATCATTCCACTGAAACTTAGCTGACTTTTGGGTTAGCTTCATCAATGGGGCTGAAATAGAGGAAAATCCTTCTACGAACCTTCTATAGTACCCTGCCAATCCCAGGAAACTACGGACTTTTGTAGGCGTCGTAAGCCTTGTCCAAGTCTTCACAGTTTCAATTTTTTGAGTATCAACTCGAATGCCATCATCTGAAATAACATGACCCAGAAATGTCACAGAATCCAACCAAAACTTGCACTTTGAGAATTTTGCATACAATTCTCGGGTTCGAAGAATTTCAAGAACAATACGTAAATGATCTGCATGTTCTGATTCTGTGCGAGAGTATACCAGAATATCATCAATGAATACTATTACAAATAAATCCAAGAGAGGCCTGAGTACGTTATTCATCAAATTCATGAACACCACCGGAGCATTAGTTAACCCAAATGACATCACCCGAAATTCATAATGGTCGTATCTCGTTCTGAAAGCTGTTTTGGGAATATCTTCTTCTCTAACTCTCACTTGATGATAACCCGACCTCAAGTCTTTTTTGTAAACCCACTTGGCACCCTGCAGTTGATCAAAGAAATCATCAATTCTCGGAAGAGGATATTTGTTCTTTATCGTCACCTTATTCAATTGCTTATAATTGATACACATCCGTAAGGAACCATCTTTCTTCCGCACGAATAGGACTGGTGCTCCCTACGGTGATGAACTGGGTCTAATAAACCCCTTCTCAAGCAAATCCTTCAACTGTGCCTTTAACTCTTTCAATTCTGCTAGAGCCATTTGGTAAGGAGGAATAGAAATAGGCTTGGTATCCGGCAACACATCAATGGAAAAATCAAACTCTCTTTCTGGTGGAAGACCTGAAAGTTCATCTGAAAATACATCCGAAAAATCATTTACTACCGGAACGGATTTGAGAGTTGGCGACTTTGCTTCAGTATCCTGAACTCGGACTAAGTGATAGATATAGCCCTTAGCTATCATCTTTCTTGCCTTAACGTAGGAAATAAACCTACCTCTTAGAGATGCTGTATTACCCTTTTATTCAAGCACGGGCTCTCTCGAAAATTGAAATCAAACTACTTTCATTCGGCAGTCGACATTGGCATAACATGAGGCCAGCCAATCCACACCCATAATCACATCGAAATCTAGCATCTCCAGCTCAACTAAATCAGCTCTAGTTTGGCTGTCGCATATCACAATTACACAATTTTTATACACTTGTCTAGCTATCACGGGATCACCAACCGGAGTAATTACCTCAAAAGGTTTAATTGGCTCGGGTTTCACCCCAATACGACCAGCAACATACAGAGCAATATAAGATAGGGTAGAACCCAGATCTATTAATGCATACACATCATGGGAAAATATGGATAATATACGTGTAACCACATCCGGGGAGGACTCAAGATCCTGTCGCTCGGCTAAAGCATACATACGGGGCAGAGTGGCACCTGAAGTAGATGCTCCCCCTTTGTATCTACCTTGACCTACTGGGATCTAGGGAGTCTGCCCTACCGAGCGCGTTGAAGAGGAACCAGCTGCTGATCCAGTGGGCTGAACCCCAACTCTACCACTCATCGACGGGCAATATCGCATCATGTGCCCAACCTGGCCATAGGCATAGCAAGCATCTGAACCTTGGCGACACTGTCCGGAATGTAATCTACCGCACTGGCTGCATCGCGGTACTGGGGGTCTCCTCTGGCTATAATCTCCCCCGAACGGAGAACCTGAAGCTCTCGAACTCTGACCCAGTCCTGAAGGAAAGGAGCAATCAAATCTCCTACCTGCAAATCGTGGAGGTGCACTAGTCGCCGACTGGCCTGAGTGTCTAGGATATGACTGCCTCGATCCCCCTTCTATAATCACTACCTGCCCCTATAGATCTGGCCCTCTTTCTTTGCCCTCTATCAATATCACGATCACCCCTTTGTGAATGTTGTTGTCCTTCTAAATTCTGGGCATGGGCTTGAATGTGGGAAATATCCATCCCATCTTGCAATGAAGCCGTCAAGCAGTCCTTGAACAAATGTGGCCCTAATCCACTCACGAACCTGTGCACTCTATCCCCCATGTCGGCCACCATAGTCGGGGCATATCTAGCCAATGAATTAAACTAAAGGCTATACTCCCGGGCACTCATATTTCCTTGTTTCAAATTTAAAAATCTATCTGCTCTAGCTCGGCGGACCTCGGGTGGCAAATAGTGGCGGATGAAGGCATGTACAAATTCTTGCCAAACGGGAGGAGGTGCATTCTCTTTTCTTGATGATATCCAATTATTATACCATAATACCGCCACATCTCGGAGTCTATAAGATGTCAACTCCACAGATTCAGTTTCGGAGGCATGAATAATCTTCAATGTCCTCAACATTTCATCAATAAAACTTTGCGGGTCTTCATTCGGCTTTGACCCAAAAAACTCCGGAGGATTCAAACTTATGAAATCACGGGCTCTGGTACTAGCTGCCCGATCACTTGGACCCGCATTCTGCCACTGTGCCTGGGCGGAAACTAACTGCGTCAATAGATGAATAGCCTCGGTCACTTGTTGACCCGAAGTAGCCGGTGGGGGAACTGGAGGCATAGGAGCTGAAGCTGAAGCTCCCTCTTGTTCTTCTATAATAGGCGGAGTGGGAGAAGTATTAGATGGAGCCTTATTATGTGATTCGCCCTCTTCTACATTCATTGGCGGCTCTCTTTCTACCCGTCTTTTCATCGTAGTCTTGCCCTTCTGGGTGGCTGTAGCTTTTCCCTTTGGTGGCATTTCTGAAATCATAACACACTATTAAGGAGGAGAAAATCTTATAACACAGCTCTATCGCACGATCTCTTAAGATGAAAGATGGTCATTTTTCCTAAATGCCCTGTAGCCTCCTGTTTATTAGTGTGGTGCGCAACACACCATAAACAAGACTCTACTAGACACGGCTCGTAGACACTTCCTAGGACTGAATGGCTCTGATACCACTTTTTTCAAGACCCGACTAGGAGCCATGACGGGTACCCGGGCCTAACCACCGAGCACCACTCATAGCACTACCCATCGTACACATCAAGTGTTCATTTATTAATCTTATACTCCAATCATAGGAAAAACCACTTTTCACTTCGAAACATAATTACCTTTATATACATAAGCCCTTTGGCTATCAAAATAACGTACATACAGTAAGGACATCGTGAGACCATACTACCTACACATACGCATCTATGAGCCTCTACTAGAGTACTAGACATATGGACCGGACAGGACCCCGTCATGCCCAAAACATATATATACACAAAAGAATAAATCAATGGAACCTCCGAAATAATGGGGTGCTCTCAAGTCTGCTAGTAGCTCCTACGAGTCTGAATCACCTCCCTGTCTACCTGTGGGCATGAACACAGCGTCCAAAGAAAACGAACATCAATACGAACTTTGTTCTGAGTATGTAAGGCATCAACAATAATAATACATCAATGAAATAAGGAAGCATCAAATGAGGAACAACCTGTAACTGACTATCAATTATAAAAGAAATAATGCATATTGGCTTACTTCATAATCATCATCATATCATGTATGCATATATATGTATAAGCTTCCCGATCATATAGGTACGGTGTAATAATCATTAGCCCGCTTCTAGGCCTCCCGCGTCCGGGGTGCCATCTCATGCCGCCCAGTAGTGGTGTTTGCCCATGCCACCTAGACATGGTGTATACGCTGCCCGCCTTAGCGGTGTCTGCCCGGCCATATAGGCGCGGTGTAATATCATCATTATGTACTCGTCATAGTGCATGCATAGAACTCAAAGACAGCTATACTTTATCGGGATGACATAAGGTCGTGAACCCTCGATTCCATTATGGAGCATTCATAAGCATTCTGCCTCACCTTGAAGGAATTAGCATATAAGGTGAGTGTATACAATGAACAACATCAATATCTTTGTAGAAATATCATATCATGAACTCTAGAATCTTTGGACTTAAGCTCATCATCATCATGTTCATAATATCTCTTATCTTTACTCATATGGCTATTCATGAACATAGACTCTTAGTTTTCCGGAATGTAGGAAATTCATGGAGAAGGAGGGAAGATCATGTCATAAGATTCATGCCTTATAAAAAAGGGACTAGCCTCACATACCTTTTCCTTTAGCTATTCTACCGCTTGATCGTTCTCCTTCAATGCTCACGTGTTTACCTTCAAGGGAGTTCGTATTAACATTAGCTAAACGATTATAAGAACGTGCTTACTATACCTAGAGAAAATTGGGCAACATTTCCTTTGTTTATACAACTTTTCTCATTTTACATATCAACTCCCAAACATCCATAACAACATTCACAATATTATAAACAACAATCATCATTCATCTACATTATCCACATTTCACAATTTCACTTCAATTCCTCCATAATCGTGGTCATAGTTCACTATTGCGTTTTCTCACATATAATACTTATCCCATAATCTAAATGTCACTCATAGCATACTTACATTCACAACATATCAATATTCATGACTCATCCCAAACTACTACTCAGAATCTTATTATTCCAATCTTTGAGACCCATTTTCTATCTCCTTCCATAATCCAAGTCTTTTAACCTCTCATTACCTTAAACAACATGAAAAGATCATAAAACTTACCTTAGATAGGGTTGGAATAAGCCTTGAGAGGAAATACTTCTCTTCCACCAAAACCCTAGTTCACTTCCATTGGAATTTCTTGGCTTGAATGAACTTTAATGTGTTTCTTACACTTAATTTTTGTTGGTTTGATGAAGTTGATCACCAATCTCTCTTGGGTTCTTGTAGATGAAGAGTGGAGAGAGTTCTAGAGGGTTCTTGAGGTGTGGAGAGAAAATGCGAAGATGGGAAATGAAAATAATGAACTTGGGTCCCTTATTTAAAAACTTAAAATTCTGTCCCGGCTAAATTATACGGACACTTACACGGTCCGTATAAATTTATACGGTCCATATAAGTGACCGTAAAAGTATCCCAGCAACAAATCATTATGTGACCATTAAACGGCACATTATACGGTCCTTCTTCGAAATTGTTTAACACTTCATTAACAATCTAAGGGACGTTATAACTCTTCTCCAAAACATCATTAAGCCATCATTCATTTGATGCTTGTAAATCCTGCCCGACACACAACATATACCTTTCTTTCCTTAACAACTTTCGTCTCCTACCTCAAATGTCTTTGAAATCTCATTTAGAATAATCAATTGTTATTTCTTACTTATTAAAACATCGTATACGTCATGCCCTTCATTAATCTATTCACTGTGCATTAACGAAATTTTTTTCCTGGGTGTAACATTTGTAGTCATCATGAGAGGAATATGATCCTGCACTCTGATGTGCAATCTACATTTGGGTATTTTTGACTATACGTGATGTGGTCCCAAACTAGTATACCGCAAGCTTCATATGAGGATAACGATGCAGTCGACACCAGATTCGCGACAGTCACCGCAATATGTGAAAATGATGTGAGTCCAAATTTTCAGGGGTGGCGGATGTCATAAGAAACAAAAATGACCCCGCACTTGAAAACATGGTTTTCATTAGTAGCATCTTGCTTACGAAAACGACAACTGGACTGGGGTGTGTAGGTTTGCAAAATGCAGTATAGCCCGACCCAGATCCCAATAGAAGTTTTCATTGGACGATGAAAACATCTAAAAATGACGGAAAAAGAGCCAGTCAAAGTATCGTGATTATTATCCAGGAGTAGATCATTTTTTAAACCAAAATACATATAAAAACACACATCTGCATGGGGAAAGAAAGATGACGGACAAGCATTTGCAAAAGACGGATATAATATCAACAAAAATGACAAAATGCTACTCAGGTATGACTACATTAAAATCAAAATTTTCAAAACACTAACACGCAAAACATAGCATTTGGGAACGATCTAGAAGCTACAGAAGATGGAAGCAAAAGCCGGATTCAAAACATGCGGAGCATACATGAAACCTTTTCTTGGGCAACCGGTCAAAAATCGTGTATGAGAGTCAAGCTTTCTACGCCAGGGATTGGAGATCACTTTAAGCATCAACACTGATATATCCTTTCCAAAAACCTCCTTTGGTTCAGATTTTCAACCGGAAATAGCCAAAGGAATTCCCACATAAGGGACATTCCTTTTCGGGCGTTTGAATCAAACTATAATTGGCTTGACTCCCGAGACCAGGGTTATGTAGGCTACTCAAAATTTCAGGATCGGTCATATTCCTATAATTATCTCGAGACATCCCGGGATAGATTAAAGAAAATTCTTGTCTTCCTAGAGTCAAAACTACAAATGGCCTGAATTCCCATGTAACCTGAGATATGTAGGAAGCACAGAAGCCAAGGTCTGGCCATATCTTCAAAATTTTGCACAAAAGAGCCATCATTTTGTTATTCGGTGAAAATTAGGTTCGTCAAATTCACCTCTCAAGGATGGCCATGCCATCCTTGAACTCCGAAGGGGCAGTTGTTGACACCTAATTTTCAGCCAATAATATGTGTATTTTAATTTTTAAGATTCCCGAGTCAAGACGGAATAAGGATACGCTTTTGAAATTTTAAAATTCTAATATCCCGAAGAAGTTGTGGAAATTGACGTTTAATTGTTTAAGTAGTAAAAATTGACATTTAATTGTTTAAGTTGTGAAAATTGATGAATTTAGGAAAATTACGAGTTATTTACATTTATAAGTATAATCCAAAGAGAAAATGTGTATCTCGCTCCGTTTAATTCGGGAAATTTGTTAATTGAAAGAACGTGCGAATTACGAATCATGTTGACCGTATTTTTTCACATTTTTTAATATTACTCGGAAGTATATCAATATTGGGCTCATATTGAAGCTCGTATTTTAAAATGACATAATATAGATTTTGTTTTATAAAAATAAATGGTTTTACGAAGGGGTTTAAGTCGAGTATGACTTTCTACGAAATTTAA
This sequence comes from Lycium barbarum, assembly GCF_019175385.1. Taxonomy (NCBI): domain Eukaryota; kingdom Viridiplantae; phylum Streptophyta; class Magnoliopsida; order Solanales; family Solanaceae; genus Lycium; species Lycium barbarum. The sequence continues at coordinate 97,978,206 of NC_083339.1, forward strand.
TACTTAGTTTAAATTGGGTACATTGTTTTTAAAAGTGTGTATGGGGTAGCGTCTATTTTAAACTATTTAAAAAACTTTGGGGGGCCTTTATGATTTAAAAGAAGGGGGCAAAGTTTATAAAAAATAAACTTTAACCCCCCCCCCCTCCTATTTTTTTTTGTTTCCTTTTCCTTTCACCCATTCTAAACCTAATTATTTTCATCTCTCCTCTTTGAGAGAAATGACCGGCGGCTAGGGTTTCGATTGGGTGGCGTCACCACTGTGCCGACGTGTTTCCACCATCCTATCCCAATTTTTTTTTATCAATAATGGGTATTTCCCCACCATTTTTGAGGTGTGGGATGCCATGGTCAAGCCAAAAGGCTCTAGCAAACTTGTGTCGCCACACCATGATAAGAAATGGTGTGGTGGCGATTTGCCCATTGATCAAACCTCCATTTTGTATTGTTTGCTCACCATGTAAGGCTCATATTGATTTTTAATGATTTGATTTTTGTTTTCTCTATCCATTTTTGGCTGATATAGTACAATTTCTATTTTGTCTCATTGTTTATGTATGAATTTTATCCTTTGTGACCTGGTTTCGTACTATTTTTGCGTAATTCTGGCTGGCCCAGTCCGAATTAGTAAAAATCCGTTAGAGATGGTACAATTTCTGATTGAAATTCTAATATTAGGATAAGAAAAGAGTTATTGGGGGGAAATATGGGATTTTTGATGACTGCTATGTCATTTTTGGGGTTTGGGGTTTTTTGATTTTGGAAACCCTATAAATACCCCTCACTGTGTTCATTTGAGGGGATCTGAATTTTGAAATTTAAGAAATTAAGGCTAGGGTTTATCAGTTCTTTCTGATTTCTAGCCTGTTCCTATCTCAATATTACTACTACTACACAAATACTAAACTACACGATACAAAAAAAATACATATAATACACTAAAGTACTTTGATTAAGGGGCGGATCTCAGAGGATTTCTGGTTTGTTGGTGTTTGATTTGTAATTCCTAATCCCTCCTTTGATCTTTTGGTTGCCCCCAAGAAAGGGAAAAACCTATTCCAACCTTACTTAATCCATTTAATTGCTTAAATATGCCATTTCTATACTTTGTATGTTAGATATTGCTAAAATTCATTCCTGTTGTTGATTTTTGACCAAATAGCTTGTTTTGTGCTGTTATGATGTCATTTCTATAGTTATTTGATAATCTAATCTAGATGTGATGTTTAAAAATGAAGGATGATACTTGTCTTTTTAACTATGGTTCACTGTTCCATTGAATGTTGTCTGGGTTTTAAAAGTTGTGTTTGATTTCATTTAAGTCCTAAAATTATGTGTTGGTTGTGTTATAATGATATCTTAGTAGTCTGAGGTTCTAAATGGTTTTAAAAATGAGATAAGCACACATTTTGGCCTAAGTTTATTGTTTTACAGACCTTAAAGTTTGTTTGAGTCTACTCTTTAAAAATAAGAAACATGTTTAGTACTAGTTGGCTAATATTCTTTGAAAAGGTGATGTCTTAAAATAGTAAAAATAGAAAGAAAGGGGTGTTTTTGGCTACTGTTTGTGATATTTGATTTCTATAAGCTTGTTTGAGGTTGAAATCTGTCTAAAATGGAATAAGGGCATCTTGTTACTGATTAGTCAAGTAGTAGAGTTTTAGGAAAACTTTAAGGGCAAAAATAAAGAGAAACCTGTGTTGTTTTACTGTCTTAGTCCATTTTGGAAGTGTCTAAGCTAAAATGAGTAGAAATAGAAAGGGTGGCATGTGATCAGGCCATTGGACCTTCCCTGCTTGTTGTCCTTGTGAAAAGCTACAATGGTGCTGCTTAATTCTATGACTTCTGCGCATTTTTTTTTTACCAAATTACTATGTGTTTATATCCTTATATAACCACATTGGGCATATCATAGTTTGTTTGCTTAGTTAAGTGGACTCTGATTCATTCTTGCCTGGTAAACTGGATATCCTTACTTAATGAATATGTGTTTTGCTAAGTGTGTGAATGAACCTTTGAGAACATCTTGCTACTATGAGTTGACTCAATTGTTTAAGTCCTTAAAACAGTAAGACTAGCATTGTCACTTAACCTACAATTCTTGGATTGCTAAAATGTAGATGATTGTACTCTGAAGTAGAAAATATAGTTTAAAATGACACTTAATTGCAATCATAAGCTCACCTAGTTGACTCATTAAGACAACTTAGGTCTCAAATGAACTTGACTATGAATGATCTTGTATGAATTAGCTTCTAATGTTCTCTCCTGGCTTAGAACTGCTTGATTTCCACCTGTAGTACCATTTGAGAATCTCTTGTCACCTTATAAACTTGATTCAACTGCCTAACTTTGTGTAGTTTGCCTATGTGAGACTTGGTTTAAAATGTGCCACCCTTAAACTTTCAAAAATGCCCTCAAAGGCTGCCTGTACTTGACTAAAATTCTTCTGATTTCCATGATCCATTATTTTGAACATAAGCAGAGCTTTAATCATTTTGAGAATTTCAAACCATAGGTGGCATGACACTAGACTCTTTAACATTGAAATTTGATAAGAATGACTCTTGAAAACATGTTTGATATGCACTGTTCTTTCTTAAAACTGCCACAATTTGTTGCAACATATAGTGGTTGTTAGATGCTATGTGATATACTATCTGTTTGACTTTGCTGAGATCAGTGGCCTTCCATGTCTTGCTGTGATGACTTCATTTTTTGAACCTTGAATTGTATTACTTGCTTGATTGTTTTATTGGGTTTAGAGGTTCAAAAATCAGAATGATGTGCATTATATATGTGGGATTAGCTGGATATAAAAGGGTACGCCCCTTCTAGGAAGATTTTCCCTCTATATCCAGGTATATCAGTGGTATATTAGGTATATCAAGGCCCTACACTTAGAAAAATCTAAAAAAAACATGCCTAAAGGGGTATATTCACGTATATCTTGACATTTATACTTAGAAAATTTAAAGAATGGGGGCTGGGGAGATGTATATTGGACTGTATATCAAGTATATTTGATTTCCATACTTAGAAAATTTGTGAGGAAGGTTTTTTGGGCTCTGATAATGGGTGTCACACCCTAATCTCCCTAGGGTGTGATGGGTACCCGACCCTTACTTAGGGCCGAGCAAACCCTCAGACCCTTAGTGCACACATAATCTTCTTAGACTTTTAAATCAAATAAAGATGAAATACATAGTACAACTTTCAGAAATATTCTTTTTCATCATTATTCTCGAATCAAACAAAATCTGTAATCATGTAGAATTTATTACATAACACATAATGACCTATCGGCTGATGGAGCCGCTTACGAAACTGACATTCTATACCCACGACTCTGTCTGCAAAGTCTCTAACATTAATCAGAAATCATAGCACATATACTCTGACTCGGCAGCACTCCAGGAGCAAATGGAGCTTGCCAACGCCGCTGGAACATCTTCTATAATGGCTTCTACTCATCTGGGTGTACCTGCGCGGCATGAAACACAGCCCCCGAAGAAAAGGGGGTCAGTACGGAATATGTACTGAGTATGTAAGGCATGGAATACAGAAAACAGAACCATAATCGAAACAAGCAGTACAAAAGTAAATACATTTTCAGAATACCAAAATGCTTATTTTTCAGAATGCAAATCGTGTATACCGATGTCATATGTCAGAAGAAGTACAGAAAATAGGTAGATCATCCAGAGTGCCAAAATGCTTACTTTCCAAACACAGACCATGCGTGCCAACATCGTATGTCATCATATACATATACATATAACTGATTCATATGTAACATAATAGTGTCGAGGAACGTACGACCCGATCCATATATAACATATTAGTGCCGAGGAACGTTCGGCCCGATCCATAAACATATTGCTGCGGAACGTGCAGCCCGATCCATAAATATATTGCTGCGGAACGTGCAGCCTGATCCATATAGATATGTTATATTGCAGCGGAACGTGCAGCAGGTTAGTACAGATAATAAGCACGATATGCAGAGTAATAAAAACAACTTACTGGAAACACGAATCATGCATGCCAGGAACGGTATCCGGACCCTTGCGGGACCCGAGGAACGTGGCGCCACCCTGCCGTTGGCGCCACACACATCATATTCCAGAAGATTTGCTCCGTAATATCCGACACACATCATAATATCACATCATATGATCAGAATATACATATACACATATATGGTTCGGCGAACCATGAAACATATCATAACACCGTAACACATCATACTCCGGAATACATATATGGCACCCGGCCCTCAAGAAAGGGACCCGGCGAACCATGCGCATGATATATACCGGCCCGGAACTCGGCGAAAAAGGTAATGGCACATGCACGAGCAGAGTAGTGAGAAACTATATGCATATAAATCAAGACTCGAGAAATAAGTATACTTACCGACACCTGAAGGCTCAGAAACAAGTTTCGGGTCAATCCGACTCAGTATAAGAAAGTTATGAGCGTTTGAAGTACAGAACCTTCTACGAACATTTTAGAAGCTATTTTTTGGAAAATCAAAGCAACAATAATATCAAGTATCTTTCGGATTTCGTTATGGATCAAATCAAATAGAGCTTTTGGAACCATACGTACATATCAAAATATATCAAAGACTCAATGGAATAATCGAACGTACTAGCATTTGAAGATCAAAACCTTAGTCATATCAATTATCTTTCGAATGCCATTTGGAAACATATCAAACGAACTTCGGACATCATAGATACGCATCAAAACCATATGAAACAACTTATGGAAGTCAAGAATATTAGCCATCCTAGTGGCTCTAAGAATAGGAAATTTCTGTGAAATCATACATATACGTCATTTGCTCATTTCATAAAGATCATGCCAAAAGAAAGAAAGGGTAAGCCTTACATACCTTGTCTGCTTCCTTAGCTAATCCGAACTTAAGTCTTGGCCTTTCCAAAATCTATAACAATATTAGTGAGTAACAAACATTAGATGTAGATGTCCAAGAACCTTATCCTGAACTAACACTTTGTCTACAGAAATTTCGGTAGCATTTCCCCTGTAAATACAACAACCCCGAGAATTCAACTCGGCCAAATTTATCAACAACCATATCAACAATTATTTCGACAATACCAACAATCAATTTGAAACATATTCCAACATTAGTAACCCGCTTTAACATAATTCAACGGCACTCCGTTTACATTCACTTTAACTACATACAATCAAACCAACGCCAATGCTTGCATACTCCAACACTAATCCAAAGTCATTTAAACAAGGCTCAAGAACATTTCAAACAATCCGCACAACATTCAAACAATCCATCCAAAACTCCATTCCACCCAAAACCTTCCAAATGCAACAAAAGCAACAACAATACATTTTCTTCTTTCAAATTCATGGACTATACCAACAATTCACATGCTAGCAACATTATTTTCCATAATTACAAGAAGTGATATTATAGTCACTTTAGCTTCTAAAACAACTTTCCAACACTTACAACTTCAACTAGAATCATCAAGCTTTCATTATCAATATAGAATCCACAACAACAACAACCAAAACACTAGATAAAATAATTGAGTCATTATTCCTACACATACACACGGCCACCATACATACATCCATATTTTCATGAATTTTACCCATTTCTACATACTACAACATACACAACCATCCATAACATATAAAAGAAGATTAATTCTTACCTTTTTCCCTTGATTTCCCTTTTTTCTAGAATTATGAACTTGCAACAAAGAGAGGTTTTCTTGCTCCAACAATTATAACACGTTAAAGAGGACCTTTGAATTATTGGGAATACTAGAAGAAAATATTTTTTTGGATCAAATTTGGAGGCTTCAATTTTCCCTTCACTTGGCCGAATAGCTCCCTTGTTTGGGGTCTTCTCCAAGTTTCTTCAATTTTCCAAGTGTTAAGAATGAAAAATGTGACTAAATGGTCATCTTTTTATGAATATATATTAGGCCTCCATGTGGGCCTTGGACCACCCCACATGGCCGGCCACATGGCCCAATTTTTATCAAGCCCAATCCTTTTTTGTTTTTGTTTTGCACTTCATGAAGATTTATTTTCAAAATTCCAAATTTTCCCTTAGCCTCCCTCCATATTTCCATGAGTCATCTTGCGAATTTCCCTTTTTACCCCTACCATTTCTTAATATTTCCACATCAAAAAATTTTTTATAACCAACTTATATACCAAACAAGATCAAAATATAGCCTTGTTTTTAACTTGTCGTAATTATCTCAAAATATCCGAATGTGCAAAATACGGGATATAACATCCTCCCCCCCTTTAGAACATTCGTCCTCGAATGTTAAACTAGTCTTATAGGGTCTTACAAGCATTTCGGGGAGGTTCTCTTTTATAGTCATCACATAATTCATTCACCAATCAGTATAATCAATTAAGGAAATTATATTACCTGTAGGCATAGGAAACAAGTGAGGGTACTTCTTCTTCATCTCTTCTTCAACTTCCCAGGTCATTTCTTCCCGGTTATCATTCCGCCACAATACCTTAACAAAAGCCACATTTTTGGTACGTAATCTTCACTTGATGATCTGATATGGCCACAGGCTGTCCCTTGCTCTTACCTGATCCACAGTATTGCAGTCTCGCTTATCATGCTATAAATATCCATCGGCTTTTGGTGTTCTCCTTTCTTCGCCCCCTGTTTCTTTATGTCTTTGTCACTATCCTTTTTAATCTTTCATTCCAAATATGTACCCATAAATATATGTACGTAATGTTTCTTTGCCAATTATTATCCTTCGCAGTCCAGTTGCACTTATGGTGACTTATGATCCGAATTCACCTAACTTCTTAGTTCGCAACATGTTAGAGTTCTTACTACAACTTTTTCTTTATTTCCTTCCCTTACATTTCTCGACACAAGTATACTTGTCTTTGATTTCTTTGTATTGGCGCTCACTTCGTCCTTCGTTATTTCTTGTTGGCTTTCCGATGGGGATTCCTTACAAATATGATCGAGCATCGCTTCACATCGATGATTCATATAAGTTCATAGCGTATATTCTCATGCTCCGTATAATTAATGGTCCATGAACTATTTTCTAGTATCTGATGAACTCTTTTATTTCATTCATAGGCACTGCGTCCTTTTTTTCCTTCAAAAATTTCCAAACTACCAATCGTTGGTATTTTTGTTTAATAGTCGTTGTTGTCCGAAATATCCCTTGAGTCTTATCATTCTCTCCATTATCCTTTATGAACTTAGGTTGTAGTTCTTTCTTGCTCTTTTTATTACTCTTTAAAACATGTCGCTGCGTACTTAGGTACGACGCAAATTTTCCCGATATGAGGGATTCAAACCATGTTCTGAAAATATCATAGTTCATGTTGGCATGAAGCATTCTCTTAACGCGTCTTCCATCCTTTCCCTTCATGCCGGCCTCATGGTACACTCATTGTCAATTAGTTTTTACTTCTTTCATGTATTCTCTTGGTATGCCGATATGTTTTGAATTCTAGCCCTGAGCTAATAAATTTCCTTTTCTGGCGCTTGAAATTGTTGTTGTCACGACCCAGCCCCGTGGGCCGCAACTGATGCCCTATTTGGACACCCCAAACAGACTTACATACCAAATCGTCATATTATAGCTTAACTAAAATTTAATATTCATCATTTAAACAGACTGAAAACAATTATTGTCTTAAGCGGTCGCGCGTACAGGAATATCATATCAGAACCAAAAGAGGCGGCGGAATACACATCGCCGAATATGCACATATACGAACATACAAATACAGGCCATTTTGGCTGCATCCAAATCTGATAGATTGGCGGAATATACATCGCCAGATACATACACGTATACAGACAAATGGGCCGTTTTGGCCATAATAGCAAACGGGACCGCATTAAGACACATATCATAAACAAATGGACACACACATGACCCATGACCCACATATATGACTACAGGCCTCTACAGATCATATCAGAACATATGACGGGACAGGGCCCCGCCGTACCCCGAATAGTCAAACATACAGGAGCATATACATGACGAAAGATATATACCAAAGTATGGGCTCCGAATCAGCAAGGGGTGTAGCCTACACTAGCGGATCACGAACCTCTGTACCTGCGGGCATGAAACGCAGCCCCCGAAGAAAGGGGGTCAGTACGAAAGATGTACTGAGTATGTAAAGCATAAAGTACAGAAATCCAAACCACAACTGAAGTGAAAGGTACAGAGAGGGAATACCGGATCAGTGTATCAAAACATGTGCTGAAGACATATCTACATAATGCAAACAGAAATCATGCATAAGGCTCAGGAACGTGGTCGCCACTCCGACGCTGGCGCCACAACACATCATACTCCAGAAAGTTTCAAATCTCCGTTCAATCACCGAACACAACATATCATCATACATATCATATCATCAAACATAACATATGCCATATCATATCATAACGCCGTATGCAAACGGAACCCGGCCCTATGGCGAGGTCTCGGGAACCGTAACACATCATACTGCCGAATATGTCATAGTACGCATGATCACAAAACCGGCCCGGGATCTGGCGAATGATATCATAGTAACATGCACAAGCGGAGTAATGAGGAACTAAATGTAATTTACATATAAAACATTTGTAAAGACTCGATATAATCACATGACAACAAGTTAGGTAAACTAGTTTGAACAACTGATCAATATAGGGTCTGTCTCACAAAAGTACTTCTGAAATCGTATTTGTAGTTCAAAGTGTAAATTAGGATATAATGGAGCAATTAAAACATTATTCCTTAGTAGTTAAAATCATAAGCACAAGTCCCTTTTGATATCATACAAAAGAAATGAGTCAATTAGGACAAACGAAGGAGATCTCGGGGCTAGTGGGCCCACCTCGGGTCGAGTGGAGGTGGCGTACGTGATTTACAAACATTAGACTCTATGGAGTCATCCATGAATGTTTCAGGGTGATTCGGTCACATTTGTGAAAGTTACAAATGTTTAAACATTTCCTTCTAAACAAATACAAAGGTTCTAATTCAATTTCACTAAATGAAATAGTACTAAAAGAAAACTCGGATTTCCATGAACAGAATATTCCCCGAGGCTCAAATCCAAACCTAGTACACCTAGGACATGCCAAAAGAAGGAAAGGTAGGGCTTTACATACCTTATTTGCGTTTTACGCTCGTCCGAACTCAAATCCCGTTTACTCCAAAATCTACGATTGGTCATAGTTACCAAATGTGAGTTATAAGCTTTTAGGAATTCAATCTTAAATCCATATTTGTCTACAGAAATTTCGGCAGCATTTCCCTTATAAATTCAACATCCCCGAGAATTAACTCGGCCAAAATATCAACAACAACACCCACAACAATACCAACAACATCAATAATCACTACAAAACACATCCGAACACAATTAGTCTTCCATTCTACATAGTGCAACAACTCCTATTCCAACTCCACACTTTCAAACTAATATCAACATTTCAATTTCATTTACTAATTTAAGACCATTTAAATATGATTCGGAAGCATTTCACATTATTCTACAAAATGTACAAAAGTTCCACCAAAACCATAATTCGTCCAAAACCTTCAATCCTCAACATAAATGTTCACAACACATTTTCATCTTCTAGTTTCATGATTTACATTAGCTTTCACATACTAATCACACTACCTCCCATTAATGCAAAGAACTACATACAAGTCACATTAGCTTTTACAACACTTTCCAAAACAAGATTACAATTTCATTAAAATCATCATATTCTCATTTGCATCTTAGAATGCATATCAACAACAACTAAATCATTGCATGGAACTTAGTTCACATGTCACACTACATACACATATATATTCGGCCACTTCCCATATTTCCAACCTCAACCAAAACCATTAAGCTTTCATTCCCAATATAGAGTTCACAACAACCACAACTAGAATACTACATAAAATTAACCCATCTTTGCCTACACAACCACACATGCACACGGCTATATACATATATATACATTCATGAAACTTCCATATTTCCATGAATTGTAACCCTTTCTACATTCTACAACATAAACAAAACCTTCATGACATATAAAAAGGGATTAAATCTTACCTTTTCTCCTTAGTTTCTTCACTTGACAAATATGCTAAATCGACGAAACAAGTGCCTTATCTCCCGAAATAACTACACCACATTGTAGAGGACCCTTGAATTAGTAGAAATACCACAAGAAAATAATTTTTGGGACAAGATTTCTAAGGCCTAAATTTTCATGTGCATGGCCGAATGGCCCTCTACTTGTTGTTCTTCTTCTTTTGTTTTCTCCTCTTCTAATTTTCTTGAAGTTTCTAAATGATAAGGCTCCTTTATATAATTTTATCACATGATTTAATGACATGGGATTGGGTCTTTTAATGCCCATGGTCGGCCACCACTTTGCTTTGGGCCTCAATTTCTCTTATATTTTTTGAGCCCAATTTATTATGGATTTTATTTTGTAATTCACGAAACTAATTTCTAAAATTCCAATTTTTGCCCTTGGCCTTTCTCCGTATTTTCGCATCAATATTTTTCATGAATATCACACATATGTTAAATAAAATAAAAACATAGCCTTATTTCTTACAAGTCAAAATTATTTCAAATTTTCTGAATGCGCAAAACACGGGATATAACAGTTGTTATTCCCCCTTTAGAACATTCGTCCTCGAATGTTAAATTGGCCTTATAGGGTCCCACAAGCATTTCGGGGGAGTTTCTTTTTATGAGTAGCACATATCAATTATTTACCAATCAATGTAACAAATTTAGGAATTTAGATTACTTGTAGGTGTAGAGAACAAGTGAGGATGCTTCTTCTTCATTTCGTCCTCTGCTTCCCAGGTCATTTCTTCTTTATTATTGTTTCGCCATAAGACCTTAACAGAGGGTATGTCCCTGGTACGCAGCCTCCTTACCTGACGATCCAGAATAGCTACAGATTGCTCTTCGTAAGACAATTTCCTCCGTCACCTGAATATCATCCACTGGAAATATTCTGGAAGGATCACCAACACATTTACGGAGTATGGATACATGAAATACTAGATGTATTGCCTCCAGATCGGATAGTAAGTCTAGCTCATAGGCGACCTCGCCTATCTTCCGAATAATCTGATACGACCCGATATACCGCGGACTAAGCTTACCCTTTTTACCGAATCTCATTACACCCTTCATAGGCGACACTTTCAGAAATACCTAGTCGCTAATCTGGAACTCTAACGGTCGACGTCGTTTATCTGTATGTGAGTTTTGTCGACTCTGGGTAGTCAATAACCATTCCCGAGTGAGTTTTACCTTATCGACTGCTTGCTGGACCATACCTGGCCCGATCAACTTTGTTTTACCCACATCGAACCAACCAATCAGAGATCTGCACTTTCTATTATACAGGGCTTCGTACGGTGCCATCTGGATGCTGCAATGATAACTATTATTATAAGCAAATTCAATAACACAGGCCCGCAACATATTTTCCAGTGTCTGAATAGTACGCTCGGCCTGTCCGTCGGACTGAGGATGAAATACTGTGCTAAGACTCACCTGAGTCCCCAGTCCTTCCTGGAATGGTCTCCAGAAGTTAGCCGTAAACTGAGCACCTCTGTCGGTTATAACAGATACAGGAACCCCGTGAAGTCTTACTATCTCTTTAATATACAATCTGGCATAATCCTCAGCCGAATAAGTAGTCCTGACTGGAAGAAAATGGGCTGATTTCGTCAATCTATCAACAATAACCCAAATAGAATCGTACCTGCGTGAAGTGCGCGGTAAACCTATAATGAAATCCATATTAATCATTTCCCATTTCCAAGCTGGAATTTCCATTTCCTGTAGTAATCCGCCGGGCTTTTGATGCTCGATCTTGACTTGCTGACAATTTGGGCATTGGCCAACGAACTCTGCAATGTCCCTTTTCATACCGTCCCATCAGTATAAACATTTGAGATCATGGTACATTTTAGTGCATCTAGGGTGAACAGAATACCGAGCATTATGTGCTTCGCCAATAATTAGCCGTCGCGGCCCTGCAACGTCAGGCACACATAATCTGCCTCTGTATAATAATACCCCATCGGGTGAAACCTCGAACTGGGTCTTTTTCTTATCAAGGGTTGTATCTCTGTACTGTACCAGAATAGGACCCTTGAACTGACGCTGTTTTACCTCTTCCATAATCGACGATTCAGCAACTTCTCGGACAGAAACCCCAATATTTCCAGAATCGGCCAAACGGACTCCAAGGTTAGCTAACTGATGAATTACACGAACCAATCCCTCCTTTCTGGCTGCACGCCGGTCAAACTGCCCATAGATTGCGACTAAGTGCGTCTGCCACAACATTAGCTTTTCCGGGATGATACAAAATATCGACGTCATAATCTTTCAATAATTCAAGCCATCTTCTTTGTCACAAATTCAACTCTTTTTGCTTAAAATATACTAAAAGCTTCTGTGATCCGTATATATATCAACATGGACCCCTTATAAATAATGCCACCATATCTTCAAAGCAGGAATCACCGCAGCTAATTCCAGATCATGAGTGGAATAATTTCTCTCGTGCGGTCTGAGCTGCCGGGGAGCATAGGCTATAACTTGACCGTGCTGCATTAATACACAACCTATCCCAATACCAGAAGCATCACAATAAATAACATACCCGTCTGGCCCCTCAGGAAGAGCTAGAACTGGAACTGTAATTAATTTTTCCTTCAGTAACTGGAAACTGCGTTCACAAGTACCGGCCCACTGAAATTTCACTGCCATCTGAGTTAGCTTCGTTAATGGTGCCGTAATAGAAGCAAAGTTTTCGACAAATCTTCTGTAATATCCGGCCAATCCCAGAAAACTGCGTACCTCAGTCGATGTCGAAGGCCTAGGCCAATTCTTTATCGCTTCGATCTTCTTTGTGTCAATTATTCCCATTTATACTTACTTTACTTTCATCCGCAACCCCCCCCCCCCCCCCTTTTGGGGTTGTACTTATACCATATCCATGTCTTTTCCTTATAATCTATAACTTGATTATCTTCATACGAGACCCTAACAAAATCACGAGGCGATGAAAACCCTCAATTATATAGTACAAAATCTTATCTGATAGCTGGCATTCAAGTAATGTAATTAATGTAGCAATTTATCTTTTAATAATTATATCCTTCTCATTGGAAGATTCGGCCAAGTTATCCCTTCTTTCATACCCGTTCCTTATCTGTCGTTCTGTTTTCTCGATAATTGAATTACTCGATATTCACATGATTCATCATTCCATGCCATAGGCTTTGCCCGTCGGCACTTTTGAGGCTCTGGTTAGTTACGTTTCTTACTTTTCACTTTTCTGACATTTTGATCTCCTTATCTTCCACTCAATTACTCTCTTTCTTTCCAAATATCGTTGTATTAGAACCTTCCAATCCTAACCAGTAGCAAAATGGATATCAGTTTATCTCGTAACATCTGTACCATACCTTTCGCTTTGTCTCATAAATTCTGTCCAGTTAATGTCTCCCATATATTACAACACTGGCTGTTAGGGTTCACCTATCGATCGACATAGTCATAAATGGGGGTCCTATACATACATATATATATCACTGCCATTTCTTTTACAAGACATCTTCAATCACTTGTTCAAACTAACTCTAATTCCAGAGCTGTGTTGCTCTTTTCTTCCTTTTCACCAATCTAATCCGTCTCAGCCCACGCGACCTCTATAAAGTTTCTAACCATCCCACATACCTTAATTCCCTTTAGGTTACCCCAAATTTCCTATTTGTCTCTTATATCTATTTTTGTGAAAATTTTAGTACATTTCGCAGGGGGTCACCCATCCCAAAATTGCTCTGGCCCTAGCACGCTTAACCTTAAAACTTTAATGCATTTAGGTGCGTTAAGACCGGTATAATTGCATCAACTACCCCGCACGACCTTTATCACGTAATTTAAGGCAAGTCGGGGTCTTAAAAACTTCCAAAACATTCTCATAGCGGGTCCCACCCCGATCTAGAGAGGATTCTTTTCCTTTCCTGACTATATAATTACCGTGTCACCCCTTTTTTACATCCTCAATATTTACCTTCATCTATATATATATAATTCTAGACAGCCCACAAGTTTAAATTTTTATTCCACAAATTCCATTTCCAGTTAGTCGATGAGAACTGATAAAATGTTACTGTAAGGCATTCTCCAACCACAAGCAGAAGAAAGCTAGAGTCCGACAAGCATCGCGGAACCTCTTAGTACTTAATTCACATAATTACCTCCATCTTTATATATTTTTTTTTTTGAGTCGTGAGCGAACCATTTAATTCCCAACTGCTTGTCATGCGCTTTGTATTCCTCCAATAAGGTGAAACTTAATCGCTGGACATTTTTGCCCTTCAACATAAGCTTTTCTAAAGCAAAATGTGGTTGGAACGTATTCTGGTCCGTTTAAATGAATTGCGAATTTGCTGCTCGTATATGCTTCCTCGAAATAAAATTTCCCAAATAAGGATGATGCTTCCTACGAATGACATGGAGGGTATCTCTTAAACTTTAATCCAACATAATAGATTTACCCTATCAGTATCGACTTTCAAGACATGTTAAGAACTTATACCTCATTTTCCCTTTTATATTCCTGGAAAAATTTGGGCAGAGGTTCCTCTGTACTTCTTACTATCCCAAAACCTGCACGCGGAAATACCAACAATGCCTCACAAGGCCAACATATATACGTACGTATCATATCGTATCATAGCCACGCAGGGCTAACAATTTCAAGTAAAAGTATGAAGATGTCAAGACTTACCTCGCATGCCTAACTCAAACGGCACCGGTGGCACTTTCCTATTTACTTTCCTGTTCAATCTTCAACTTTATATTTCAATCATAGTTCAAATAACTTCCCTGACATACATCTTTCATACCATTGCTTACCTGTGTACTGTGTAGCTTCCAATATCATCAGTCACTGTCTTCTGTCGATGCCCTTCTTCGGTTGAAATCAAGGGTTAGTAAAAAGAATTCATTTTCTACGGCTGGTTCTATCGCACGGTCTAAGATCGGAAGAAAGGTAATACCCTAAATGTCCTGTAGCCTCCTGTTTATAGATGTGGTGCACGACACACCGATAAACAAGACTCTACGAGACACGGCCTGTAGACATTCCGAGGACCAACCGCTCTGATACCACCTTTGTCACGACCCAGCCCCGTGGGCCGCAACTGGTGCCCTATTTGGACACCCCAAACAGACTTACATACCAAATTGTCATATTATAGCTTAACTAAAATTTAATATTCATCATTTTAAACAGACTGAAAACAATTATTGTCTTAAGCGGTCGCGCGTACAGGAATATCATATCAGAACCAAAAGAGGCGGCGGAATACACATCGCCGAATATGAACATATACGAACATACAAATACAGGCCATTTTGGCCGCCTCCAAATCTGATAGATTGGCGGAATATACATCGCCAGATACATACACGTATACAGACAAATGGGTCGTTTTGGCCATAATAGCAAACGGGACCGCATTAAGACACATATCATAAACAAATGGACACACACATGACCCATGACCCACATATATAACTACAGGCCTCTACAGATCATATCAGAACATATGACGGGACAGGGCCCCGCCGTACCCCGAATAGTCAAACATACAGGAGCATATACATGACGAAAGATATATACCAAAGTATGGGCTCCGAATCAAAAGGAGCACGCTGTAGCAGCAGAGGGTGTAGCCTACACTGGCGGATCACGAACCTCTGTACCTGCGGGCATGAAACGCAGCCCCCGAAGAAAGGGGGTCAGTACGAAAGATGTACTGAGTATGTAAAGCATAAAGTACAGAAATCCAAACCACAACTGAAGTGAAAGGTACAGAGAGGGAATACCGGATCAGTGTATCAAAACCTGTGCTGAAGACATATCTACATAATGCAAACAGAAATCATGCATAAGGCTCAGGAACGTGGTCGCCACTCCGACGTTGGCGCCACAACACATCATACTCCAGAAAGTTTCAAATCTCCGTACAATCCCCGAACACATCATATCATCATACATATCATATCATCAAACATAACATATGCCATATCATATCATAACGCCGTATGCAAACGGAACCCGGCCCTATGGCGACGTTTCGGGAACCGTAACACATCATACTGCCGAATATGTCATAGTACGCACGATGACAAAACCGGCCCGGGATCCGGCGAATGATATCATAGTAACATGCACGAGCGGAGTAATGAGGAACTAAATGCAATTTACATATAAAACATTTGTAAAGACTCGATATAATCACATGACAACAAGTTAGGTAAACTAGTTTGAACAACTGATCAATATAGGGTCTGTCTCACAAAAGTACTTCTCAAATCGTATTTGTAGTTCAAAGTGTAAATTAGGATATAATGGAGCAATTAAAACATTATTCCTTAGTAGTTAAAATCATAAGCACAAGTCCCTTTTGATATCATACAAAAAAAATGAGTCAATTAGGACAAATGAAGGAGATCTCGGTGCTAGTGGGCCCACCTCGGGTCGAGTCGAGGTGGCGTACGTGATTTACAAACATTAGACTCTATGGAGTCATCCATGAAAGTTTCAGGGCGATTCGGTCACATTTGTGAAAGTTACAAATGTTTAAACATTTCCTTCTGAACAAATACAAAGGTTCTAATTCAATTTCACTGAATGAAATAGTACTAAAAGTAAACTCGGATTTCCATGAACAAAATATTCCCCGAGACTCAAATCCAAACCTAGTACACCTAGGACATGCCAAAAAAGGGAAAGGTAGGGCTTTACATACCTTTTTTGCGTTTTACGCTCGTCCGAACTCAAATCCCGTTTCCTCCAAAATCTACGATTGGTCATAGTTACCAAATGTGAGTTATAAGCTTTTAGGAATTCAATCTTAAATCCATATTTGTCTACAGAAATTTCGGCAGCATTTCCCTTATAAATTCAACATCCCCGAGAATTAACTAGGCCAAAATATCAACAACAACACCCACAACAATACCAACAACATCAATAATCACTACAAAACACATCCGAACACAATTAGTCTTCCATTCTACATAGTGCAACAACTCCTATTCCAACTCCACCCTTTCAAACTAATATCAACATTTCCATTTTCATTTACTAATTTAAGACCATTTAAATACGATTCGGAAGCATTTCACATTATTCTACAAAATGTACAAAAGTTCCACCAAAACCATAATTCGTCCAAAACCTTCAATCCTCAACATAAATGTTCACAACACATTTTCATCTTCTAGTTTCATGATTTACATTAGCTTTCACATACTAATCACACTACCTCCCATTAATGCAAAGAACTACATACAAGTCACATTAACTTTTACAACACTTTCCAAAACAAGATTACAATTTCATTAAAATCATCATATTCTCATTTGCATCTTAGAATGCATATCAACAACAACTAAATCATTGCATGGAACTTAGTTCACATGTCACACTACATACACATATATATTCGGCCACTTCCCATATTTCCAACCTCAACCAAAACCATTAAGCTTTCATTCCCAATATAGAGTTCACAACAACCACAACTAGAATACTACAAAAAATTAACCCATCTTTGCCTACACAACCACACATGCACACGGCTATATACATATATATACATTCATGAAACTTCCATATTTCCATGAATTTTAACCCTTTCTACATTCTACAACATAAACAAAACCTTCATGACATATAAAAAGGGATTAAATCTTACCTTTTTCTCCTTAGTTTCTTCACTTGACAAATATGCTAAATCGACGAAACAAGCGCCTTATCTCCCGAAATAACTACACCACGTTGTAGAGTACCCTTGAATTAGTAGAAATACCACAAGAAAAAAAAATTTGGAACAAGATTTCTAAGGCCTAAATTTTCATGTGCATGGCCGAATGGCCCTCTACTTGTTATTCTTCTTCTTTTGTTTTCTCCTCTTCTAATATTATTGAAGTTTCTAAATGATAAGGCTCCTTTATATAATTTTATCACATGATTTAATGACATGGGCTTGGGTCTTTTAATGCCCATGGCCGGCCACCACTTTGCTTTGGGCCTCAATTTCTCTTATATTTTTTTAGCCCAATTTATTATGGATCTTATTTTGTAATTCACGGAACTAATTTCTAAAATTTCAATTTTTTCCCTTGGCCTTCCTCCGTATTTCCGCATCAATATTTTTCATGAATATCACACATATGTTAAATAAAATAAAAACATAGCCTTATTTCTTACAAGTCAAAATTATTTCAAATAGCCTAAAATAAAAACGTGCCTACCTTTGAATTTTTATCCAAATAGTCTCGTACTTTTACCAGTAATTTCTCTCGGGGGCTTCACTCACCAAGGTTTTCTTAACTTTCATCTTTTCCCGACATCTGATCTCCTTGCCTTCCATTTACTCACACTCTTTCTTTTCCAAATATCGTTGTATTAAAATTTCCAATCTTAACCCGTAGTAAAAATAATAGCAGCTTATCGTGTAACACTCGTACCATCTATTTTTGCTGTCACTTGAACTTCAGTACCCTTATTCGATTGATGCCTTCCATATCGTAGCACCGGTTGCTGGGACACACGTCACATGCCCGTCAATATAATCACATAGGGGATATCATGCGCATTCATATAATTACTGCCAACTTGCTCACAAAATACTTCCCAACGCTATTCAAGCCTATCCAAATTCCAGAGCTGTGATGCACTCTCTGTCTCTTCACCAGTCTAGTCTGCCTCGTCTTACGCGACCTCTTAGGGTCTCCAACCTTCCCATATATTTTAGTTTCCCTTAGGCTACTCTAACCTTCACTTATCTCTTGTATCTGAATTTACAGAACTTTAGTGCACTTCCCATGGGGTCACCCATCCTAAGATTTCTCTCACCCCAACACGCTTAACCCCGAAACTTTGATGAAATATGGTGACTTAATGCTGATATAATCGCGTCCACTTCCTCGCATGACCTTCATTACATGATCTGGAGCAAGTCGAGGTCTTACGGATTTCGAGATATTTTCGTAACACGTCTTTCTCCTTTACAATTACTAGTTTACCCGTTTCAATCCTCAATATTCACTTTTCACTCATATGTGTACTACTCTTCGTCCTAGATTCCTAGATTCCCGATGGTAGCAAATATACCTTCGTCGCCGATACTTGTAAGTATTCGGATATCAGTCTGTTCGGATTCCCACTCACATAATTTATAGCAAAACTGATTGTCGACTTTCTGAATCCTCTAACAGACCTTGGTCCTACTAAGCCTCGAATGTTATCCATTGCAATCCTTCGGACTGCTAATCGTCCTTCTCGCTATTATTCTTCATGTCATGCCAAATCCATAGCTTCTCTAAAATATCACATCCCACTTATGGTCTGTTTACGATATTCCCTTTCCACACTTCTTCCTGTTAGGCGTACTTAACTAAATGACCTGATTTATGAACAATTCTGGCAGAATCTTCTTTTATAGTTCTTACTATTCAGAATCCACCCACAGCAAATACCAACAATGCCTCACGGGGTATACAGTCATACGACATATTCTAGCCACCCAGAGCTTCCAATTTCCAGATAACAGAACAAATATATCAAGGCTTACTTCTATAACTTTCCATATCATTACTTACCTCCTTCCGTCGTATATAAAGCTTATATAAGGAATTCTCATTTCCAATGACTTGGCTCTATCGCACGGTCGAAGACAGAAAGAAGGTCAACAATCCCTAGATGCCCTGTAGCCTCCTGTTTATAAATGTGGCCGGCTTCACACCCACAAACAGGACTCTACTGGACACGACTTTGCAGACAACCCCTAGGACGACCTGCTCTGATACCACTTTGTCACACCCTAATCTCCCTAGGGTGTGATGGGCACCCGACCCTTACTTAGGGCCGAGCGAACCCTCAGACCCTTAGTGCACACATAATCTTCTTAGACTTTTAAATCAAATAAAGATGAAATACATAGTACAGCTTTCAGAAATATTCTTTTTCATCGTTATTCTCGAATCAAACAAAATCTGTAATCATGTACAATTTATTACATAACACAGAATGACCTATTGGCTGATGGAGCCGCTTACAAAACTGACATTGCATACCCACGACTCTGTCTGCAAAGTCTCTAACATTAATCAGAAATCATAGCACATATACTCTGACTCGGCAGCACTCCAGGAGCTTGCCAACGTCGCTGGAACATCTTCTATAATGGCTTCTACTCATCTGGGTGTACCTGCGCGGCATGAAACGCAGCCCGCGAAGAAAAGGGGGTCAGTACGGAATATGTACTAAGTATGTAAGGCATGGAATACAGAAAACAGAACCATAATCGAAACAAGCAGTACAAAAGTAAATACATTTTTAGAATACCAAAATGCTTATTTTTCAAAATGCAAATCGTGTATACCGATGTCATATGTCAGAAGAAGTACAGAAAATAGGTAGATCATCCAGAGTGCCAAAATGCTTACTTTCCAAACACAGACCATGCGTGCCAACATCGTATGTCATCATATACATATACATATAACTGATTCATATGTAACATAATAGTGCCGAGGAACGTACGGCCCGATCCATATATAACATATTAGTGCAGAGGAAAGTTCGGCCCGATCCATAAACATATTGCTGTGGAACGTGCAGCCCGATCCATAAATATATTGTTGCAGAACGTGAAGCCCGATCCATATACATATGTTATATTGCAGCGGAACGTGCAGCAGGTTAGTACAGATAATAAGCACGATATGCAGAGTAATAAAAACAACTTACTGGAAACACGAATCATGCATGCCAGGAACGGTATCCGGACCCTTGCGGGACCCGAGGAACGTGGCGCCACCCTTCCGTTGGCGCCACACACATCATATTCCAGAAGATTTGCTCCGTAATCTCCGTCACACATCATAATATCACATCATATGATCAGAATATACATATACACATATATGGTTCGGCGAACCATGAAACATATCATAACACCGTAACACATCATACTCCGGAATACATATATGGCACCCGGCCCTCAAGAAAGGGACCCGGCGAACCATGCGCATGATATATACCGGCCCGGAACTCGGCGAAAAAGGTAATGGCACATGCACGAGCAGAGTAGTGAGAAACTATATGCATATAAATCAAGACTCGATAAATAAGTATACTTACCGACACCTGAAGGCTTAGAAACAAGTTTCGGGTCAATCCGACTCAGTATAAGAAAGTTATGAGCGTTTGAAATACAGAACCTTCTACGAACATTTTAGAAGCTATTTTTTGGAAAATCAAAGCAACAATCATATCAAGTATCTTTCCGATATCGTTATGGATCTAATCAAATAGAGCTTTTGGAACCATACGTATATATCAAAATATATCAAAGACTCAATGGAATAATCGAACGTACTAGCATTTGAAGATCAAAACCTTAGTCATATCAATTATCTTTCGAATGCCATTTGGAAACATATCAAACGAACTTCGGACATCATAGATACTCATCAAAACCATATGAAACAACTTATGGAAGTCAAGAATATTAGCCATCCTAGTGGCTCTAAGAATAGGAAATTTCTGTGAAATCATACATATACGTCATTTGCTCGTTTCATAAAGATCATGCCAAAAGAAAGAAAGGGTAAGCCTTACATAGCTTGTCTGCTTCCTTAGCTAATCCGAACTTAAGACTTGGCCTTTCCAAAATCTATAACAATATTAGTGAGTAACAAACATTAGATGTAGATGTCCAAGAACCGGATCCTGAACTAACACTTTGTCTACAGAAATTTCGGCAGCATTTCCCCTGTAAATACAACAACCCCGAGAATTCAACTCGGCCAAATTTATCAACAACCATACCAACAATTATTTCGACAATACCAACAATCAATTTGAAACATATTCCAACATTAGTAACCCGCTTTAACATAATTCAACGGCATTCCGTTTACATTCACTTTAACTACATACAATCAAACCAACGCCAATGCTCGCATACTCCAACACTAATCCAAAGTCATTTGAACAAGGCTCAAGAATATTTCAAACATTCTGCACAACATTCAAACAATCCAACCAAAACTCCATTCCACCCAAAACCTTCCAAATGCAACAAAAGCAACAACAATACATTTTCTTCTTCCAAATTCATGGACTATACCAACAATTCACATGCTATCAACATTATTTTCCATAATTACAAAAAGTGATATTATAGTCACTTTAGCTTCTAAAACAACTCTCCAACACTTACGACTTCAACTAGAATCATCAAGCTTTCATTATCAATATAGAATCCACAACAACAACAACCAAAACACTAGATAAAATAATTGAGTCATTATTCCTACACATACACACGACCACCATACATACATCCATATTTTCATGAATTTTACCCATTTCTACATACTACAACATACACAACCATCCATAACATATAAAAGAAGGTTAATTCTTACCTTTTTCCCTTGATTTCCCTTTTGTCTAGAATTATGAACTTGCAACAAAGAGAGGTTTTCTTGCTCCAACAATTATACCACGTTAAAGAGGACCTTTGAATTAGTGGCAATACTAGAAGAAAATATTTTTTTGGATCAAATTTGGAAGCTTCAATTTTCCCTTCACTTGGCCGAATAGCTCCCTTGTTTGGGGTCTTCTCCAAGTTTCTTCTATTTTCCAAGTGTTAAGAATGAAAAATGTGACTAAATGGTCATATTTTTATGAATATATATTAGGCCTCCATGTGGGTCTTGGACCACCCCACATGGCCGGCCACTTGGCCCAATTTTTATCAAACCCAATCCTTTTTTTTTTTTTTGCACTTCATGAAGATTTATTTTCAAAATTTCAAATTTGCCCTTAGCCTCTTTCCATATTTCCATGAGTCATCTTGCGAATTTCCCTTTTTACCCCTAGCCTTTCTTAATATTTCCACATTAAATTTTTTTTATAACCAACTTATATACCAAACACGATCAAAATATAGCCTTGTCTTTAACTTGTCGCAATTATCTCAAAATATCCGAATGTGCAAAATACGGGATATAACATCCCCCCTCCCCTTTAGAACATTCGTCCTCGAATGTTAAACTAGTCTTATAGGGTCTTACAAGCATTTCGGGGAGGTTCTCTTTTATAGTCACATATAATTCATTCACCAATCAGTATAATCAATTAAGGAATTTAGATTACCTGTAGGCATAGGAAACAAGTGAGGGTACTTCTTCTTCATCTCTTCTTCAATTTGCCAGGTCATTTCTTCCCGGTTATCATTCCGCCACAATACCTTAACAAAAGCCACATTTTTGGTACGTAATCTTCACTTGATGATCCGATATGGCCACAGGCTGTCCCTTGCTCTTACCTGACCCACAGTATTGCAGTCTTGCTTATCATGCTATAAATATCCATCGGCTTTTGGTGTTCTCCTTTCTTCGCCCCCTGTTTCTTTATGTCTTTGTCACTATCCTTTTTAATCTTTCATTCCAAATATGTACCCAAAAATATATGTACGTAATGTTTCTTTGCCAATTATTATCCTTCACAGTCCAGTTGCGCTTATGGTGACTTATGATCCGAATTCACCTAACTTCTTAGTTCGCAACATGTTCGAGTTCTTACTACAACTTTTTCTTTATTTCCTTCCCTCACATTTATCGACACAAGTATACTTGTCTTTGATTTCTTTGTATTGGCGCTCACTTCGTCCTTCGTTATTTCTTGTTGGCTTTCCGGTGGGGATTCCTTACAAATATGATCGAGCATCACTTCACATCGATGATTCATATAAGTTCATAGTGTATATTATCATGCTCCATAAAATTAATGGTCCGTGAACTATTTTCTAGTGTCCGATGAACTCTTTTATTTCACTCATAGGCACTGCGTCCTTTCTTTCCTTCAAAAATTTCCAAACTACCAATCGTTGGTATTTTTGTCTAATAGTCATTGTTGTCCGAATTATCCCTTCAGTCTTATCAGTCTATCCATTATCCTTTATGAACTTAGCTTGTAGCCCTTTCTTGCTCTTTTTATTACTCTTTAAAACATGTCGCTGCGTACTTAGGTACAACGCAAATTTGCCCGATATGAGGGATTCAAATCATGTTCTGAGCATATCATAATTCATGTTGGCATGAAGCATTCTCTTAAGGCGTCTTCCATCCTTTCCCTTCATGCCGGCCTCATGGTACACTCATTGTCAATTCGTTTTTACTTCTTTCATGTATTCTCTTAGTATGCCGATATGTTTTGAATTCTAGCCCCGAGCTAATAAATTTCATTTTCTGGCGCTTAAAATTGTTGTGATTCCTTTTAAGCCTAATATAATATGGCCTCCCCCCCCCCCCCCCTTAAGGGGCTCTTTATATGCTAACAGTCCTTTTGTGAAGTCTTCATTTATACCTTACTCCTCGTCTTTGCTTCTAACTCTGTGCACAACATATCGAAACTTCTTACCATAAGCTTTCCTTTTCCTTTTCTGTCTACATTATCATTCTTGTCAACATTCCCATATTTTCCTATCCACTATTAATTCTTTTCACCCATTTAGCTTACTTACTCGTAGTGCTTCTTAACTACGCGCTTGTGTTGGGACAGTGCGTCCATGTTGTCTCGAGCGTCCTGCTACTTTGACCTTAGCATAAAATCCTTACAGATTACATTCCATCTATCCTCGCTCATCGAACCTTTAACCATGTTTATTATGCTGTGACCGAGCGGTCTCCCATGCACGTCCCTTGGATTGCATTCCATTTCCTTTGAGATCAAATCTTCCAGACCTCACATGAATTTTCGCTCCACACCATTAATCTCCCAATCAACAATGTCGACCCATTAGTATACTTTTCCTACTTTCATCCTTAACCTTCCCTAGGTTCCTTCCTCCTCGGACACTTTTCTTCTTTTGCCATTTGTGGCATCGGCTCTGAAGTTCGTGAAATTTTTACCTTAAACGCGCAAATTCGTATTATTTCCAAGTCATCCTTTCAGGAAAGCATTTCCATGTCCGAGGTAACCACATTAATATAGCTGCACATTTTATTCCTTTATATACCTTTCAAGGACCTAAATCTCCTAGCATCGTCACAAGGCCTAATCATTCTTTTCTTGCTTCACATCCCTCGTCATATTCGCTATTCCTTCAGTCCCACTTATTGAAATTGGTTTTCGAACTCCACACATTCCTCTTTTGTTCCATGATACCATACTTTATCCTTTTCACGTGCCTACCTTTGAATTTTTATCCAAATAGTCTCGTACTTTTACCGGTAATTTCTCTCGGGGGTTTCACTCAGCAAGGTTTTCTTAACTTTCATCTTTTCCCGACATCTGTTCTCCTTGCCTTCCATTTACTCACACTCTTTATTTTCCAAATATCGTTGTATTAAAATTTCCAATCGTAACCCGTAGTAAAAATAATAGCAGCTTATCTTGTACACTCGTACCATCTATTTTTGCTGTCACTTGAACTTCAGTACCCTTATTCGATTGATGCCTTCCATATCGTAGCACCGGTTGCTGGGACACACATCACATGCCCGTCAATATAATCACATAGGGGATATCATGCGCATTCATATAATTACTGCCAACTTGCTCACAAAATACTTCCCAACGCTATTCAAGCCTATCCAAATTCCAGAGCTGTGATGCACTCTCTGTCTCTTCACCAGTCTAGTCTGCCTCGTCTTACGCGACCTCTTAGGGTCTCCAACCTTCCCATATATTTTAGTTTCCCTTAGGCTACTCTAACCTTCACTTATCTCTTGTATCTGAATTTACAGAACTTTAGTGCACTTCTCAGGGGGTCATCCATCCTAATATTTCTCTCACCCCAGCACGCTTAACCCCGAAACTTTGATGAAATCTGGTGACTTAATGCTGATATAATCGCGTCCACTTCCTCGCATGACCTTCATTACATGATATGGAGCAAGTCGAGGTCTTACGGATTTCGAGATATTTTCGTAACACGTCTTTCTCCTTTACAATTACTATTTTACCCTTTTCAATCCTCAATATTCGCTTTTCACTCATATGTGTACTACTCTTCGTCCTAGATTCCTAGATTCCCGATGGTAGCAAATATACCTTCGTCGCCGATACTTGTAAGTATTCGGATATCAGTCTGTTCGGATTCCCACTCACATAATTTATAGCAAAACTGATTGTCGACTTTCTGAATCCTCTAACAGACCTTGTTCCTACTAAGCCTCGAATGTTATCCATTGCAATCCTTCGGACTGCTAATCGTCCTTCTCGCTATTATTCTTCATGTCATGCCAAATCCATAGCTTTTCTAAAATATCACATCCCACTTATGGTCTGTTTACGATATGCCCTTTCCACACTTCTTCCTGTTAGGCGTACTTAACTAAATGACCTGATTTATGAACAATTCTGGCAGAATCTTCTTTTATAGTTCTTACTATTCAGAATCCACCCACAGCAAATACCAACAATGCCTCACGGGGCATACAGTCATACGACATATTCCAGCCACCCATAGCTTCCAATTTCCAGATAACAGAACAAATATATCAAGGCTTACTTCTATAACTTTCCATATAATTACTTACCTCCTTCCGTCGTATATAAAGCTTATATAAGGAATTCTCATTTCTAATGACTTGGCTCTATCGCACGGTCGAAGACAGAAAGAAGGTCAACAATCCCTAGATGCCCTGTAGCCTCCTGTTTATAAATGTGGCCGGCTTCACACCCATAAACAGGACTCTTCTGGACACGACTTTGCAGACAACCCCTAGGACGACCTGCTCTGATACCACTTTGTCACACCCTAATCTCCCTACGGTGCGACGGGCACCCGACCCTTACTTAGGGCCGAGCGAACCCTCAGACCCTTAGTGCACACATAATCTTCTTAGACTTTTAAATCAAATAAAGATGAAATACATAGTACAGCTTTCAGAAATATTCTTTTTCATCGTTATTCTCGAATCAAACAAAATCTGTAATCATGTACAATTTATTACATAACACAGAATGACCTATCGACTGATGGAGCCGCTTACAAAACTAATATCGACTGATGGAGCCGCTTACAAAACTAACATTATATACCCACGACTCTGTCTGCAAAGTCTCTAACATTAATCAGAAATCATAGCACATATACTCTGACTCGGCAGCACTCCAGGAGCAAATGGAGCTTGCCAACACCGCTGGAACATCTTCTATAATGGCTTCTACTCATCTGGGTGTACCTGCGCGGCATGAAACGCAGCCCCCGAAGAAAAGGGGGTCAATACGGAATATGTACTGAGTATGTAAGGCATGGAATACAGAAAACAAAACCATAATCGAAACAAGCAGTACAAAAGTAAATACATTTTCAGAATACCAAAATGCTTATTTTTCAGAATGCAAATCGTGTATACCGATGTCATATGTCAGAAGAAGTACAGAAAATAGGTAGATCATCCAGAGTGCCAAAATGCTTACTTTCCAAACACAGACCATGCGTGCCAACATCGTATGTCATCATATACATATACATATAACTGATTCATATGTAACATAATAGTGCCGAGAAACGTACGACCCGATCCATATATAACATATTAGTGCCGAGGAACGTTCGGCCCGATCCATAAACATATTGCTGCAGAACGTACAACCCGATCCGTAAATATATTGCTGCGGAACGTGCAGCCCGATCCATATACATATGTTATATTACTGCGGAACGTGCAGCAGGTTAGTACAGATAATAAGCACGATATGCAGAGTAATAAAAACAACTTACTGGAAACACGAATCATGCATGCCAGGAACAGTATCCGGCCCCTTGCAGGACCCGGGGAACGTGGCGCCACCCTGCCTTTGGCGCCACACACATCATACTCCAGAAGATTTGCTCCGTAATCTCCGTCACACATCATAATATCACATCATAAGATCAGAATATACATATACACATATATGGTTCGGCGAACCATGAACACATCATAACACCGTAATACATAATACTCCGGAATACATATATGGCACCCGACCCTCAAGCAAGGGACCCGGCGAACCATGCGCACGATATATACCGGCCCGGGACTCGGCGAAAAAGGTAATGGCACATGCACGAGCAGAGTAGTGAGAAACTATATGCATATAAATCAAGACTCGATAAATAAGTATACTTACCGACACCTGAAGGCTCAGAAACAAGTTTCGGGTCAATCCGACTCAGTATAAGAAATTTATGAGCGTTGGAAGTACAGAACCTTCTACGAAAATTTTAGAAGCTATTTTTTGGATAATCAAAGCAACAATCATATCAAGTATCTTTCGGATATCGTTATGGATCAAATCAAATAGAGCTTTTGGAACCATATGTACATATCAAAATATATCAAAGACTCAATGGAATAATCGAACATACTAGCATTTGAAGATCAAAACCTTAGTTATATCAATTATCTTTCGAATGCCATTTGGAAACATATCAAACAAACTTCAGACATCATAGATACGCATCAAAACAATATGAAACAACTTATGGAAGTCAATAATATTAGCCATCCTAGTGGCTCTAAGAATAGGAAATTTCTGTGAAATCATACATACACGTCATTTGCTCGTTTCATAAAGATCATGCCAAAAGAAATAAAGGGTAAGCTTTACATACCTTGTCTGCTTCCTTAGCTAATCCGAACATAAGTCTTGGCCTTTCCAAAATCTATAACAATATTAGTGAGTAACAAACATTAGATGTAGATGTCCAAGAACCTTATCCTGAACTAACGCTTTGTCTACAGAAATTTCGGCAGCATTTCCCCTGTAAAAACAACAACCCCGAGAATTCAACTCGGCCAAATTTATCAACAACCATACCTACAATTATTTGGACAATACCAACAATCAATTTGAAACATATTCCAACATTAGTAACCCGCTTTAACATAATTCAACGGCATTCCGTTTACATTCACTTTAACTACATACAATCAAACCAACGCCAATGCTCGCATACTCCAACACTAATCCAAAGTCATTTAAACAAGGCTCAAGAACATTTCAAACAATCCGCACAACATTCAAACAATTCAACCAAAACTCCATTCCACACGAAACATTCCAAATGCAACAAAAGCAACAACAATACATTTTCTTCTTTCAAATTCATGGACTATACCAACAATTCACATGCTAGCAACATTATTTTCCATAATTACAAGAAGTGATATTATAGTCACTTTAGCTTCTGAAACAACTCTCCAACACTTACAACATCAACTAGAATCATCAAGCTTTCATTATCAATATATAATCCACAACAACAACAACCAAAACACTAGATAAAATAATTGAGTCATTATTCCTACACATACACACGGCCACCATACATATATCCATATTTTCATGAATTTTACCCATTTCTAGATACTACAACATACACAACCATCCATAACATATAAAAGAAGATTAATTCTTACCTTTTTCCCTTGATTTCCCTTTTGTCTAGAATTATGAACTTGCAACAAAGAGAGGTTTTCTTGCTCCAATAATTATACCACGTTAAAGAGGACCTTTTAATTAGTGGAAATACTAGAAGAAAATATTTTTTTGAATCAAATTTGGAGGCTTCAATTTTCCCTTCACTTGGCCGAATAGCTCCCTTGTTTGGGGTCTTCTCCAAGTTTCTTCTATTTTCCAAGTGTTAAGAATGAAAAATGTGACTAAATGGTCATCTTTTTATGAATATATATTAGGCCTCCATGTGGGCCTTGGACCACCCCACATGGCCGGCCACTTGGCCCAATTTTTATCAAGCCCAATCCTTTTTTTTTTTTTGTTTTGCACTTCATGAAGATTTATTTTCCAAATTCCAAATTTGCCCTTAGCCTCCCTCCATATTTCCATGAGTCATCTTGCGAATTTCTCTTTTTACCCCTAGCCTTTCTTAATATTTCCACATCAAAAAATTTTTTATATACCAAACAAGATCAAAATATAGCCTTGTCTTTAACTTGTCGCAATTATCTCAAAATATCCGAACGTGCAAAATACCGGATATAACAATGGGCCTCTAGTTGACTGAACATCTCTACCTTACCATATTTGCTACTTTGGGCCGGATCAACCAATTGGGCTGCTATTTATTTATAATTATCTGTTAACTGTTAAGGGGAAATGGCCCAATATGGTTATTATTCATATTTTTGCTTTGTAATAATTAACATAGTTTAATTTCCGCATTTATATTTAATTACTTAACGAATACTAATGTCAAATATGCCCTCTTGCATTTTTCACCCTCCAAAACCCGTTGATGGGCTTTCACGAGGCCCATCAACCGTAATAGATCGAGTCAACCCCAACTTAGAGCGAAATGGAGCATATGTTGGAATTAAGATGAACCCAACATTTTTCTATTTGGGCTTGGTCGGCCCAGATTTTCTATCTCCTTTAATTACACATTTTAAGTTATTATTTGTGCAATTATTATGTCAATTGGAACCCTTATGAGATTGTCGTATTTTAATGTCGCCAAAATGAGTTTACTATAATAATCAAGACTAATTTTGAGACTTTAAATGCAAGTTGAGGCTGATTTGATTAAAGGACCAAAACTGCCGATTTTGTAAAATGTGAGACTGATTTAAACATTTATAAAACCCTATGGGCTTGGACGCGTGGACTGATTTGGACAAAACTTGTAATACTAATATGATCAATTAGACTTAAGTTTAAAAAATAAAATTTGAGTAAAACTTAGCAAAAAATAGAATAAAAAATGGACTAAATATATGTAGAACATTATACGGACTATAATAGTGTATATAAATTATTTTCTTAAAACTATTTTCCTATATTCCGAAATATTTTTCAAAACTATTTTTTGGGTAGACTTACTTAGAGTCCTACTTAGGCTAAGAGCCTTCGGGTATTAGCCTAAGTGTTCTAGTTCGACAACTTAAAACGCCCAATTTTGGGTAAAATTTTACCACTTTTGAATTTTGAAACGTAGTATAGTTTGCATAAATGACTAATCTCTATTTGCGACAATATGAAACAAAACTGTTTTTATCATAATTAATTTATATCAACAACGACATACTATTAGAACCCTCAAGTCAACTGTATTTTATGGATCTTTAATACCGGGGTGCCTAACACCTTCCCCGGGGGATCATCAGAACCCTTACCCATGTTCCAGTTAGATTAGGATTCTTTTAAAATTTAACCGTTTTGAATGAACCCTTTTTGAACTGGTTTTCCTAATTTACTAAAAAATTACATGGCGACTCTAAAATAAAGTCCATTTAGAGCACCATCCATGTAGAAGTATATTTTTTCCTTTTTCCTGGTACGATTGACAACTGTGCTTCCCCAGGACAGTTTCCTTTTTAAATGAGGCAAGTGCAAATACGAATTGGTAAAAATACAACCGCCACAATTAAAGTAATTAATTATTAGCCACTTATAGCAACTAGCCAAATTTAATTAAGGTATTTTTTAAAAAAGGAATAAAAAAAGGGCTTAGTCGCCTCTTATTTTTACTTATCTCTTTTTAAATTTGGTTACCTTTATTATTATTGTCTTCCTTAAAATCTGAGTTACTTTTATTATTATCTCTTTTATCATTATTGTATCATTTTAAAATCGCAACTAGTTTTATTACTCTTTAAAATCAGGGTTATATTTTTATTAGCTTTTCAAAAAATCTGACAAATTAGCTTTAAATGGATTTTATTATTTCTTATATATTTTATAATGGGCATCTTTCAAAAAATGGGGCTATTTATTTAATCCATGCGTACCCGCCCACCCATATATACATGATATATAATATACATGTATATGCATATATATCATGTATATATGTATATTGAAATTGGGCCCCTTTAAATTCCATTTATTTCAGTCGAGCCCAGCCCAATGAAGGGCCAGACTAGGCCCACCCGTCCACTTACACACACAAATACACAAACAGGCCATAAGGTTTTCATTTGGTAAAATGAAAAGGAGATAGGGGCAACCCTAGCCGCCTCTACACCCTTTCCTTCTCTGTCCTCGTCACGTTACCGGATCGGAAAATTTCGTGGGTCCTTGTTGGTGGTACTACCTTTGCAAGACCGAGAATGGCAAGAGCATTTATTGCTCTACCATACACTACTAAAAAACAGGGCTATAGCAACAGAACAAAAACTGTAGCCATAGATACTATAAACGTTGCAGTGGACCTATGGCAGCGGTTTAGGGTCCGTTACTTGGTAGACTGTTGCAATATGTCTATTGCAACGGTACTATGCAACGATTCTTAAACCGTTGCCTCAGACGCACCTATGGAAACAGTTATCCTTTAACCAATGGCAACGATTAATTGTATCTTTTGCAACGGCCAAAATTCGTTGCAATAGGTCTTTTGTAACGGTTCATAACCGTTGCACTAGACATATTGCAACGTTCTGAGTTACGCTCTGGGTTACTTATTGCAACGGTTATTACTTGTTATTGCAACGGTTATTACTAGATATTGGAACAGTTATTACTACCTATTGCAACGGTCAGTACTAGATATTGCAATGTTAGTTATGAGTTGTTGCAACAATAATTAATAAAATCTATTATAACGACTATTATGTGCAATTGTAAGTAATAAAATATAACACACTTTCGTTTATATAAATGACAAAACAAAGTTGTTCATCAACAAAATCTTAATCCAAAATGTACAACTAGTTGTTGGTTGACAATTCAAGAGTTAGCATACATATAATTAAGTTTGCCTTGTTCATTTCTTTCACTGCTTTCATCTCCGCCTTGTTCATTTCTTTCACCTACAAGTTTAAAAGGAACAATAATCAAAGGATAGAAGGAAGAAAGTTCAAAAAAGAAACGGAATAACTATTAAGTAATCAAAAACCCAAAAAATGAAATGCCCAATTCATTTGATTGATTCACCAGAAATTGTTGAATTAATAAGTGCAAAAATCGTGATTAATACAATTGATGAACAACATAAAATAAAAGTACACACACTCCTACCTAAGGCATTAACACTGCCCAAGAGAAGACATTGGCACAAAATTTTGCAACTAATGCTCCAGCTGCCTCTTTAATTTTTAATTTTGCAAGTACTAATACTACTAGGACTATTGTTAGTTTAGGTTCTTCTGTATGTTTAGAATATGTAGTTAACATTTGTAATGCTACCTTGTAGTTATTTTTTGTCATATATGCAATATCTTTTCATTAAAAAAAAAAAGAGAACCTACAAGATCTTTGGTGAAGACATCATGACTATTGCTGATGTATGTATCCTTTATCCATTTATGGGAAAGGATTTGGTAAATGGAAAGATGAAGATCTCTGGTGATGGCTATGTCCCAAGGAATGCAAGAACACAGATTTATATTTGTGCCTTTGATCTTGTTCATTTGACAAGGTTGGTTCTTGTTGATTTATGGTGTGGTGAAATTTTGGTTCAAAGGTGAATATTTTCTCTGTGTCAATGATCCAAATTCCATTGAAAATGAGCTGGTACATAGTTGGTTGATGAGGACTGCTAGTGAGGTGAAGAGAAACAGGCTCTCTAGTTTGGAAAGTATTTCTGATGGTTGTGGCTAGATAGAGATCCTTATATAATTTGGTGAATATGAAACACAAGGTTTGCATAAATACAGCACTGCTTGTTGCTGCTGATGTGAATCAGGAGAGAAATGCAAGGATCAGAAATAATTATACAATTTGCAGATGTGGAGTTCATAAGGGATACAAGTTCATAATAGTTGCAGTTTGTTAGTTTAGAGCAGGCTATTTCATTAGGGGTATAATGGTGGGAAAAGGATTGACACATTTTTTCAAATTTTTTGAAGGCACCAGGGGTATGGTTGGCATAATAGTAGTTGGTGTTCTGAAGAGAAGTGAATTGATGCTTACTTGGTTCATAACTGCAGGCAGCATGGGAACAAGTATATTGCTTTTTTGCTGTACATGGGCTTTGGACATCTGGTGTAGTTCAGGAAGAAATTGGATAAGCTGCAGTTTTGAATTAACATGGAGACACAAGGGTGCTGAGGTGGAGAGGAGTAGGGATCACTGCCATCATGTTCAAGTCCTATGGGAGGAGAACATGATGGTAATTTTTTCTACTAACACTAGTTTCCTTTTTGCAGGTGCCTTGGCATGCAGATACAAAAAGGCTAGCAAAATAGAAATCTTGAAGCCTGTTTATGCTATTTATCTTATTCATATGAGAAATGATGTGGTTTTTTGCTAGTATAGAAGTTCACAAGCATTACATGCAAAAAAGTTGCTAGATGGAGTTGAGAAGCAATATTATTGCAGTTGGACTACAACATGGAATTCATTTAGAGAACCAGCTATGGGACAAAGTAGAGAAATTATTTTTTTGCTGGTTTTCCTCATTTTTTTTGCCGGATTTGGAGTCCTAGTACACTAGCAGGAACTGACCTATTGAAAGGTTTCCATCCTACAGGACATGATATATCAAAGAATACTAGGACACTTATGATTTACATACTGGTCTTACTTAGTGGGTGGTATCAGTACTATGTACTCAAGAATCATCAATAGGTAGAAAGTGTAGTGTTACTGGTATTGCTTCCCAGTTGGATCACATGACTGGGTTTCAACTGGTTTGTTTCAACGTAAGGCTAGAACTGGTTTTTTAATCAGAATTCAGAAGAATGCAACATGTCACTTTCACTGTTGCTGGTTTCAAGTTGAATTTTCAGTGAAGATTGAGGAAATATGGTGCATCAAGGGATCAAACTTGGGACACCATTTGATTGACAGAGATTCTGAGGGAGAGTTAATTTTGTTCAGCTGCAGATTTACAAGAAAGAAGCATTTGTTGCAGGTCACACAACTTGCAGCAGTTGGATCACATCAAAGAACATATCATGGATCATTTTGCAGATTTGAGAGTCTAACAACAGCAGGTCTCAAGTTGCATTATGAGTGCTGTTTTTTGGCATCTGGTGACATGAATTTCCAGTATTATGCCAAATTCTATAACTATGTACTGATTTATATTTACTCTTATCTTGCTTTCAGCGGAAAAAAAAAAAACTTTAACCAAACACATACAACTGTTAGTTAGAAAAAATAAGAATAAAGCTTTTTCACTAAATAACAGAATGATAATCCTACCTTCAAAGCTTAAGGAAAAGTTAGAAATTTTTTCTTACTTCTTTGAGTGTTGAGGACATCTCAGTTTTGTAGTTATATGTCAGATTCTAATTGATACATATGAATGTGATATGTAGAAAAATCTCATCTTTGTAGTTATATATCAAATAAGAGAATATCAAATAGCTTAAAGAAGGCACATGTTCCTTTTTAATTTTAATCCGCATAATTTCATTTAGCAGTCAATCCGTATGTCTTTGGCATTCCCATAACATTTTTCACGCTTGACCAACTGGAAGTTATGTTAAGATGTTTCTTCAAACTATGTAAGATTTTGAATAATCTGTCAATAACAATTTTGCAAAATAAAGTGCAACTTTTTCAAGCTTAGACTGATGCCTCACGTGGTTAAACATTCATCATTCTAGTGATTGACTCTAAGGTGATATTTTACACTTCTAAAAGCCAAAAACTGACCCATACTTCCAATTAAACGTCTTTTTAAAATCAGCTCCATTTAAGTTGCTAGACCAGAATGTCATTAGAAACCTATGAAATAAGTATTGTTTCAATATTGGAAAATAGAGAAGAAATTCCAACAAAGCAAACTTAGTTTCTGCAGTAACAGAGAGGGAATCCAAACTAAACTTCCTATATAACCGACAAGCTTTCATTTTAGAGCTCTCAGGCTCCTCTTATTGTCTTGGAAACTTTTTCATTTTAAACCAAACCCATAAAAATCAATTCCCATTCAGCTTTCTTCTTTATTAGTAACATATTTTTCATTATTAGCTTCAGCCAAAATATGTCAAAGAAGAGTCCAGTTACTCCATTCGATTTTTTAGATGATGAGTCTTATGAGATTACTAAAATCTTGAAGAGAACATATGACTACAATGCTGAAACAGTGGAACACCCTTTATATAACAAGAAAATGGAGGAAAAGAGTGATAAAAATCTTGAAATTTCAACATGCCATGATGAACGAAACAGTTCTAATTCGTCCAAAAAGACATGGGGTTCAAGAACTGGAGGTGATAATGATGATATTGTTGGCAGTGAAGTTATAAAAGAAGAAAGCAACATTGGAGAAGAGGAATTTGAAAATCAACAAGTTGACAAGAATCATCAATATCATATCATAAGAGCCATTGAATTAATGAATTCACTGCTGATTTTTTTCATTAATCACTTGTGCGTATTATCCAGTTTAGATACAAAACTACTAATTCACTACTTAGTAAGACATCTTATGCAGGTTCATTTTTCAATTAATAACATGTCGTAGAGAAATCGTAGCCATATTAGCTACAGAAATATGCAAAAGTATTTTTGTCATAATCAATGTGAAGCAGCTGCTTTGTTTTGTTCATGGTGTTTTCTGTAAATTATACTCCCTCCATCCTAAATTATATGTCACACTTTCCCTTTTAGTCAGTCGACGGATTTTAGCTCCATTATTTAAACTAAAAAAAAAAATCTTGTCGCAATAGTAGAAAAGCCTTTTTCTTTAAAATAACAAAAACCAAGAAGAAGATCACAGTCGCAACAATACCAGCAAAAGAAGAAGAAGTAGAAGTTGTAGAAGAAGCAGAAGCAGAAGCAGAAGAGAAAGAAGAGGCAGGAGAAGAAAAAGAAAAATTCTGACCCTGATCTTTGCCCCCAATAGAAGGACGATGAATTGGCTGAATAGTTGTTGCTCGTGTTGAGAAAGCTTCAACCAATGTCGCTAAAAGGTTAGCATCAATTGGTAATCCTGAACATTGAAGTTTTGTTGTTAAATTTTCTACAATTTCTTGTCTCATCGTTGTACTTTGTTCCTCAAATTGTTCTTTTTGTTCCTCCAGTTTTTCCTCCATTAATCTCATCATCCACTCTTCCATCTTTTGCACGAGATCATTTGTTGCATTTGAAGAGTGTTTGAAATGTACAACTTTCCCTTTTAAAGTAGTTTTAGTAACCCCTCGTCCATACAATCTTAAACGTCCTGAATGTTCACGCCCCATGACGGAAGCAAATGCATTAATTGACTCATTACCATCTTCATTTTGTTGCATTTCAATATTTTCCATCTCAGCCTATAATGCAAATTAAAAGAAAAAAAAGAAATCAAGTACATATAAAAAAAAAACAATCAGAACAAATAATTTAACTCAGCAAAATAAAAATTAGATAGAATTCACACAATTTTTCTACTTGTATCTTCTTCTGTATCCTTGTATGATCGACCAAGTTTTCTTTTTCTTGTAGCCACAAAGATTTCCTTAAGTGATAGAGGATCGGATGTTTCCCTATCTTTTGCCTAGATACATTGAAAGAGGATATCAAATATCTTCTTTAAAGAAACAAAAAGTTCATATATTTAATGATAAATAAGAGCGCATACCAAATCATTGCGGACTAGAGCAAAGCTTTTTTTGCCAACAGTATGTGGATTCATAGAAATCCATTTCTATATTTTTCTAAGCTTTCAAAAAACCCTTCAGTGGAATTTCAGATTTTAAAAAATAATACCACTAAAAATAAATGACAAAGGAAGAGATTTGGTCCCACACCTGTAGAATGCAAAGAGAGAGAAGAAGCCTTCACCGGAGAAGAAACCTTAGCCGGAGAAGAAGATGTTGATGCTGAAGAAGACGCCCTTTGTTGGTATTGAGTTCTAAAGCCTATAGTGTGACACACGAATGTTTTATACCCAGAAATATTTTGGGTTACTTTTTAATTAAAAAAAAAACTTTGGTGGGTGACTGAAATTAGTGAGTGAAAATAATTGGGAAACGGAACCGTTGCCATAGCCTTTTTTTCCGAAAAAACCATTGCCACAGAGCAATTTATTGCAATGAGTTCCACAACCGTTGCCATATTTAACTCTGTGGCAACGGTTTTATGACTAATGCAACGGTTTAATTTTGAAACTGTATTATTAGGTCTGATGGACTACTACAACGGTTGTAACCGTTGTTGTAGACTATCTATTGCAACGGTTACATATCCGTAGCTAAAAAAAACCGTTGCTACAGGCTTGTTTTCTAGTAGTGATATCTCAGCAATTTTTCATCGATCCTTGTCAAAACGCGGTATTATCTCACATCCTTTTTACTTTTTCTGCTTTCTTTCAACGGGCATGACT
The DNA here is from genome assembly GCF_019175385.1 of Lycium barbarum. Taxonomy (NCBI): domain Eukaryota; kingdom Viridiplantae; phylum Streptophyta; class Magnoliopsida; order Solanales; family Solanaceae; genus Lycium; species Lycium barbarum. Next base: position 98,016,583 of record NC_083339.1, read on the forward strand.
GAATCCTTAATGGATTTTGTTTTTACTTGATTTGGATCTAGCATTTTTCTTGGTCTTAAAGCATTTGAGCGGATTTGATTTATTTTGGGGCAATACTGGCCCTTGATGTGTTTTTAAGAAAATCTTGACCCTTGATTTTGTGGAGGAAGAAGGCTTGTTCGAAAATACTAGCTTGTCCCACATTGGGGAGTTGGGGTTTCTTTTTGCAAGTTTGGGGTTCTATATATAGAACCCCCAAACTACGTTTTAAAAAAGGCTTTTGGCAGATATGAGCATTTGAACACTTTCATTTGCAGAGATAAAGGTTGAATACCTAGGGTTTTGGATTTGTTTGCTTGAAACCTTTAATTTTCAACCTAGTTTAAAAAAATTTAAAATTCTATTTATTGTGGTTGTTTGGTTTTCTGGGTAATTCTGAGCATTTTGGGGAATATTTGTGGTCTCCAAGTTCGAATTTCGACTAGAAGGCTGCACAAAAAGGAGGTAATTTTCCTTTGAATTTTCTTTCTATTTCTTTTTTCCTTAGTAGTTTGTTGTGCTAGTTTGTTTATTTGTTCAGTTAAGCTTCGTTTGTTTTGTTTAATACAATGTACTCTATGTGTGTGATTAGTTCAATTAATTAGATTTGTATGTCTACTTAGTATGATTTAGTTGAAGTACGAAAGATTATATGGGTAGTTTAAAGTATGTTGATTAGATGAACATTAATTCTGCTTTCAATAATTGAGTTTGCTTAACATATTTAGATAATTTGGCTTAATCAAGATATACCACATTGACTTTGGCTTTAATAACTTGATCAATCCCAACCAAACATGCTTTATTTGTTAGCCTTATATAACCTGTTTAAAATAAAAAATAGAGTTCTATAGTTTAAGTCTTGATATGATGAAGAAAGGGTGCTTATGCACTGTTAAAATCAAACTAGCCGCATCCTAAGTTATTTGGCTTGACTTAGTTAAGTGTCTGATCCGTGTGGCCAAATGTGCCCTTCTTCTAGTTAATTTCATGCCTAAATTTATTCATGTCCAACCCTGTACTGTGTTGCTTAAATAAGGTGTGTGTTGTTGCTTTGTTGGGAGCTGGTTAGATGACTATTAGATATTGTTGACTTGAACAATGTGTATTATTATCTTGTGGGGATACAATTAGATGGTTATTAGATATTGTTAGTTTGAATATGATCAGTAAAGTTAAGTTTTAACTTGACTGTTTTTTTGCTATAACTCTCCTAGTCTAGTTTTTTTGGTCTATTTGGCCTGATGGTCTAATGTTTGATGGGCAGTACTGCAATAATTTTAAGTCTGGAGAACTTTCTTGGTTGATCCCATTGAATTAGACAATGTTTAAACTTTTTACTCCTGTCTTATGTTAACTTCTACTAAATCTGATGTCTTAACATGTCAAGCTTGGCTTGGCTTAAGCTACTACTTGTTTAAATCTTGGCACTTTGTCAAAAATAGGAGTATTTTTCCTAGTTGATAGTAGTATTTGTTTATTGCTTTGCTTTGCTCTGAAACTGCCTGCACACCACTCTTAGCGAATTTCAAAATCAAATGGTACATGAATCTTTTGAGGTTTTGTTTGGAATGGAATTGTACCTTTAAATATTAAATTGACTTGTCTATGGTAAGTAAGAACTTTACATGCTCCTTGGAAAGTATGAGGCTTATGCCATCAAGTTGATTAAATGGTTTTAATTAAAAAAAGGGTCCTAGAATGAGTTCTAAGTTTTAGAATTCATATTCAGTATTTTCTAAAATTTGTATTTATAGTCTATAAGACTCATGATAACAGTCAAGAATCTTGTGTTTGGGTAAGAAGTGATGAGATGTTGGTCCTTCAAATCTGTTACAAATTGCCTCATGAGGCAGTTCTGTGTAGGACATGTCTCAGTTTGCAATAGCTATAGCATTATCATTGTTCCTTAGTTTGAAAAGAAAGTGATTTCAAAATCTGTTTGCCCTGCTTGTTTATGACTTTGTCTTGCAACTATGTACATTTGTTTCTCTCTATCTGTGTCTGACTAAAGGACTTATTTGCAAAGTTAGATGTAGAATTAATATATAGTATGTGTGTGATCATGGGCTTAAAAAAAAAACTAAGTTGGCAAGAGGATATCATTTGATATTCAGTAAAAAAAAGAGTAGGAATATTCATAATCACATATCTTCTTGACACTTGACTTGTAAATCTTTTCTTTTTTCCCGATTCTGTCTGTTTTGCTGGGTTGAAACTTCTACATTTGAGGGTCTATCATCTCTGTTTCATCATCTACTTTATAGAGTTGTTTTTTTTTTCAACAATGAATGAAAGGATATACCCAGATATATAAAATATACTCAAAGTCTACACACCTCAAAAGTGTATAAAAGTTGGTATATCTAACATATATGGGGCATATCACTGCTATGAGTCTGTTGGCCTTAATATTTGTTTTAGTCCTGGGAGTTTAGGGACTGTTTCTTGGTTTTTTTCTAAGTGACTAAGTGTAATTCATTAGTTAGCCCAGTTTTGTTATATTTCTGATAAGTGGTGCTATTTGGGGTTAAGGTTCTTCCTCACTATTGTTTTTGCTTAAGCCTGATTGTCTTTAAAAGGTGTTCACTATTAAATGTCGTAATACATTCAACTGGATTGTATATTATGTGTATGCTATAGCTAGTTTTTGTAGTGAGTTGTACATACAAATATTGATGCTTTTTCTCTTGTATACCATAAGCTTAACACATAAATGGAGATGCTTAATAGCACTCAAGGATTAAGCTTAAGCCTTCCCTGGTGTCAGCCATGCCTGGGGTTCCTAGAAACACCTTGGATCTTGTGCGGCATTAGGAACAAGAGGGTGAAACCTTTCCTTTTCTGGGCTATTCTTATATCTCCATGGGTGTGTATACCCATGGTATATGATTTTGAGTTGTGTATATTTGTATGGCACTGCCTACTTTTTATTTTAAGAATACTGTTCTTGTGGACTTTTCTATTTGTTTTAAATGTTTGGGTCTGTTTTATGGGCCTTGGGTTATTCACAAATTTTGGGCCTCCCCATTTTATGATGAATGGCCTGCCCTATATATATATATATGTTACACGAGTCCGCTTTTTATTTGCCATTTTGGTTTGAACAAATGCTAATCTTTATTCCTTTCTATTCTTCCTAGCATAAAATACTTGGTCTTGGGCGATCCACTTGCATAAACCTATTGGGCTGAGGGTCCAATAACTCATTTTTTGATCGAGTCCGCGAAAAAATAAAATAGGAAGGGAAGCAAAATTATTTGAGGCCCAACTATGGGTGAAAATAGTCTATTGGTGGGCTTGGTAGGCCCACTAGCCAGAGTTCCTTCCTTTGTGTTTATTATTATTATTATTATTATTATTATTATTATTATTATTATTATTATCTATTCATGTATATGTATTTGTAAAAAACATTAAAAATATTGGAACCCTTGTGCATGCTAGAGCGTAGGTAGAACACTTAGTATTTTAAGAGATCGCCAAAAACTTTTTTTAAAAAATTCGGTTAATGATTAATTTGGCATAAAACTGGAACTTGGTTTGATTTTGAGTTTCTCAAATTAGTTTAAATGACACGGCTAATGGCAAAAGAAATTTGGGGATCTTGGTTAAGTTTAAAAAAATGGAGCTACGTTTAATGTTTTTTCCTTTAAGATGACCAACAATGAAATGAATTTACAAGCTATCATCCATGATTTGAAAAAAAGGGCAAACTGCTTAATATTTTGAAATTGGTTGGAAATAGTCTGTTTACAAAACTCGAAAGACTATTTTTTGAAATTTGGACCTGATCCTTGGAAACAAAAGAGAATTTCCATACATTGCCTAAAAGTGGGAATAGCTTTTGGACTTAGTAAAAATCTGTTGAGATTGTGATTGGTTTGGGCTTGACAGCCCCAAAACAAAAGGGACTGAAATGATTAAAACTTATTGGACCAAGATTGAGGACTTTGGGTTTGGAATATAAGTTGACTTTATGGGCTTAAATGATAAAATTGGACTTAAAAGGGTTGTATTTCCTTACATTTATAGATATATATGTATAAAATCGGAGATATACTCCCTATTTTCTATATATACGCACAATAAAACCCGTAAGTACTAAACCCATTTTGTTAGGACTAGAATAATAGCGACTCTACTTGGGAGAAATCCCGGGTGTGTCCTAGTCTGGCAACGAAGTGAGTTGAGCACTTGGGTGGATTTTAAAATCAAAACCCATTTTTTTACAAAGGGGAATTTTTCAAAAAAATTTCTTGGAACCATGCTATGATATGAAAAGCAATTACATTTTTGCAGAAAATTTAAAACACTCTTTTGCAAATAAATACATTAGTCACATATTGAAACTCGTAGGTCAACCGTATTCTATGGATATTTAATACTAGGGTGCGTAAAACCTTCCCTAGGGGATCACCAGAACCCTTATCTCGAACTTTGGTCCAATGGATTTTTACCTTCTTTGAAAAAATCTTTAACCCGGTTTTCCTAATTTTCCATAATAAACTAGGTGGCGACTCTAAAAATATAAAAATCCAATTAGAGCACCAACAACCTCGTAGTAACTTTTATTCCTGACCCGCGTAAAAGCGAACCGTAACAGATGACGACTCTGTTGGGGATTTTTCTGGGTTCTAACCATAAGGGTTTCAATATAATGTGATTGTAACTGTATTTATTTGCCTATGTATTTAATTTTTGCAATTTTGAACTGTCAATCATATCATATCATAAACTCCACCACTCTTGAGAAACAACATGGTTTCAAAGGGGACACGCGGGATCGCGGTCTAGCCTTCACTAAAAATCCCGAAACACCCTTTATTTGGATCACGTTGAATGTTAAGTTGGTGTGCGGTCACCCAACGGCCGACAACGGTTTATCCCAAATAGTCCGCTCTGGTCCAAGGTCAATTCGAAAAAATCCATTCTTGCGTAAGCCTAAGATAGAGCTAAGCCAAATCCAAATGAGAAGTAGACTGGGTTGTTTTGATATTTTAAACGTATCCAAACCCGATAAGGAGACTACCCCGTGTCAAGTACGGTCTATGACCCGAAAAACACCGCATATCATATTATGTGCTATTTGGAAACATTTAAATGTGCCTTTTAATGAAACCATTGCCTAGTGGGGGGGAGGGGGGATTAACCTTGGGTTTTGTTTTGTAAATGTGAATCAATTTGAACTTTGATATGGTCCTGACTACACCTGAGCTGCTGCGGATTTGGTGGGGCCAAATGTCGCCGGAAGACAAAAGAGTAATCCCATGTCATTTAGGAAATTTGACATCCATCATGACTATGACTGGTTGCAAGGAGTTGATAGAAGTAATTACCAAATTCTGGGATAGAGATCGGATGGTTTTCAGATTTGGGGATGACATCGAAATGACACAAACACTAGAGGAGTTTAGGGATGTGTTAACTAGCGTAGGCTCGGGGATGAAAAGAAGAAAGAAACTGACCAAAATGCCTTGATCCCAGAAAAATCCACCTACTCCCAAATTTGTAGGATGCTTTCTTTAAACTACGCCAATTGGGCCTATGGCCCCACCAGACCCTTCAGAGAGTTGTACAGAAGGTTTGGAAGCCCGGATGGATTTGCGGAACATCCCAAAGAATTCAAGACTTATGCCGACTTGACGGCTACCAAACCCTTGGCCTTCGCCATTTTATTTTTGGGATCTATGATTTTCCCCAAAGATTGTTCCTTAGCCATAGATACCCGAATCATTTCAGTCACCCATGCCATCTTTTACGACATAACCCAAAAAGAAGAAACCAAATATTTTGACATTACTCCGATCATATTAGCCGATTTGTACCGAGCCCTGAGTCACTGCCGGAATCATTATAAATACTTCCAAGGTTGTAATTTACTCCTGCAATGGTGGATCCTCAAACATATAGTGAAAGTTACGGGTGACCAATACCTAAGTAAGCCGGCTGAAAGGGATAATCTTTGTGATTTTCACTCGAAGTTCAGATAACAAAACAGGCAAAGTTAGACATTCACTTTCTCCAGACTGAAGGAAGAAAGCATTCAATGGATGTTCCATGACTTTGTATCCACTGAAGTTATAGTTAAAGGGAGAAAGTGCCTATTCTTGCCGCTTATGGGAATTAGAGGGATTCGCCCTTATGCTCCGGCCTGAGTTTTAAGACAATTGGGGAGAATTCATGTCATACCCCAGGTTGGAGGCATGGGAGATTTCATCATTGACTACGACATTGACAGACCACCAAGAGCTTTGGATTTTGTCCGAGAATGGAAGGGTTACATGATTTGGGTTCCTGATACCTTAGCTGAAGATAGGTTTCGTCCGGGTTATGTCATAGAATATAAGGACTGGTTGAGGGCCGACTTGCAAGGCACACTTCCTCCTAGGCCTATTCCCTATAGCTGTGTCCAAGAGAAGGATTCGCAAATTGAGATCCGAACCCGTTTGATACAACAGAGAGCTGACGACAGGGATGCTAAGTATTAGGAGAAAATTGAGCATAATAAGGCCGTCATATAGAGTCTGAGGCATGAGTTGGAGCTTACCAACGGTTGTTTGGTTGAGCTAGATGACCGAATGAATAAGATTCTAGACGATGTTGCTCCGCTGACCTTCACACAGAAAGGGTTTCTTATGGAAGACACTTTGACGTCAGCCCATCTTCATATCAAGACTTCTCTCCGGAAAGCAAAGAAAGCAAAGACTGATAGGGATTAGGCTTCATCATCTAGTATTGGGGGATATTTCTACTGATTTATTTTTATGCATTGTCTTTACTTTATCTTTTGTACCCCTACGGGGAAGAATATTATTATTAATGATTATGGGGCAATGGTTTAATGTTACACCTTGGAAAAAATTTCCATTGGTACGTAAGTGAACGAACTAGTGATAAGTATGAGTGCATGAGGTCCATGAGCAAGAAATGACATTTGATGACCTTAGGCGAGATTTCGAAGGTATCCGATGTGAGATGAGAAAGTTGGCTAAGTTAAGATGAGATATAAGGTGAGCAATGCATGTGCATAGACGTGGGTGATTAAAATGAGAAGTCTAAGAGCTATGAAAAGTTGCAGATTTGAAATCTGCCCAGTGGTCGTAAAGTGCAAAATACGGACCGTAAATTGGTATACGGTCCGTAAACTGGCAGTCCTAAATTACCATGCAAGACTTCGACTTTCTGCCCAGTTGAGAATGGTAAAATACGACCAGGAGGACGGACCGTAAAGTGATTTACGGCCCGTAAACCATGGTCGTAAATCACCATGCATGCAACCAAAGTTTCTAGTTCTGGAAATGGTTAAAGACGACCACGAGGGACGGTCCATAAAGTGGAATACGGACCGTAAACCTCCATGAACGACCACTGTTCACCCAGCACAGATTTTTGCAATTCATTAAATAAGGGAACCAACACTTATTTTATTTCATTACAACATTACACCACTTCTCTCTAAAACCTCTCTCTACATTTATTATACAAGTTTTTAAGGATATTTAAGGATCAACAACATAAAACAAGGTGAATCAAGAGTAAGAACATCATCAAAGATCATCTAGGTCAAGAAATCCAAATGGAGAAAAACTAGGGTTTTGCTCAAAGTGGAGTATTATTAATCAAAGCTTGTTCCTACAACTTCTAAGGTAAGATTCATGATTTTTACATGATGTTTAAGGTATTGAAGAGTTGAAATACATGGATTGTAGGAAATATGGTCAAGTAGGTCATGAATGATGAATAGTGACATTTTGAGGAATAATTTGAATTGAATCATGAATGTTGTTGTGTTGTGATATGAATGCATTATAAATGGTACTAAGATCATGAACTAGATACTTTAGACGAATGGATGAAGTTGGATGTTATGACCATGAATATGGGTGAATTAGAGGAAAATTAAGGAATCTAGATAATGTGGCTAATTCTAATGACTAATGGCCATTGTTATGATATTAATGAAGGTATAGACGCTAGCATTGGAAGGAAGCGTACAAATGTAGAATAGTCCGACGAAAAGGTATGTAAGGCTAACCCTTCTTTCATAAGGCATGGTTCCTTGGCCAAACTCTTAAATCCTCTATATGAGTATGTTGTATTCAAACGATTGACACTCCGAGCTCATAAGCTCACGATCCTCGATATGTGCTACGATTGTACTACGCACCCCATATGACGAGTAAGCATAAGATATAGATGTAGCGAAAATGATGATGATAGTGATGACGATGATAATAATAATGATGCTAAAGGTGCCTACGGGCTATTATACTTACATGTGCCTATGAAGGGCTATAATGACACCCCGAGCTTATAACGCCGGGTAGGATATATGTATATGAATATGTATAAAGTATGTATAAGATTACGAAACGCGCGCACACCTCTGCAGATGGTACGGATAACCCTGAAACCTTGGTAGGGCCAGGTATGAGTAACCTTGAGCCTTGGTTGGCCAAGTATGTATGAAACACCGATCCTATGTGGTCGGGTATGCTATGTAAATGCCATGTATATGAAATGACTATGTATATAATATGAATATGAATGTGATAAGACTATGTATAAGAATACGAATAAGGACATGTATATGAATATGAGCACAAGTATGGTACGAGTACTATTATGGAATATGGATGATGACGTAGGTGTACAAATACGTATGAAAAATGGAAAGTCCTACGAAAGGCAGGTAAGCGCTATGACGATGATATTATTGTCTCCCCCCTCCTATGCTATTTCATATGTTGTTCATGATGCTTATTTATTGATGTTGCTCATGCTTTACATACTCAGTACATTCTTCGTACTGACGTCCTTTTGTTTGTGGAGGCTGCGTCATGCTCGCAGGTGCACAGGGAGACAGACTTGATCCATAGCTGCCTATTCGGAGATTACATAGAGAGCTCCATTTCCTTCGGAGCCATATCTTTTGGGTACTCATTCTTTTGTGTATATAATTATGGTCATAGCGGGGTCCAGTCCCGCTAATGTGATATGTTATACTCTTAGAGGCTCGTAGACATGTGTGTGTGTGGGTAGATGTGTTTGGCCTTGTCGGCCTATGTTTTGTATATCATTTTGTCGGCCACGTTGGCCCATGTATATTGATGTGGCATAGATGCCTATGATGATATAAATGTGCTGTTGTCCAAATGGGACTAGTTGACGAATGAATGGAAATGCATGTATAATTATGTGTCTCACCTAGATGTAAGCATAAGAGTAAGTTAAGAGGGTGCCCGGGTGGGCTAGCACCGGGTGCTCGTCGCGGCCCCGAGTCGGGTCGTGACAAAAGTGGTATCAGAGCAGTTCAGTCCTAGGGTGTGTCAACGAGCCGTGTCTAGTAGAGTCTTGGTTATGGGTGTGTTGCGCGCCATACTTATAAACAAGAAGCTGTGGACATTTTAAGAATAAATGACCTTCTTTCTTCATAAGAATCGTGCGATAGAGCTATGATGTAGGATTTTCTTGCTCCTAAATCGTGTGTTGTGTATTTCAGAGATGCCTAAAAAGGGAAAGACTACGGCAGCCCAAAAGGGCAAGACGGTGGCAGAGAAGCGGGCTAAGAAAGCACCGCCACCGGTAGTAGAGGAAAGTGAGTCCCATGGTGCGGCTCAGTCTCAGCCCTCCCAGACAGTGCCCGTCTCTGAGGAGCGTGAGGGAGCCTCAGCCCCAGATGCAGCACCTGCAGCTCCTCTACCAAATGCTTCGGGCCAAGATGTAAAAGAGGCCATTACTTTATTGACTCAATTGGTTGCGGCCCAGGCTCAGAGGCACAGTTCAGGGTATGGTGATAGGGATTTTAGTGCAAGAGCCCGTGATTTCATTACTTTGAACCCTCCGGAATTCTTTGGGTCAAAGCTGGAGAAGGATCCTCAGGATTTCATCGATGGTATGCTAAGGACGCTCCGATTGATACATGCTTCAGACACCGAGTCGGTAGAGCTAGCGTCATATAGATTGAGAGGTGTCTCGATCCAGTGGTATACAGTATGGATGGCTTCACGGGGAGCCAATGCACCTCCCCCGGTATGGCAAGAGTTTGTTGATGCTGTTCTCCGTCATTATATGCCTCCAGAAGTTCGGCGAGCAAGGGCCGATAAATTCTTGAACTTGAGGCAAGGAAGCATGAGTGCCCTAGAGTATAGCCTCCGTTTTAACTCCTTGGACAGGTATGCTTCGGCCATGGTAGCTGATATGGGCGACAGGGTACACCGATTTGTAAAGGTCCTAGGGCCCCATCTGATGGATAAATGCTTGACTGTGTCCCTTCAGGACGGTATGGACATTGCACGCATTCAGGCACATGCTCAGAACTTAGAAGAAAGCCTACAGCAGCGAAGAGGTGAACGTGAGCAAGATCGGGGACATAACAAGAGGGCCAGATCTTCAGGCCCAATGAGTGAGTCCCGAAGCAGACACAGGCAACAGTTCCCTAGACATTCGGGCTATTCTATGACCAGTGCACCTCTACGGTTTTCAGGCCAGAGCCTTGATAGATCTACTCATCCCGGGCCGAGTCAGAGTTATTCTGGGTCCCAGTTTAGGGGTGATTCAGGCCAGTCAAGGCCACCTATACCACGATGTTCCCAGTGTGGGAAGTCGCATTGGGGTCAATGCCGATGGGGTTCAGATGTTTGCTATTCATGTGGTCGACCAGGCCATATTATGCATGATTGCCCCTCAGTACATGGTAGAGGTAGGACCCAACCATCAGGGTCAGTAGCCGGATCTTCGGCATCTGTGCGCCCTACGAGGCCAGGTTCACATGCGCCAGTCGGCCATGGTAGAGGTAGAGGCAGATCTCCCTGTACTAGCGGCCCTCAGCACCGTATTTATGCCTTGGCTGGACGCCAAGATCTAGAGTCTTCTCCTGACGTGGTCACAGGTATATTATCGATATTCTCTCATGATGTATATGCTTTGATTGATCCGGGCTCCACGTTATCATATGTTACTCCTTATATTGCGGGTCAATTTATAGTTGAGCCGGAGTCGATCAAACCTTTTGAGGTGTCTACACCATGGGTGAATCGGTAATAGCTAGCCGAGTATATAAGGATTGTATAGTCACGATTTGTGACCGTCGTACCATGATTGATTTGCATGAGCTAGAAATGGTAGATTTTGATGTTATTATGGGCATGGATTGGTTGGCTTCTTGTTATGCCAATGTTGATTGCCGAATGAAGATGGTTCGTTTCCAGTTTCCGGGAGAACCAGTCTTAGAATGGAAAGGGAATGCGGCATCTCCAAAAGGTAGATTTATTTCTTATCTAAAGGCAAGGAAGATGATCACGAAAGGATTTATTTATCATCTAGTGCGAGTTCAAGATGTAGAAGCTGAATCGCCGACCCTTCAGTCAGTTCCCGTAGTGAACGAATTTCCGGATGTGTTCCTGGAAGAGCTTCCAGGCCTTCCTCCCGAACGGGAGATTGATTTTACCATTGATGTGTTTCCAGGCACCACACCTATATCTATTCCTCCATATAGAATGGCACCCGCAGAATTGAAAGAGTTGAAGGACTTGCTTGATAAAGGCTTCATTAGACCTAGTTCATCCCCGTGGGGAGCGCCCGTATTGTTCGTCCGAAAGAAATATGGCTCCTTGAGAATGTGCATTGATTATAGGAAATTGAATAAAGTAATGATTAAGAATAAATATCCTCTCCCAAGGATTGATGACTTGTTTGATCAATTGCAAGGCGCCAAATGGTTTTCAAAGATTGATTTGAGGTCCGGGTATCATCAAGTGAGGGTTAGGGAGAAAGATATCCCTAAGACAGCCTTCAGAACGAGATATGGTCATTTTGAATTCCGGGTGATGTCATTTGGGCTAACTAATGCGCCAGTGGTATTTATGGATTTGATGAATAATGTGTTCTGGTCCTTTCTGGACTTATTTGTAATAGTATTCATTGATGATATTTTGGTGTATTCTAGATCCGAAGTAGAACATGCGGATCATTTGCATATTGTCCTTGGAGTTCCTCGAACTCGAGAATTATTTGCAAAGTTTTCCAAATGTGAGTTCGGGTTGAACTCAGTGGCATTTTTAGGGCATATTGTGGCAGCCGATGGTATTCGAGTGGATAGTCAAAAGATTGAGGCCGTGAAAACTTGGCCAAGACCCACAACTCCTACAGAAGTTCGTATCTTTCTGGGCTTAGCAGCTAATTACAGGAGATTCGTTGAAGGTTTTTCCTCTATTTCTGCACCACTCACAAAGTTGACACAGAAATCAGCCAAGTTTCAATGGACAGATGCTTGTGAACGTAGCTTCCAAGAGTTAAAGGGTCGATTGACTTCTGCCTCAGTTCGGACACTTCCAGAGGGATTGGAAGGATAAGTTGTGTATTGCGACACTTCAGGTGTTGGGCTAGGTTGTGTGTTGATGCAACATGGCAAGGTGATTGCGTATGCTTCAAGGCAATTGCCGAAACATGAGCAGAATTATCCTACCCATAACTTAGAATTGGCTGTGGTGGTCCATGCATTAAAGATATGGAGACATTACTTATATGGTGTCCACGTGGATATTTACATAGATCATAAGAGTCTTCAATACATCTTCAAGCAGAAAGAGTTGAATTTGCGGCAACGACGATGGCTAGAGTTGCTAAAAGACTACGATGTTGAGATCCTGTACCACCCCGGAAAGACAAATGTGGTGGCTGATACTCTTAGCTGTAGGTCGATGGGAAGTCTAAGTGATGTACGACCAGAAAAGAAAGAGATGGCCTATGAGCTTCAACAGTTAGCTAGCCTAGGAGTCCGAGTAGTGGACTCAGGTAGCAGCGGAGCTACTATCCCGAATACCGCAGTCTTGTTACTAGTGGCAGAAGTGAAAGAGTGACAATATGAGGATCCCATGCTAATGCAGTACAGAAATACACTCCCTCCGAAAAAGGAGTCATCATTTGACATTTCAGGAGACAAAACTCTCCGATGTAGAGGAAGATTATGTGTTCCCGATGTGGCAAGTTTACGCCACAAGATTTTGAGAGAAGCTCATAGTTACCGTTATTCTGTTCACCCCGGAGCGACGAAGATGTATCATGATCGTAAGTAGATATTGGTGGAATGGGATGAAGAAAGATATAGCGGAATTCGTAGCTCAGTGTCCTAATTGCCAACAAGTGAAGATTGAACACCAAAAGTCGGGTGGATTGTTGCTAGCTGTGGAAATCCCAACTTGGAAGTGGGAAGTGATTAACATGGACTTCATTTCAGGCTTACCCCGTTCTCGACGTAAGTATGATTCCATATGGGTGATTGTGGATAGACTCACCAAGTCAGCTCATTTCTTACCGGTCAGGACGACCTATGAGGCAGAAGATTATGCGAAACTTTATCTTAAAGAGATAGTAAAACTCCATGGCGTCCCGGTATCTATTATCTCCGACAGAGGGACTCAGTTTACAGCTAAGTTTTGGAGGTCTTTCCAAGAGGGTTTAGGGACCCGAGTTAGCCTTAGCACGATATTTCATCCCCAGACTGATGGACAAGCTGAACGTACTATTTAGACTCTTGAGGATATGTTACGATCATGTATGATATATTTTGGAGGGAATTGGGATGATCATTTGCCACTCATTGAATTTGCTTACAATAATAGTTATCATTCCAGCATTCAAATGGCACCATATGAAGATTTATATGGGCGAAAGTGTAGATCCCCAATTGGGTGGTTTGAAACCGGAGAAACTAAATTGATAGGGCCAGACTTGGTCCAGCAAGCTATAGAGAAGGTCAAGCTTATACAAGATCGGTTGTTAGCGGCCCAAAGTCGTCAGAAATCCTATGCGGATAATCGTCGAAGAGACTTGGAGTTCAAAGTGAAGGATTGGGTATTCTTGAAAGTGTCGCCAATGAAAGGCGTTATGAGATTTGGCAAAAAGGGGAAGCTTAGTCCCCGGTATATTGGACCATATGAGATTGTGCGCAAAATAGGCAAAGTGGCCTATGAGTTACATCTACCTCCGGAATTGGAGTCAGTCCATCCAGTATTTCATGTCTCGATGCTTCGAAAATGTGTTGGAGATCCCACTAGGATCGTCCCAGTAAATGATGTGCAAATGACAGAGAAATTGACTTATGAAGAGGTACCCATTGCCATATTAGACAGGCAAGTACGGAGGCTTAGAAACAAAGAGGTGGCCTCGGTTAAGGTTCTATGGAGAAGCAGTAAATGAGAGGAGATGACATGGGAAGCAGAAGAAAGTATGCGATCCAAATACCCACATTTATTTCAGCCCTTGGAAGAAGCCCAAGATGAGACGTCAAGATCATAAGGTATGTATATTTCTTTTTATGCTTTTGGGTCATGTGTGGCCAAAATTTTTTATGTTGTTATGTTGTGGCCCTGTGTGGCATCGATATTATGGGTTGTTGTGGCAGGATGGTAGCGCCATATTATAAGGGAAACTCTGGCGAAATTTTTGTAGAACTTCCGAGCACTTTAACATTCGAGGACGAATGTTCTTAAGGGGGGGAGAATGTTACACCTCGGAAAATTTTTCCGTTGGTACGTATGTGAACGAACTAGTGATAAGTATGAGTGCATGAGGTCCATGAGCAAGAAACGACGTTTGATGACCTTAGGCGAGATTTCGAAGGTATCCGATGTGAGATGAGAAAGTTGGCTAAGTTAAGATGAGATATAAGGTGAGCAATGCATATGCATGGACGTGGGTGAAAAGTTGCAGATTTGAAATCTGCCCAGTGGTCGTAAAGTGCAAAATACGGACCGTAAATTGGTATACGGTCCATAAATTGGCAGTCGTAAATTACCATGCAAGACTTTGACTTTCTGCCCAGTTGAGAAATGGTAAAATACGACCCGGAGGATGGACCGTAAAGTGATTTACGGCCCGTAAACCATGGTCGTAAATCACCATGCATGCAGCCAAAGTTTCTGGTTCTGGAAATGGTTAAAGAAGACCACGAGGGACGGTCCGTAAACCTCCATGGACGACCACTATTCACCCAGCACAGATTTTTGCAATTCATTAAATAAGGGAACCAACACTTATTTTATTTCATTACAGCATTACACCACTTCTCTCTAAAACCTCTCTCTACATTTATTATACAAGTTTTCAAGGATATTTAAGGATCAACAACATAAAACAAGGTGAATCAAAAGTAAGAACATCATCAAAGATCATCTAGGTCAAGAAATCCAAATGGAGAAAAACTAGGGTTTTGCTCAAACTGGAGTATTATTAATCAAAGCTTGTTCCTACAACTTCTAAGGTAAGATTTATGATTTTTACATGATGTTTAAGGTATTGAAGAGTTGAAATACATGAATTGTAGGAAATATGGTCAAGTAGGTCATGAATGATGAATAGTGACATTTTGAGGAATAATTTGAATTGAATCATGAATGTTGTCGGGTTGTGATATGAATGCATTATAAATGGTACTAAGATCATGAACTAGACACTTTAGACGAATGGACGAAGTTGGATGTTATGACCATGAATATGGGTGAATTAGAGGCAAATTAAGGAATCTAGATAATGTGGATAATGTGAATGACTAATGGCCATTGTTATGATATTAATGAAGGTATAGACGCTAGCATTGGAAGGAAGCGTGCAAGTGTAGAATAGTCCGACGAAAAGGTATGTAAGGCTAAACCTTCTTTCATAAGGCATGGTTCCTTGGCCAAACTCTTAAATCCTCTATATGAGTATGTTGTATTCAAACGATTGACACTCCGAGCTCATAAGCTCACGATCCTCGATATGTGATACGATTGTACTACGCACCCCATATGACGAGTAAGCATAAGATATAGATGTAGCGAAAATGATGATGATAGTGATGACGATGATAATAATAATTATGCTAAAGGTGCCTACGGGTTATTATACTTACATGTGCCTATGAAGGGCTATAATGACACACCGAGCTTATAACGCCGGGTAGGATATATGTATATGAATATGTATAAAGTATGTATACGATTACAAAACGCGCGCACACCTCTGCAGATGGTATGGATAACCCTGAAGCCTTGGTAGGGCCAGGTATGAGTAACCTTGAGCCTTGGTTGGCCAAGTATGCATGAAACACCGATCCTATGAGGTCGGGTATGCTATGTAAATGCCATGTATATGAAATGACTATGTATATAATATGAATATGAATGTAATAAGACTATGTATAAGAATACGAATAAGGACATGTATACGAATATGAGCACAAGTATGGTACGAGTACTATTATGGAATACAGATGATGACGTAGGTGTACAAATACGTATGAAAAATGGAAAGTCCTACGAAAGGAAGGTAAGCGCTATGACGATGATATTATTGTCTCCCCCCTCCTATGCTATTTCATATGTTGTTCATGATGCTTATTTATTGATGTTGCTCATGCTTTACATACTCAGTACATTCTTCGTCCTGACGTCCTTTTGTTTGTGGACGCTGCGTCATGCCCGCAGGTGCACAGAGAGACAGACTTGATCCATAGCTGCCTATTCGGAGATTACATAGAGAGCTCCATTTCCTTCGGAGCCATATATTTTGGGTACTCATTCTTTTGTGTATATAATTATGGGCATAGCGGGGTCCTGTCCCGCTAATGTGATATGTTATACTCTTAGAGGCTCGTAGACATGTGTGTGTGTGGGTAGATGTGTTTGGCCTTGTCAGCCTATGTTTTGTATATCATTTTGTCGGCCACGTTGGCCCATGTACATTGATGTGGCATAGATGCCTATGATGATGTAAATGTGCTGTTGTCCAAATGGGACTAGTTGACGAATGAATGGAAATGCATGTATAATTATGTGGCTCACCTAGATGTAAGCATAAGAGTAAGCTAAGAGGGTGCCCGGGTGGGCTAGAACCGGGTGCTCGTCGCTGCCCCGAGTCGGGTCGTGACATTTAATTCACATGACACATGTTACACCTCGAAAAATCTTCTGTTAATGCATAAGTGAATGGGCTAGCGAAGGGTATGAGTATACGATATGTTCATGAGTAAGCGATGACATTTGACGACTCTAGATAAGATTTCAAAGATGTTAGAGATGGGGGAAGAGGATTGCCAAGAGAAGGCAAAGTATTTGATAAGTATCGGAAAGGAAATACGAGTAACTAGTTAGCGAGGCTTTAAGTGTTATATCCCGTATTTTGAACATTCAGATAATTCAAGACAATTGCAAGAAGTTAAGGACAAGGCTATATTTTGATCTTGTTTAATATACAAGTTGTTTATGAAATTTTTTTATGTGGAAATATTAAGGAAGGCTAGGGGTAAAAAGGGAAATTCACAAGGTGGTCTATGGTAATATTGAGGAAGGCTAAGGGCAAAAAGTTGGAATTTGGAGAATAATTTTTCATGAATTACAAAAAACAAAAAAAAAATATAGTGGTCTTGAAACAAAGGGCCAAGTGGGCCGTTTATAAGGTGTGGGCCTTGGCCCACATGGGTGCATAACATATATGGATAAAAGATGACAAAATTTATCATTTTCATCCTTCACTCTAGAAAGTTGAAGAAACTTGGAGAATGAGAAAAACAAGAAAGGCAATTCGGCCAAGGAGAAAAAAAATTAAGGTCCAAAAATCTTGCTCAAAAAATTATTTTCTCCTAGCATTTCTACTAATTGGAAGGTCCCTAGCAAAGTGATGTAGTCATTGGAGCAAGTAAAACATCTATGAATGTTTTGTACATGTTGTAGTGTGTGGAAATGGATGGAATTTATGAAATTATGGATGTTGTGTTGTGGTCGTGCATGTCTAGGTGTTGTGTAGAAGTGACGAATTAATTTTACTTAGTATTTTGGTTGTTGTGGTCATGAATTCTATGATAAAAAAATGAGAGTCTAATGATTCAAGTTGAAGTTGAACTTGTTGTGGGCTGTTTTAGAAGCCAATGAGATTTGAATGTAGTTTCTTGTATTTATGAAAAATAATGTTGTTAGTGCGTGAATTGTTGGTGTAGCTCATGAATTGGAAGGAAGGAAATGTGTTGTTATTGTTCTTGTTCTATTTGGAAGGTTTCGGGTGGAATGGCATATTGGTTAGATTATTTGGAATATTGTGCGGACTGTTTGAAGTGTTCTTGAATATTGTTTGAATGGTTTCGGAATGGTACTTGAATATGTAAGCAATTATGAATTGAACATAAATGAAACGCCATCGAAGTTTGTAGAAAGAAGTTGTTAACGTTGGAATGCGTTTTGAATTGATTGTTAATATTGTTAGAATGACTGTTGGTATTGTTGTTGATAATCTGGCTGAGTTGAATTCTCGGATTTGTTGTTGATGATTTGGCCGAGTTGGATTTTCGGGGTTAGTTGTATTTACAGGGGAAATGCTGCCGAAATATTTGGAAATAAAGTGTTGGTTGAAGATTGAACCTCCAAGTATCTATAGCTAATGTTTGGTATACACTAATATTTTTGTAGATCTTGCGAAGCCAAGACTTAAGTTCGGATTAGCGTAGGAAGCGGGCAAGTTATGTAAGGCTTACCCTTTCTTTCTTTCTTTTGGCATGATCCTTATGAAACAAACAAACGATGTATATGTATGATTTCAAAGAAATTCCTATTTTTAGAGCCACTAGGATGACTAATATTCTTGACTTGCATAAGCTATTTCATATGGTTTTGATGCGTATCTATGATGTCCGAAGTTCTATTTGATATGTTTCCGAATGGCATTCGAGAGATAATTGATATGATTAATGTCTTGGTTTTTCAAATGATAGCACGTTTGATTATTCTATTGAGTCTTTGATATATTTTGATAAGTACATATGGTTCCAAAAGCTCTATTTGATTTGATCCATAACGATATTCGAAAG
Organism: Lycium barbarum; assembly: GCF_019175385.1. NCBI lineage: Eukaryota > Viridiplantae > Streptophyta > Magnoliopsida > Solanales > Solanaceae > Lycium > Lycium barbarum. The sequence continues at coordinate 98,035,442 of NC_083339.1, forward strand.
GTACCTAACATGATTGTTGCTTTGATTTTCTAAAAATGGCTTCTGAAACTTTCGTGGAAGGTTCTGTACTAAAACGTCCATAACTTTTTCATACTAACTCGGATTGACTTGAAACGTGTTTATGAACCTCAAGTGTCGACCTAAGCACTTATTCATCGAGTCTGAAAGTCGTTTTATGTGTATATAGTCTCTCACGACTCTGCTCGTGCATGCCTTAATGTGTCCTCCACTGCGTCCCGGGCCAGGGTATGTTCTTGTGCGTACTCCATTGCATTGTTCACCGCGTCATTCACTAGAGGGTCGGGGCATGTTATATATATATATATATATATATATATGATATGATGACATGATGATATGATGACGGGGCGGCGGCCAGGATGGCATATGATGACTCTATGCACCGCGTCCCTCACTAGAGGGTCGGGGCACGTTCATGCATATATGATACATGATTTTATTCACCGCGTCCCTCACTAGAGGGCCGGGGCACGTTATATGTATATATATGATATATGATGATGACATACATGATTTTACCGCGTCCCTCACCAGAGGGTCGGGGCACGTTATATGTATATGTGATATATGATGATGACATGCATGATTTTTCATTTAAAAAAAAGGCAAGTGTATTGATGTTTTCTAAAAGTCATACGTGTTCTGGTGAGTTCTATTTTAGTTATGATCCTCTATATTTTACTTCATGCCTTACATACTCAGTACATATTCCATACTGACCCCCTCTTCTTCGGGGGAGCTGCGTTTCATGCCCGCAGGTACAGACATTCACGTGAGTGACCCGACAGCTTAGGCCTTCTATTCTGCTGCTTTGGAGCACTCCCTTGTCTTGGAGCCTACATTTTGGTACAGACTCTTCCGTTGTATATATGTTCGTCTATATTCAGGGGTACGGCGGGGCCCTGTCCCGTCATATGATTCTGTTGTCTTTGTTAGAGGCCTGTAGACATGTACGTGGGTCATGGGTCGTTATGGTTCAGTTATGTCTGTGTGACTTGCGTCTAAGCGGTTCCATTTACTATGACAGCCTTAACGACCCATATGTATGTATATGTTTTGGGCGATATGTTTTACCATAGCCTTGCTGGCTCCTGTGTGATATATTTGTTATATGTGACCGCTTAAGACGACATATGAACTTTGTATCTGTATAAGTCAGTGTACGCTGAATCTGGATTTGCCATTTGTATGCCGATTCTGGTAAATGGGTGTGTATAGGTGTCCAGCTCGGGCACTAGTCACGCCCACGGGGTTGGGTCATGACAAAAGTGGTATCAGAGCGGTTCGTCCTCGGAATGTCTACAGGCCGTGTCTAGTAGAGTCTTGTTTATCGGTGTGTGGTACACCACATCTATAAACAGGAAGCTACAGGACATTTAGGATGTTACCCTTCCTTCGATCTTAGATCGTGCGATAGAGCTGTACTATTAGGATGGTCCCTTTCTACCAGATTGTTATGCTTACAGTGATGCCTCCGAAGAAGACGACAGCTGCCCAGAAGGGCAAAGCAATAGTAGGAGACACCAGTCAGGCTCAGAGAGTTACTCGGGCCCGTGTTCAGACTATGCCCGAGATTATGCCCCAGTCAGCGGGCTCTGCTATGCCATCGTCATCAGAGGAGCCTGGAGCATCAGCTGCTGCCGCTGTAGATCAGGAGGCGGCTCCACCATTAGCTCCAGAGGCTCCAGCGCCCGAGCCGCCAGCTCCTCAGCCAGGAGCAGAGGATAGGGCGATGAGAGATGCAGTACAGTTGCAGACTAGATTAGTAGCGGGGCAGGCTCGCAGACGTGGGCTAGGGGCGATGATGTGGATAGGCATGACAGCTTAAGGGTTCATGACTTCTTGACTTACAATCCTTCAGAGTTCTACGGGTCAAAGCCCGAAGAGGATCCCCAGGACTTTATTCGACAGATGCAGCGTACGTTGCGGTTAGTCAGAGCTTCTGAGATGGAGTTTGTCGAGTTGGCTTCATATCGGTTGCATGATGTAGCTGTTAATTGGTATGAGTCCGGGGAGCTGTCTAGGGGTGAGGATGCTCCCCCAGCGGTGTGGGCTGAGTTTCTAGAGGCCTTTCTTGGTCATTTCCTGCCTCCCGAGGCGCGGCGAGCTAGGGTTGACAGATTTTTACAGTTGAGATAGAGGGGCAGAAGCGTTCGGGAGTACAACCTAGAGTTCGACTTTTTGGCTAGATATGCGCCCACTATCGTAGCTGATATGACTGATCGGGTGCATCGATATGTAATGGGGTTGGATGATTATTTGACTGATAACTGCATGGCAGTGGCTTCCCAACCAGGGATGGACATCACTCGGGTACAGGCGTACGCGCAGGGAATGGAGGATCGACGCAGAGGGCGCCAGCCCGATAGAGATGTGACAGGGGCCAGCCCAAGAGGGCTAGATCAGCTGGCTATTTCGGGGAGTTTGGAGGCGGGAAACCTCAACAGTATACTAGACATCCTTCTCAATCAGCACGGAGTGCGCCCCAACAGCCTACGGGTAAGAGACTTGATAATACTGGATATTCAGGAGCTGGTCAAAGCTCCAGGGCCTCGGGTTTGCAGTCGAGCAGAGGGTTCCGCCAGACGAGGCCATTTATGCCTCAGTGCCCTCGGTGTGGCAGACGCCATCTGGGGGAATGCCGTCGCGCTACCGGTGCTTGGTTTTCCTGCGGCCGCCAAGGCCATGTTATGAGGGAGTGCCCATTTAAGGGTAGTCCAAGTGGTTTAGCCCAGCCCACTGGGTCAGTTGCTGACCCATCTTCTTCTTCTGTAGCCATGCGCCCTACGGGGCAGGGTATGCCGACACCAGCAGGCCGCGGTAGAGGTCGTGGCGGAGCTCCCAGTTCAAGCAGTCTTTCGAACCGCATATATGCGTTGGCCAGCCGACAGGACCAGGAGGCGCCACCAGATGTTGTTACAGGTATATTATTAATCTACTCCTGAGACGTGTACACTTTGATAGATCCAGATCCTATTTTATCATATAATTCCCCCTGATTGCTAGTAGAATTGGGATAAATACCTGAATTGATAGAACTGTTTGAGGTAGCCATACATACAGATGACAAGTGAATATTGAGGATGTAATAGGCTAATACGGTAATTGTATAGTCAGGAAAGTAAACGACCCACTCTAGATCGGAGTGAGACACGTTACTTGAACCTTTTGGAAGTTGTTAAGACCCCGACTTGCCTTAGACTAAGTGATAAAGGTCGTGCGGGGTAGTGGATGCAATTATACCAGCATTAACGCATCGAAATGCATTAAAGTTTCGAGGTTAAACGTGCTAGGGTGAGAGAAATTTTAGGATGGGTGACTCCCTGGGAAGTGTACTAAATATCCATAAATGTAGATATAAGAGACAGATGTGAAAGTTGGGTAACCTAAAGGACATTAGAATATTCAGAGTGGTTAGAAATCTTAAAGAAGTCGGGTAGGTTAAGGTGGACTAGACCGGTACAGAGAAAGAAAGCGCGTCATAGCTCTAGAATTAGGGTGAATTTGAATCGCGTTTGGAAATATTTGTAAGCGAGAGGATGATGGACATATATGTATGTATATGATATCCCATGTATGACTGTATGGACCGGTAGGTTAATCCCAGCAACCAGTGTTGCGATGTATGGAAGATATTGACTGAACGAAATTTAAGAAACAAAACGGAAGATATAGTACATATATTATAAGGTAAACTCATACTGGTTCCATCACTGGTTAAAGTTGGAAAGTCCTAGTACAACGATGTCCGGGAGCAGAACGAAAGTGAGAACGTGGAGGGTAAGGAGATCCGAAGTGTCGGTAATGTCAAAAGAAAGGAATATGAGTGAGTAAAGCCTCTAAAGGAAACGACAGGCAAAGCAAGAAACTATTTGAGTAGAAATTCGAAGAACAGGTCTATAAAAGAATTAGAGTGTGATAGTAAGGAACAAAAAGGGGAATAGATCTGAGAAAGGTTACCAGTAAACATAGGCGAGCGTAGGGGAGTACGAAGGATACCTTAATAAGTTGGCGATAGCAAGCCGATTACTTGCCAAGGGAAGGACAAGGATATTGAGTTGGTGCAATTGATAAGAAAACCTGTGACATGGAATGAGGATTCATATGAAGACCGAGGAAATTTGATTATCGAGAAAATAGAGTGAAAAATAAGGAATAGGCATGAAGGAAAGGAAAACTTGGCCGAATCCTTTATTATAGAAGGATATAATTACAAAAGGATAAATGCGTAGCCATATCGATCTGGTTGGTGCGAATATAGAAAAGCCTTCCTGGAGGGTGACTTAAGAATGGAACCGATTCGTGCGTATAAAAGAATACCTTGCGAACTTCAGAGCCGATGCTAAGCTACTCCCTAAGAAAGATTAAGAATATTGATGGCTTGATCAAAGGAAAAAGAGAGTGGTTAGGAAGTAACTGGAAACGGTCACGCACCAAAAGGTTAATGACACTGTTAGGCATAAAAGACAGGGGTATGTCAAAATGAAAAAGTAAGCGTCAGAAATGGATGCCCTTATAAGTATTCCGATTAAATATGAGAACATAGTTAACAAGGAGATAGACATGACAGACTCCGTGATGAAGGAACTTCAGTTGTAAGAAGATCGCGGAAGGCGATGGTTACTTAAAGGGCATAGGCGTATATAGACCCTCTTAATAAAGGGGGGGGGGGGGGGGGAGAACATACTAGATTTAAAATGAACTATGACAATTCAAGCTCCAGAAAAGGAGAATTATTAGTTCGGGGCCAGAGTTCGGGGTATGTTGGCATATCGTGAAGGTTACGAAAAAGACGTAGAAATGGATTGACAATAAGTGTACCATGAGATAAATATAGAGAGAAAATATGGAAGACACCTGGAGAGGTCAACAAATATAAAAAGGATAGCCTGAAATGGCACCATATGAGGTTCAGTATGGCAGGAAGTGCAAATCACCGATCGGTTAGTTCGATGCTGATGGAATTAAGTTCCAAAAGCTCTATTTGATTTGATCCATAACGATATTCGAAAGGTACCTAACATGATTGTTGCTTTGATTTTTCAAAAATGGCTTCTGAAACGTTCGTAGAAGGTTCTGTACTAAAACGTCCATAACTTTTTCATACTAACTCGGATTGACTTGAAACGTGTTTATGAACCTCAAGTGTCGACCTAAGCACTTATTCATCGAGTCTGAAAGTTGTTTTATGTGCATATAGTCTCTCACGACTCTGCTCGTGCATGCCTTAATGTTTCCTCCACTGCGTCTCGGGCCAGGGTATGTTCTCGTGCGTACTCCATTGCATTGTTCACCGCGTCATTCACTAGAGGGCCGGGGCATGTTATATATATATATATATATATGATGACATGATGATATGATGACGGGGAGGCAGCCAGGATGGCATATGATGACTCTATTCACCGCGTCCCTCACTAGAGGGCCGGGGCACGTTCATACATATATGATACATGATTTTATTCACCGCGTCCCTCACCAGAGGGCTAGGGCACGTTATATGTATATATATGATATATGATGATGACATACATGATTTTACCGCGTCCCTCACCAGAGGGCCGGGGCACGTTATATGTATATATGATATATGGTGATGACATGCATGATTTTTCATTTAAAAAAAAGGCAAGTGTATTGATGTTTTCTAACAGTCATACGTGTTCTGGTGAGTTCTATTTTAGTTATGATCCTCTATATTGTACTTCATGCCTTACATACTCAGTACATATTCCGTACTGACCCCCTCTTCTTCGGGGGGGCTGCGTTTCATGCCCGCAGGTACAGACGTTCACGTGAGTTACCCAACAGCTTAGGCCTTCTATTCTGGTGCTTTGGAGTACTCCCTTGTCCTGGAGCCTACATTTTGGTACAGACTCTTCCGTTGTATATATGTACGTATATATTCAGGGGTACGGCGGGGCCCTGTCCCGTCATATGATTCTGTTGTCTTTGTTAGAGGCCTGTAGACATGTACGTGGGTCATGGGTCGTTATGGTTCAGTTATGCCTGTGTGACTTGCGTCTAAGCGGTTCAATTTGCTATGACAGCCTTAACGGCCCGTATGTATGTATATGTATGTATATGTTTTGGGCAATATGTTTTACGACAGCCTTGCTGGCTCCTGTGTGATATATTTGTTATATGTGACCGCTTAAGCCGACATCTGAACTTTGTATCTATATAACGTCCCTTAGATTGGTATTGAGGTGTTGAGAAAGTGTTCAGAAGGTTCCATAAGGATTGGAGATCAAACGAGACGACGAAACGAACTTCGGAACCCCTGGGAGTTATACGTTCAAACATACTGGCTGTATAATTTATACGGTCCGTATGTTTGGGGCCGTATAACCAGCCCAGCAAGGCAAAAGTTTCTGCACCAAATGTACGACCAAACATACGACCCGTACAATTTATACGGACCGTATGTTGGTCCGTATATTTGGTCGGGACAAATTTTGGCTCAATAAATGAAAAGGCCAAGTTATATTTCATTTCATTTCCCTTGACACCCCTTCTCTCTAGAACATCTCTCTACATATATTCCACAAGAATTCAAGGGAAATCAAAGGTCATTATCATCAATCAAGTGAATCAAAGTAAGAAAACCCATTAAAGTTCATCAAAGGCAAGAAATTCAAGTGAAAGGAAAACTAGGGTTTTGCTCAAGTGAGGTATTTGCACCCAAGGTTCAATCCTACACCATCTATGGTAAGATTCATGATGTTTATATGTTGTTTAAGGTATTGGAGAGTTGAAATACTTAGATTGTTGAAGAATATGGTAAAATGGGTCATGAATGTTGAATAGTGTCATTTTGAGAAATAGTTTGAATTGAATCATGATTGTTGTTGTGTTACGATATGAATGGATTATAAATCACGTTAATATCATGAAATAGACATTGTAAGTGAATGGACGAAATCATGTGTTATGATCTTGAATATGGATAATTGGAAGTGATTTAAAAATATGGATAATGTAGATGACTAAAGGCTATTGTAATGATATTGTGAATGTTATTATTGACGCTTGGGAGTTGATATATGATATGGAGGAATTCATATTAATAAAGGAGATGCTGTCCGATTTTCTCTAGATTAGTCATGTATACTAAGTCATCGGTTATCTAATATGAGTATGCACTTCCATGAAGGTAGAACGTGAGCCTTGAAGAAGAACGTACAAGTGATAGAATAGTTGGGCGGAAAAGGTATGTAAGGCTAACCCTTATTTCATAAGGCATGGTTCTTTGGCCAATCGTCTAAATCTTCTACGAGCTTATGATATCCTCCAAATTCTTCTATCTTCAAGCTACTAAGATTATGATTCTCGATATGTTACGATTGTACTAAGTTCCTCGTATAATGAGTAAGCCTATAAACATAGATGTGACGAATGACGATACTAGTGATAATGATATCGATGACAATAATGATGATGATGAGGACAATAATGTTAATAGTAATGATGCTTATGAGCTAGTATGTGTATGTATCTATGTATGACTATTATTTAGCTTATGAGGCCGGGTATGATATGTAAATAAGTATGTATACGATTACGAAACGCGTGCACACCTCTGCAGATGGTGCGGAAAACCCTGACGCCTTGGTAGGGCTAGGTAGATGTAACCCTGACGCCTTGGTAGGGCCAGGTAGAAATAACCCTGATGCCTTGGTAGGGCCAGGTATGAGTAACCTTGAGCCTTGGTTGGCCAAGTATGTATGAAACACCGATCCTACGTGGTCGGGTACGCTATGTAAATGCTATGTATATGATATGAATACGAATATGAATACGAATATGATATGACTATGTATACTAATGTGAATAAGGGCATGTATGTGTATAAGAGCACAAATATGGTACGGGTACTATTTTGAATACGGAAATGATGTATGTACAGAAATACGTATTAGCAATGGAAAGTTCCTATGAAAGGCAAGTAAGTGCATATGACGATGATATTGCCATCTCCCATCCTTTGCTACTTCTTATCTTGCTATTTATGCTTCTATATTGATATTGATCATGCTTTACATACTCAGTACATTCTTCGTACTGGCGTCCTTTCGTTTGTGGACGCTGCATCATGCCCGCAGGTGCACAGGGAGACAGGCTTGATCCGTAGCTGCTTTTTCAGAGATTACATAGCAGAGCTCCATTAGCTTTTGGGTACTTATTATTTTGTGTACATAATTATGGGCCTAGTGGGATCCTGTCCCGCTCATGTGATATTTTATACTCTTCTTAGAGGCTCGTAGTCACATGTATATGGTTAGATATGTCTGGCCTTGTCGGCCTATATTTTGTATATCATTTTGATAGCCTCGTCGGCTTATGTACATTGATGTTGCATAGATGCCAAATTATGATATAAAAGCATTGTCGTCCAATGGGACTAGTATGATCATCAATAGAAATGTATGCTTAATTATGTGGCTGACCTAGACGTAAGGGTAATAATAAGCCAAGGGGTGCCCGGGTGGGCTAGCACCGGGCGCTCGTCGCGGCCCTCTAGATGACATTGTGTCCACTGAAGTTATAGTTAAAGGGAGAAAGTGCCCATTCTTGCCGCTTATGGGAATTATAGGGATTCGCCCTTATGCTACGACCTGAGTTCTAAGACAATTGGGGAAAATTCATGTCGTACCCTAGGTTGGAGGCATGGGAGATTTCATCATTGACTACGACATTGACAGACCACCAAGAGTTTTGGATTGTGTCCGAGAATGGAAGGGTTATATGATTTGGGTTCCTGATACCTTTGCTGAAGATTGGTTTCGTCCGGGTTGTGTCATAGAATATAAGGACTGGTTGAGGGCCGACTTGCAAGGCACACTTCCTCCTAGGCCTATTCCTTATAGCTGTGTCCAAGACAAGGATTCGCAAATTGAGATCCGAGCCGTTTGATACAACGGAGAGCTGACGACAGGGATGCTAAGTATTTGGAGAAAATTGAGCATAATAAGGCCGTCATACAGAGTCTGAGGCATGAGTTGGAGCTTACCAACGGTTGTTTGGTTGAGCTAGATGACTGAATGAAGATGATTATAGACGATGTCGCTCCGCTGACCTTCACACAGAAAGGGTTTCTAATGGAAGACACTTTGACGTCAACCCATCTTCATATCCAGACTACTCTCCGGAAAGCAAAGAAAGTCAGGACTGATAGGGATCAGGCTTCATCATCTAGTACTGGGGGATATTTCTGCTGATTTATTTTTATGCACTGTCTTTACTTTATCTTTTGTACCCCTACGGGGAAGAATATTATTATTAATGATTATGGGGAAATGGTTTAATTCAAATTACACATGTTACACCTTGGAAAATCTTCCGTTAATGCATAATTGAATGGGCTAGCGAATGGTATGAGTATACGATACGTGCATGAGTAAGCGATGACATTCGACGACTCTAGATAAGATTTTAAAGATGTTAGAGATGGGGGAAGCGGATTGTCAAGAGAAGGCAAAGTATTTGATAAGTATCGGAAAGTAAATACGAGTAACGAGTTAGCGAGGCTTTAAGAATGTCTTGGAGAAGAGTGATAACGTCCCTTAGATTGGTACTGAGGTGTTGAGCAAGTGTTAAGATGGTTCCATAAGCTTTGGAGATCAAACGAGACGACGAAACGAACTTCGGAACCCTGAGAGTTATACGGCCAAACATACTGGCCGTATAATTTATACGGTCCGTATGTTTGGGACCGTATAACCAGCCCAGCAAGGAAAAAGTTTCTGGACCAAATGTATGACCAAACATACGGCCCGTACAATTTATACGGACCGTATGTTGGTCCGTATATTTGGGCAGGACAGATTTTGGCTTAATAAATGAAAAGGCCAAGTTATATTTCATTTCATTTCCCTTGACACCCCTTCTCTCTAGAAATTCTCTCTACATATATTCCACAAGAATTCAAGGGAAATCAAATGTCATTATCATCAAATCAAGTGAATCAAAGTAAGAAAACCCATTAAAGTTCATCAAAGGCAAGAAATTCAAGTGAAAGGAAAACTAGGGTTTTGCTCAAGTGAGGTATTTGCACCCAAGGTTCAATCCTACACCATCTAAGGTAAGATTCATGATATTTATATGCTGTTTAAGGTATTGGAGAGTTGAAATACTTAGATTGTAGAAGAATATTGTAAAATGGGTCATGAATGTTGGATAGTGCCATTTTGAGAAATAGTTTGAATTGAATCATGATTGTTGTTATGTTGCGACATGAATGGGTTATAAATGACGTTAAGATCATGAAATAGACATTGTAAGTGAATGGACAAAATCAGGTGTTATGATCTTGAATATGGATAATTGGAAGTGAATTGAGAATATGGATAATGTAGATGACTAAAGGCTATTGTAATGATATTATGAATGTTATTATTGATGCTTCGGAGTTGATATATGATATGGAGGAAGTCATATAAATAAAGGAGATGCTATCCGATTTTCTCTAGATTAGTCATGTATACTAAGTCATCGGTTATCTAATATGAGTATGCACTTCCATGAAGGTAGAACGTGAGCCTTGAAGAAGAACATACAAGTGATAGAATAGTTGGGCGGAAAAGGTATGTAAGGCTAACCCTTATTTCATAAGGCATGGTTCTTTGGCCAATCGTCTAAATCTTCTACGAGCTTATGATATCCTCCAAATTCTTCTATCTTCAAGCTACTAAGATTATGATCCTCGATATGTTACAATTGTAATAAGTTCCTCATAAATGAGTAAGCCTATAAACATAGATGTGACGAATGACGATACTAGTGATAATGATATCGATGACGATAATGATGACGATGATGACAATGATGTTAATAGTAATGATACTTATGAGCTAGTATGTGTATGTATCTATGGATGACTATTATTGAACCCCGAGCTTATGAGGCCGGGTATGATATGTAAATAAGTATGTATACAATTACGAAACGCGCGCACACCTCTGCAGATGGTACGGACAACCCTGACGCCTTGGTAGGGCCAGGTAGATGTAACCCTGACGCCTTGGTAGAGCTAGGTAGATGTAACCCTGAAGCCTTGGTAGGGCCAGGTATGAGTAACTTTGAGCCTTGGTTGGCCACGTATGTATGAAACACCGATCCTACGTGGTCGGGTATGCTATGTAAATGCTATGTATATGATATGATTATGTATATGATATGAATACGAATATGATATGACTATGTATATGAATGTGAATAAGGGCATGTGATACGAATACGAGCACAAATATGGTACGGGTACTATTTTGAATACGGAAATGATGTATGTACTCAAATACGTATTAGCAATGGAAAGTTCCTATGAAAGGCAAGTAAGTGCATATGACGATGATATTGCCATCTCCCATCCTTTGCTACTTCTTATGTTGCTATTTATGCTTCTATATTGATATTGATCATGCTTTACATACTCGGTACATTCTTCGTACTGACGTCCTTTCGTTTGTGGATGCTGCGTCATACCTGCAGGTGCACAGGGAGACAGGCTTGATCCATAGCTGCTTTCTCAGAGATTACATAGCAGAGCTCCATTAGCTTTTGGGTACTTATTCTTTTGTGTACATAATTATGGGCCTAGCGGGGTCCTGTCCCGCTCATGTGTATGTTATACTCTTCTTAGAGGCTCGTAGTCACGTGTATATGGTTAGATATGTCTGGCCTTGTCGGCCTATATTTTGTATTTCATTTTGATAGCCTCGTCGGGTCATGTACATTGGCATGGCATAGATGCCAAATTATGATATAAAAGCATTGTCGTCCAATGGGACTAGTATGATCATCAATAGAAATGTATACTTAATTATGTGGCTCACCTAGACGTAAGGGTAAGAATAAGCCAACGGGCGCCCGGGTGGGCTACCACCGGGCGCTCATCGCGGCCCTTTAGATGACTTTGTATCCACTGAAGTTATAGTTAAAGGGAGAAAGTGCCCATTCTTGCCGCTTATAGGAATTAGACGGATTCGCCCTTATGCTTCGGCCTGAGTTCTAAGACAATTGGGGAGAATTCATGTCTTACCCCAGATTGGAGGCATGGGAGATTTCATCATTGACTACGACATTGACAGACCACCAAGAGCTTTGGATTGTGTCTGAGAATGGAAGGGTTACATGATTTGGGTTCCTGATACCTTAGCTGAAGATAGGTTTCGTCCGGGTTGTGTCATGGAATATAAGGACTGGTTGAGGGCCGACATGCAAGGCACACTTCCTCCTAGGTCTATTCCCTATAGCTGTGTCCAAGACAAGGATTCGCAAATTTAGATCCGAGCCCGTTTGATACAACGGAGAGCTGACGACAGGGATGCTAAGTATTTGGAGAAAATTGAGCATAATAAGGCCGTCATACAAAGTCTGAGGCATGAGTTGGGGCTTACTAACGGTTGTTTGGTTGAGCTAGATGACCGAATGAAAAAGATTCTAGACGATGTCGCTCCGCTGACCTTCACACAGAAAGGGTTTCTTATGGAACACACTTTGACGTCAGCCCATCTTCATATCCAGACTACTCTCCGGAAAGCAAAGAAAGCCAAGACTGATAGTGATCGGGCTTCATCATCTAGTACTGGGGGTTATTTCTGCTTATTTATTTTTATGCACTGTCTTTACTTTATCTTTTGTACCCCTACAGGGAAGAATATTATTATTAATGATTATGGGGCAATGGTTTTATTCAAATGACACATTTATGTTTCAAACGTTTAGTATGCTTAAGAACGCGTATAGTATGACCCTCCGAACTTCTTTAGGTGACTTTTTTTGCTTCCATATGTTTCTTTTAAATGCTCAACTGGTATCAAATACTATCCACTCACCCAACGAAAAACAATGAACAAAAATACCCGCACTAAGCCTAACGATTTTCTCAGAATCTAAAGATGAAGAACAAGACTGCGCGCGAGCTTGAGATCATGATGAAGAATGAGGTTTCGCTGCGACGAATGATTCAAGATCTAGAGAAGCAGATTCGGATAGTAAAGGCCAAGATTAAGGAGGAGGATTATTTGTTGGATTCGGTGGAAAGATCGCCTGAAAAACCAGTCAAAGCTCAAGGAGAAAATATCCTTAATAAGGGAAAGGGAATTCTTCTCGAGTACATCCCGATAATGGCAGAGTCTAAGGAAGAAGAAATAGAGTCGGACCCACAGGAGCCCACATGGCCATCTAAGGGGGCTGCCTCCACTGTGCCTTCAAGCATAAAAAGGGAAGAAACCTCTGAAGCACTGTCAAGCCCTAAAGGGGAAGGAGCTTCTGCTGTGTTATCAAGTCCTGGGGAGGAACCCATAGAACAAATGGAGTATGCTCGGTCCAGCTTTATCCAAATGGTGTGCTATTGCAGTCGAAGCATTGGATTGTCCCTATCGAGTCTCGCCTCAGCAGGTTACGAATGAGGAGATGATGATCAAATTCCGAAGCAAAGGAATAGTCAGTGTCTGCTTCGATAGGCTGCCGCCTTGCCCTCCGGTGTTCGCCAATAAGAGATGTCCTTATCAGCAAGATCTGCTTCGATAGGCTGCCGCCTTGCCCTCCCTTCTCAGTATTAGGATTTGGGAGCCTTGGGCCAGGAAAGGTTGAACGGACAAGCAACCTACATTGTCCTAAAAAAAGAGGACTCGGTCCTTATATGTTATAAAAATTATATCCCCCTCACTCAAACAAAATCCAAGTACCCAAAACTGGCACAAGGGATCAATTGAATATTTAAATCAAACACATGACTATTTATTTGCTTGATGTTAAACCGCCATTTATATGTGATATTTTGCTTTTCTTTCCTTTATTCTGACAGAACTAACTTTGTTTGCCTTTGAGTTATTCTTTTCTTATAGAAAGAGAAGCAGATTCGTGTTCACACTGGCATACTTCACAAGGTCTAAAGTTGCAATAGCATCCTAATCCCTATAAGATAAAGAAAAAGAGAAAATGTCTGGTACTTCAGAGAATGAAAATACCCCTACTAACATCACTCTCAGAGAATCGCCCCTACGCGAGATGCCCGAATCATCACTTACTGATGATGTGATGAGAATGATGTTTGAAAAAATCGCCCATATTCTAGAAGAAGTAGTGCGAAACAAAGCTGTTAATGCTGCCCGAGAGGCCCCTGTTGAAGAAAGTAGGCCTCCACTATTTTTTCCATCTCTAAATTCACCATTACCAGATCATTTCCCCACTAGGTCTATTATGACCACCATGCTATTTACCCCAATTTATGGACACATTGGTGCCTCGAGCCACATCCCCCCACCACTTAACACCAACCAAATTCCTTGGACCGCCCACTCTATCCCCTCTGACCCAGCACCACAATATCATCCCAACTGAAGGGATTACCCGAAACGCTCGTATTGGGCGCTATGACTTCATGGTATTCAGAGACTCTTACGCCAGTATCTTCCTAAAATTGGTAAGTATTGGGAAGATTAGCCCCATCAGAACCAGAAGGGCCCAAACCGAAGGAGTTGGCCACCACAAAATGTGTTTAAATCATTCTGGAGCTTTAGGGCATGACATAGAAGAATGTGATGCGTTCATGTTTGATTTGGAAAATTTGGTCCATAAGGGCGTCCTTTGGTTGGTGCTCGCTTCTCAGTATTAGGATTTGGGAGCCTTGGGCCAGGAAAGGTTGAACGGACAAGCAACCTACATTGTCCTAAAAAAAGAGGTCGCTTTTTGTATTTAACACTGATTTGTCCCCCCCCCCCCCAATTTTGTGTAAAAGGAACTGTTCCGACCTGATGTCCCAAGGAGGGATACGCAGGAAGCCTCTATCAGGCCTGGGCACAGGTAGGTTTAGGATTATTCTGATATAAACCGAACTACGGAAGGGCTTGACTTCCCGTGGAGGGATACGTAGGCAGTCTACGTAGGACTCGGTCCTTATATGTTATAAAAATTATATCCCCCTCACTCAAACAAAATCCAAGTACCCAAAACCGGCACAAGGGATCAATTGAACATTTAAATCAAACACATGACTATTTATGTGCTTGATGTTAAACCGCCATTTATATATGATATTTTGCTTTTCTTTCCTTTATTCTGACGGAACTAACTTTGTTTGCCTTTGAGTTATTCTTTTCTTATAGAAAGAGAAGCAGATTCGTGTTCACACTGGCATACTTCACAAGGTCTAAAGTTGCAATAGCATCCTAATCCCTATAATATAAAGAAAAAGAGAAAATGTCTGGTACTTCGGAGAATGAAACTACCCCTACTAACATCACTCTCAGAGAATCGCCCTTACGCGAGATGCCCGAATCATCACTTACTGAAGATGTCATGAGAAAGATGTTTGAAAAAATCCCCCATATTCTAGAAGAAGTAGTGCGAAACAAAGCTGTTAATGCTGCCCGAGAGGCCCCTGTTGAAGAAAGTAGGCCTCCACTATTTTTTCCATCTCTAAATTCACCATTACCAGATCATTTCCCCACTAGGTCTATTATGACCACCATGCTATTTACCGCAATTGATGGACACATTGGTGCCTCGAACCACATCCCCCCACCACTTAACACCAACCAAATTCCTTGGACCGCCCACTCTATCCCTTCTGACCCAGCACCACAAAATACCCACCTTGGCATCACTATACAACCAAGCACCACCCCATTACCAACTAATAAAAGCACCCCTATTAGACGAATTCTGTTACACCTCGGAAATTTTCCGTGAGCCATCAATGAATAGACCAACGAAGGGAATGAGTGTGTGAGGTTTACGACCACTGTACACCCCGACTGCTGTTCAATAAAAATCAGATTTTGAGTTATTAAAAAGGGACCTTAAGCTCATTTTTAATTCATTTCTCATCTACACCACTCAAGAACTCTCTAGAAAATTCTCCAAGCACTTCAACCATAAGAATAACAAGGAAATAAATGATCAAAAACACCAAATCCATGAAACAAAGTGTGTGAACCAAAAGAGGTGAAGTAGGGTTTTAGAGCTAAAGGAAGAACTCCACTCTAGGCTTGTTCCACCACCATCTAAGGTAAGTTTCATGACTTTATCATGTTGTTTAAGGTATTAGAAAGACAAGATGCTTTAATTGTAGAAAGACATGGAAAATGGGTCTTACATGGATGAATAATGTCACAATTGAATGGTAGTTGAATGGAATCATAAATGTTGATGTGCCATGATTATGAATATGTTGTAAACGATGTTTAGACCAGGAAGTAAGCACGATACATGATAAAACGCGATAACGAACTATAACCATAAATGTGGGAAAAATGAAGAGAAATGGTGGATTTTGCTCAACGTATATGAATGACGATTGTTGATACGATATTGTGAAATGTTGTTGTAAATGTTAGGAGTTGAAATAGAACGTGGGAAAAGTAGTAGAAACAAAGGAAATGCTGCCCAATATTTCCTAGAAATAACGATACGTTCTCATAACCGATTAACTAACGTTAATGCGAATTCCCTCGTGAAGGTAGTGACGTGATATTGGAGGAGAACACGTGAACGATAGCTCAGTTAAACGCCAAAGGTATGTGAGGCTAGTCCTCTTTTTCTATGGCATGAATCCCATGATATGATTCTTCTTCCTCTCCATGATCCTCCTATATTCCGGAAAGTCAAGAGATATGATATGATGTTCTCATAAGGTAAATGATGTCGTTCCTTGTATACACTCACCTTATGTACAAATCCCTTCAAGGTGAGGCGGAATGTTCATAAATGTTCATAATGGAATCGAGGGTTCACGACCTTACGTCACCTCGATAGAAATATAGTTACTCTAGAGGCCTTATGCATGTATGATGATAAGCATATTTTGATAAGCATATTTTTATAAGTATTTTATGATGAGCATGTTATAATCATATTACACCGGGCCTAGTTGGCCGGGTAGTCACCGCGAAAGCGGGCAGCTTAGATGATACACCATAGCCAATTGGCATGGGCAAACACCACTAGTGGGCGGTATGAGATGGTACCCCGGACGCGGGAGGCCTGGACGCAGGATAATGTTACTGATTATCACACCGTACCTATATGGTCGGGCAGTTTATATATATATATATATGATATGCATACATGAGATGATGATAAGCTTAAAAGTAAGTCAGCATGCATTACATTTCATGTAATTCCTAGTCAGGTATAGTTGCTTCATACTTGATGCCTCCCTTGTTTCCTTGATGCATTATTATTGTTCATGCCTCTTATACTCAGTACAATATTCGTACTGACGTCCGTTTTGCTTTGGACGCTGTGTTCATGCCCACAGGTAGACAGGGAGGTGAGCTCGATCCAGATTCTTAGTAGCTGCCAGCTGATTGCGAGCACTCCATTGTCCGGAGGTGCACATGATTATTCTCTTGGTATATGTATATTTTGGGCATGGTGGAGTCTTGTTCCACCTATATGTATAGTATGTCAGTAGAGGCTCGTAGATGCGCAGTGTGGGTAAATGGTCTCACGAGAGGCTTTTATGTATATGTATGTATTATTTTGATGGCCGAGAGGCTTATATATATAAAAGTATTTTTATTTTCTCAAATGAAAATATGATCTTCTTATGTCCTAAGAATGAATTGATAAAAGAGCATTAAATGGGTAAGGTGAGTAGCAGAACGAGTGGTGCTCGGTGGCTAGCCCCGAGTACCCGTCATGGCCCCTAGCTGGGTCGTGGCAAATTCGCCCTGCTGTTTCTTTCCACATGCCTATCACACCAGGTACCTTCTCGCCCAATCAATAAATTGACTACTATGAAGAGATGGAAAAGGCATGGAAAGCTGAACAGGGAAAACATGAGGAAAGGTTTGAGGGGAAGATGACCGCAATATTGGAACGATCTATGAGGACTACCCTCACTGACACAGGTCTAAGCTATGATGATTTGTGCATGCATCCCAATTTGAATTTACCCAAAGGCTTCAAAGTACCCCGATTCGAATTGTTTAACGGGACAGGCAATCCAAAAGCACACCTACGGGCCTACAACGACCAGTTGGTCGGTGTCCGAGACAATCAAACGGTCATCATGAGGTTGTTTAGCTGGAGATTGATAGGGGAAGCCTCAGAATGGTTCACGACACATGATATACACCGTTGGGTCACATGGGAGGACATGGCTTCTGCTTTCATGGAAAGATTCTGCTTTAATATGGAGACGGTGCCAGATAGATATTATTTGGAGAAAGTGAAACAAAAATCCACCGAGAACTTCCGCGAATATGGAAGCAGGCTGAGAATGGAGGCTGCCCGAGTACAACCTCCTATGGGCGAGGAAGAACTTGTGTCAGGTTTTTTCTGCTCACAAGATACGAACTTCTATGATAGAATGCTTTCAATGTCAGGGAGACCTTTCTCGGAATTAGTCAAAATGGGTGAGGCCATAAAAGACGGTCTCAAAATCGGCCGAATCATAAGCATGACTGGAAAATCCGCCGATTCAAGTTCAACCGGGTTCATGCGCAAGAAGAAAGAAGACGTGGCTAGCATATCCCACACCCCTAAGCCTAAAAGAAGGGAAGATTTCTTGATGGAAGCATATGTTTCACCTCCTCGAAACACCTACGTACCCACCCCTTACAACACGGTGCCCATATATTACGCGAAACCAACCTTCCAATCACCACCCCAAAACTATCAAGCTCCACCAAATGCCTTGCAATCACCTCCTCCAAATTACCAAGCTCCACATCCAAATTATCAGACTCTCCCACCTATTTACCGTACCCCACAAAATAACTAATCTATTACCTATCAGAATCAACCTCCACCAAATGCCTATAATGCGCCACGTCCGAATTTCAAGAAGAAACCTCCTCGGGTATTCACTCCACTAATGGAATCTCGGTCTAAGTTGTTCAAAAGGTTAAGTGCGGCTGCGATGATCAAGATACTACCACCAAAGTCGTTGACCCAAACTATCGATTCTACCGAGCTGATCAGACGTGTGCCTATCATTCCAGTGGCGCACGACACAGTACTGAAGATTGCATCAATCTCAATTACAAAACACAAGACTAGATTGACCGAAAGGAAATCGTACTCCAAACAGCTCCCTCGAATGTGAATTCTAACCCTTTGCCAAATCATGGCAACAATGTGATTCACATGATCGAAAGAGAAGAAGATTGGGTCGCAGGGAGGCCCACAATCCACGATTTTGTGAAAGAACTGGAGCGCACAGTGGCGTCATTGTCCTTACAAGAATGCCCGAATTTCAAAGTATTAATCTCAGCTCCAGTGACAGCACACAAAGAGTTTGTAGTCCAAGTTGCCGCCACACACAGTATCACAAGATCTGGGAGATGTTATACTTCTGAAGACCTAGCCCAAGGGACACCCCGAAGGGAGGGTATTCAGAAAAGGACTTTCACTGAAGGTGAAGCCAAAGACTTTCGGCACCAAATGCAGCCGAAAGAATACTCCACTGTTGAGCATTTAAAGAAGACGCTGACCCAAATATCAGTGCTAGAATTACTGTAAAGTTCACCCCAACACCACCTGGCTCTAATTAAGATATTGGAGGAAGCTCATGTCCCAGCTGGAACAAATAGTGAAAACCTAGCCGAAATTGTTGCCCATGTTATGGAGGAACATCAAATTGCCTTCACAGAGAAAGTATTGCCCAAGGAAGGCATAAATCACAACAAAGCATTACACATCACTATCATGTGTCGCAACAAAGGGTTAACATGGGTGTTGATTGACAATGGGGCAGGACTCAACATTTGCCCCGAATCAACCCTGACCCAACTGGGTATGACCTAGGAAAGGTTCTCCAAAGCCACACTAACATAAGAGCGTTTGACGGTGGACGTTGCGACGCCACTGGAGTAATTGATTTAGATATTCAAATTGGACCTGCTGAGTTCACTCAAAGTCATGGAAATACCCGCCAATTACAATTTGCTTCTGGGAAGACCATGGATTCATATGGCAAGGGCGGTACCATCCTCGCTCCATCAATCTGCAAAATTTGTCTGGGAAAGAGAAGAAGTGGTGATTCACGGAGAAGCCATCATGCACAATTATCCAAACAATTTTGTACTTGTCATTGAAGCCGTACCCAAAGGAATGTATTTCCATGTCGTGGAGTTAGTAGGAGCAGCCCACAAGATAGACTCCTTGGAAGCTCCCTTGCCAGCAGTTTATAAAATGATTGCTTCTACTATGATTCTAAACGGGTTTGAACCCGGAAAAGGTTTAGGGAGGAATTTGTAGGGCATCACTTAGCCCATTCCTATCCTTCAAGATAATTTTCGCTTCGGGCTTGGCTACATTCCAATAGAAGAAGAGATACTTACCAAGAAGAAACAAGAGGTTGCAGATCTCTGCAAAACCATTCCAAATCTGTACTAGTCATTTCCCTACAGAATGCCTATGCTTGAGGATGCTGACATTGAAGAAGGGATAAGGATACTATTCCAAGAGGAAGATTGCTTCGTGATCCTAGAAGAGAGTCCTGAAGCACCTACCATCAGAGAGGCAGAACCGGGCGAGCAGCTGTCCAACTGGATCTCTACCCCGCTACTTGCTCTTCGGTAGAGAAAGATGAATTTATTTTTAAAAATGGGGAGAATCGGTCGAGGCTCGATTACTCACCCTCTTTGTCACTTACATACCTCATAATGATTTCAAAAATGAAAATGGCTTGACCTATGCCAGGACCACAGTTTGTACTCCTAATATTTTTAAATTAATGAATACCTGGGTTTATTAAAACTTTTTTATTTTTTGGATGCATGTTTTATACTAACATATTTTGCCTTGAATTTTCTTTCCAGTAATAAAAACAATAAAGCAACCTTAAATGTCATGACATGTTGCGAAATGAATAAGTCGGGCAGCATAGATGAAGAAGAATATGAGGAATATGAAGAGACCACAATGCTACCCGAGAGTCTTACAGAGGAAGTAGAATATTTGGAGAATGAGCAGAAGCCGAAATTGGACGAAACAGAAGCCATAAATCTAGGTGTTAAAGAGGATGTCAAAGAGACAAGGATAAGTGCATACCTAGATACCCCTCTCAAAGAGGAATTGATAAGTTTTCTAAGGGAGTACTTGAATGTCTTCGCATGGTTATAAGCCGACATGCCAGGGCTAAGTACCAGCGTAGTGTCTCACAGGCTACCCATCAATGAGGGGTTTGGGGCAGTAAAGCAGAAAACCCGACAATTCAAACCGGATCTTAGTATCCGAATCAAAGACGAGAGGAAGAAACAAATTGAGTCTGGAGTGGTGGAAGTGACATCCTACCCCACATGGCTAGGCAATATAGTTTCGGTGCCTAAGAAAGATGGCAAGATAAGAATCTGCGTGGATTACCGAGATCTCATCAAGGCTAGCCCAAAGGATAATTTTCCACTCCCGAACATCCATATACTCAAAGATAATTGTACCAAGAACAAGTTACAGTCATTTGTAGATTGTTTCGCTGGCTGCTACCAGATCTTAATGGATAGAGAGGATGCTGAAAAGACAACTTTCATTACCCCATGGGGAGTGTACCACTATAGGGTAATGTCGTTCGGCCTCAAGAACTCCAGCGCAACATACATGAGGGCAATGACTACCATTTTCCATGACTTGATCCATAGAGAGATTGAAGTCTATGTGGACGATGTATTATCAAGACAAGAGAAAGTTCGGAGCGTACCACACACTTGAGGAAATTCTTCGACAGACTCCGAAAGTTTAATTTGAAATGAACCCGGCCAAATGTGTGTTTGGATTACCAGCTGGAAAGTTACTGGGAGTCATAGTCAGCTGAAGGGGCATAGAGTTAGACCCAACAAAGATCAAAGCAATCCAAGAGTTGCCTCCTTCCCAAACTAAGAAAGAAGTCATGAGTTTCCTGGAAAGGCTGAATTACATCGGGCGGTTCATAGCTCAATCTGGCATCATTGTGGAGCCCATCCTCGAGCATTTGAAAAAGGACGCTCTTACAAAATGGACAGAGGAGTGCCAAGAGGCATTCGACACTATCAAGAGATATCCAACCCACCAGTCCTGGTACCACCAAGACCTGGGAGTCCTTTGCTATTGTACTTGTCAGTTGTTGAAAAGGCATTCAGGTGCGTGTTATAACAAAACGTTGAAGAAGAAAAAAGGAGCGTACCATTTATTATCTGAGCAAAACGTTCACAGCCTGCGAGGCCAGATATACGCTAGTGGAAAAAACTTGTTGTGCTCTAACTTAGGTAGCTTAGAAATTGTGGCATTATTTTTCTTTATATACTACTAATCTCATATCCAAGATGGATCCATTATGATACATATTCCGTCAGCCCATCCCCATCGGGAAATTGGCCAAATGGCAGATGTTGTTGGGCGAGTTCGACGTTGTATATATAGCCCAGAAAGCCGTCAAATGATAGGCCTTGGCTGACTTGCTAGCCGCAAGCCCGGTGGATGAAAAGCTTGAACCACTTCGTACCCATTTCCCAGACGAAGGGGTGTTGGCCATAGAACAAGAAGCAATAAAATATTATACTGGCTAGAAACTATTCTTTGATGGAGTAGTGAATTTCAAAGGTTCTGGAATCGGAGCGATTTTGATATCAGAAAATGGGAAACACTACCCCATGGCTGCCAAGCTCAAATTCCACTGTACCTACAACATGGCTGAATATGAAGCCTGCATCCTAGGTCTCAGAATGACACTAGATATGGACATCAATGAATTATTGGTCACTGGAGATTCTGACTTGCTGATTCATTAGGTACTGTTATATCCCGTGTTTTCGCATAATTGGAAATCGTGAAAATAATTAAGACTTTCATGTCATAAGGAAATAATTTGGTTTTAGTTAACATGACTATGTCGGTTGCGAAATTATTGGTGTAAATACATTGGGGAAGGCTGAGGGTAAATTTGGAATTTCGGAAATTAGTTTCGGGAATTACAAAACGGGATTATAATGAATTGGGCCAAGGAAAATTGAACAAACATTTAGGCCCAAAGAGGTGGGGTGGCCGGCCACTAGGCTTGGTCCAAGCCCACTTTTAAAAGTCATGTGTTATACACATGACCTTTATGTGGATATATATCAATGAATTCATTTGGAATTATCAAGAAAAAAATCATAACTCAACTTTGAGCTCAAAAGCTCACTCGGCCGAACCTCACTTTGCCAACCAAAAAATATTCTCCAAGCCTTGATTTTGATCCAAAAGTTTTGTTCTTTCCATAATTGTAGAGTACTCAAGACGCTCTTCAACGGGGTACAATTAGTTTGGTGAAAGGAGCACGTTCGCGGCAAGTCGGAAATTCAAGAAAAGGTAAGAATTTTGCTATTTTAATGTTATGGAATTGGTATGAATGTGTTAAGGATTGAGAATAGATGAGAATTCCGTAGTATTGATGTGTGAATAAAACCGTGGTGTGTGTATATATGTTGTTGTGGCCGTGACTTATATGGTTTGGAAAGGAAGGCGAATCGAATTCTATTTAGTTCGTTAGTTGCATCATTGTGACCTTTATAACGTAAATGAATGTTTAACGAATTAAGTTGGTGTTGAAAATGATTGCGGATTATTATGGGAAAGTATATAATTTCGGTATATTTGTGTATATCGTTGTATAATTATGATATTAAAACTTCAAATGTGACTTATGGTTGTTGTGAATGAAGTTGGAATGAAACAATGCGAGTTAGTACGTCCGTCGTGAGTGTTGATGTTTTGGATGAAATATGGAAAGTAAGGAACTTCTTGAAATTATGTATAGTGTTTGGAACATAATTGGGATGTGATTGAATAATCTTGAATGATTGAATGAATACAATAATGTGGACATAAGTTGGAATTGTGAAGTTTGAATGAAAGTTGCCAACTTTTATAGTAAAGAAGAATATTGAAGTTAGAATGATTAGTTGTGGTTTATGTTGTTTGTGACGTTTGGGTTGTTGTTGTTGATGTTTATTGAGCTGAGCTAAGTCTCGGGGGTGTTAGATATATAGGGGAAATGCTGTCGAAATTTCGGTAAACAAAAATGAAGTTAATGGAATTTTTAAGCTTAAGAATCTCTAATAGGTAACTTTGACCATTTGCAGATTCTGGACGAAACGGGATTTGATTTTGGGGTGAGCATAAGACGTTTCTAAGGTAAGTAAAGCTTCCCACTCCTTCGTTTGGCATGTCTTAGTATGTTAGGTTGATATCGGAACCCCCGGAGTAATTCTGCTCCTCGAAATCCGATCTATAGAACGGCTACTATTCATTCAATCCGATTGAAGCCCTATGACCTTATTTTAGCTAGAAAGCAACCTTTCGTCCGAAACATATGCAAATGCAATTGGATTACTTTGAAATCTTTATGTATGATCTTATAGACCCGAAATGTTCATAAATTATGTTCGCCACCTCAACTTGACCCGAGGTGGGCCCGCTAACCCCGAGATGCCTTATTTGTCCTACTAGGCTCTCTTTTTGGATAAGCTTCGACAAAGAATCTTCGATTTGGAAATTGTCCTCTATGAAATAATGTTCGGAACACTATGATGTAACAAACTATGTTTTGAGCCATACGTACCACTTTGGAAACATTTTGTGAAATGAACTTTCGTACCAACTAATTATTTGACTATTTTGGTTAATGAACTGACTTATGAAGTAATCAAGTTTTGAAAGGCTATTTTAATATACAAAGTGCATTGTTTACTCACGACTCCGCTCGTGCCTTATTATGACTTCGTTCACCGGTTCCCGGGCCGGTTATGATTCGTGCGCTCTATGATGATTCGGCCGTATGCTGTGTTACGGTTCCCCGAGGCCTCGCCATAGGGCCGGGTTCCGTTTGGAGTTATGCTGTGATATGGCTGTGATGTGATACGCTCATATGTATGTGTTCGGGGATGTATGGAGATTTGAACCTTCTGGTGTTATGCTGTGTGTGGCACCAGCATCGGAGTGGTGACCACGTTCCTGAGCTTTGCATGATTTTGTTTGCATTATGTATATATGATTTTGATAAACATTTTGATATACTGTTCGGCATTTCTCTCTTTGGTATTCTGTTCGCTTTCAGTTGTGGCCTATATTTTTGTACTCCATGCTTTACATGCTCAGTACATCTTTCGTACTGACCCCCTTCCTTCGGGGGGGCTGCGTTTTATGCCTGCAGGTGCAGACGCCGGTGATCCACCACTGTAGGCTCCACTTCTGCTATTTCGGAGTACTCCCTTGATTCGGAGTCCACTTTTGGTATATATATCTTTCGCCATGTATATATTTCTGCATATCTGACTAGTTGGGTACGGCGGGGCCCTGTCCCGTCATATGATTCTGTCGGTCAGTTTAGAGGTCTGTGGACATGTCTGTGGGTTATGGTCTGTCTGTATGCTTATGTGTATATGTTGTTTGGGCGATTCCATACGCCGAGGCGGCCGGTCCGCATATGTTTGTGCATTGCTTTGATTAGCCCTGTGTGGCCTCTGTTGGTGTTTGCTGTGTACAGGGTTATTCTGGTTAGTCCGAGAAACAGAGGAAACTCTGCTGAAATTTTTCTGGAAATTATCTGTATTCAGAATATAGCCTTGTCGGCTTCTGCTATATATTAATACGTTTGATAGATGGGTTTGGGTGCCCAGATCGGGCACTAGTCACGGCCTACGGGGTTGGGTCGTGACAGGTACAAGGCGAATGGGCCACTAAGAATGAAAAGATCTTACCATATGTGAACCTGACACAGAGATTATGCTAAATTTTTAGAAAGATTGAGTTTCGACATACGCCAAGGGCTCAAAATGAATTTGCTGATGCACTTGACACAATAGCATCAATGATCCAGTATCCTGGAAGCAATCACATCGACCCGCTAAGGATAAGTCTGAAAGAAGAACATACCCACTGTTGCCATATGGAAGCTGAGCCAGATGTCAAGCCATGGTACAGTGACATCAAAATGTATCTGGAAGGATAAAAATACCCCGAAGGCATTACAAATGGACAAAAGAATACCATCCGGAGAATGGCGAATGGTTTCTTCCTAAACAAAGAGGTACTATACAAATGGATGTCGGATTTGGGTCTGCTTTGATATGTAGATGCCGGCGAAGCCACCAGACTTCTAGAGAAAGTACATGCGGGAACATGTGGACCCCATATGAATGGATTCGTACTAGAAAAGAAGATTCTACAAGCCGAATATTATTGGATGACTGCAGAGAGTTACTGCTGCAAATATGTGCAAAGGTGCCATCAGTGCTAGATCCACGGTGATCTGATCAAAGTCCCTCCGAGTGAGCTTAATGTTATGAGCTCACCATGGCCTTTCGTCGCTTGGGGCATGGATGTTATTGGACCCATTCAACTCGCACCCTCGTATGGCCAACGGTTCATCTTGGTTGCCATTGACTATTTCACCAAGTGGGTGAAAGCAACGTCTCACAAATCGGTAACAAAGAAAATGGTGGTGGACTTTGTGCGAAACCACATCATATGCGGATTCGGTGTGCTCGGGTCCATTATAAAAGAAAACGGAGTGAATCTGAATAGCCACCTGATGCAAGATATCTATGAGCAATTTAAGATCACCCATCGAAACTCGACTGCTTAGCGGTCGCAAATGAACGGAGCCGTAGAAGCAACCAACAAGAATATCAAGAGGATATTGAGGAAGATGACTGATAATCATAAGGGTTGGCACGAGTAGTTGCCTTATGCTCTACTGGGATACCATACTACAGCTAGGACTTCAACAGGAAAGACTCCATACCTGTTGGTCTATGGAACCGAAGCCGTCATACCCGCTGAAGTTGAGATACCTTCCGTAAGAATCATTTAGGGAGCAAAATTAGAATTAGACGATGTCGAATAGGTTCGAGCTCGATTTGAGCAATTGGCCTTAATTGATGAGAAAATGATGGTTGTTGTATGTCACAGTCAATTGTACCGGTAAAGGATGGCGAGAGCTTTCAACAAGCGAGTCAGAACCAGACTTTTTCAGATCGGGCAACTGGTGCTCAAAAGGATTGTTCTGCACCAAGATGAATAAAAGGGGAAATTTTCTCCCAACTGGCAAGGGCCTTACGTAATCCGCAAAGTACTCTCCGGAGTAGCAGAAATACTGACGAAAATTGATGGTCAAGAGTGGCCGAAACCGAGCAACTCAGATGCAATCAAGCACTACTATGCATGAAGAAGGAGCTCTTAGTTTGTAATAGTACTCTCCGCTTGTAATCATTATGCCATTTTCTTGTATTAGTTATATCCTTTTTGTTTGTAATCATTTTGTAATAGATAGTCTAAACAAAACATCTTTTGTAATATGAACGCAATGAACTGATTTCCCCACAGCAGAATATGTAGGCAGTCCATTAGGGACCCGATCACTTTATTAGTAAAAACCAGAAATCCATTATTTTATTTTTGAACAATGTACAATCTGATTTCCTGCTGCGACAGGATACGTAAGCGCTCTTTGAGTTCGGTCGCATCAAAAGAAAAACCCAAGAAAACCCCTAGGAAGCCTTAGAGATATGACTTCACAGAGGTACGAGGACTGCTGCACGCCAAACTGGGGCAAAATTTTTGAGAGGATCTCCAAAATCCGCGCCGTCAAGCAACTACAAAAAATTCAGCTAACCCAAGACTCTAAACTAGGGCAGAAATTTTGAGGAGACCTCAAAATTTCCAAAAAGATTCGGCGTAAGAATTGATAGATCGAAATTTAAACTGGGCCAGAATTTTTGAGAAAAGGTCTAAAACATTCCGCGTAAGGAAGCAAAAACCCCAGTCATCGAAGAAAGGATCTCCCTCGTTCGGAGTGCATATCATGAAAATTAATAATGCTTTTATTTTTCCACAAATTAAATACCCTTATGGTAGCATCACAAAAAAATGATTTTTCTGCATAATGGGAATGGGTTTATCTTTTGAATACCGGAGCTAAAGGGATTTTGGGTCTAGAAAGCCGAAGATGCGACAGCACTGGCAATACGGATCAACTTAAAATAGGAAAAAACTAAACCATTTCCGATGCAGGTCCCCAGGACGTCGGAAGATGATCCTTTTTCTAAACATGCTTCATGTGCAGGAAAAGTTTAGCCAAAGAAGGTCTAGACCGCCGTTGACATCCGACTTTCGGAATATAAATATCCAGCCACAACGGTTATGAAAGATTTTAAACTATCACCAAGGGCAAAAGCCACAAAGGCTAAGAAACAAGCAGAATACCATAAGGGCGAATCGATAGCCACGAGGGCTATAAAATAAGCGAAAACACCATAAGGGAAAATATCTAGCTATGAGGGCTATAAAAAGATCAAAATGCCATAAGGGTGAATATCTAGTCACGAGGGCTACAAAATGAGCAAAAACGGCATAAGGACAAGTATCTAGCCACGAGGGCTATAGAAAGATCAAATCTCCATAAGGGCGAATATCAATCCACGAGGGCTGCAAAATGAGCGAAGACGTCATAAGGGAGAATATCTATCCAAAATGGCTATAAAAGTATCGAAATGCCGTAAGGGCAAATATCTAGCCACGAGGGCTACGAAAGATTAAAATGCCACACGGGCAAATATCTGGCCATAAGGGCTATCAAAGGATCGAAACGCCATGAGAGTAAACACCTACCCATAAGGGCCCACAAAGAACAAAAGGCCATAATGGCAAAATCACCGGCCAATGGGGTCGTTGTAAAACTACACGGCATACCTGACCAAGAGGGTCACAACCGGCATAAAGGATGTAAGAAAGACATATCAGGCTAAAATGGTCATAATGAATGAGCGTAAAGACATACTCGACCAACAGAGTCATGACAAAGACAAAAGGGCATATTCGACCTCGAGGGTCACAACCCACACTATGGACGAAAGAAAGATCATCCAGCCGCAAGGGCCATATCAATTATCTCCATCATATTCCCTACTGCCAAGAGGGCCATTGCACGTTTACTTTCTTGCTTCCAAGAGGGCCATTCATACAAACTTCCAAGAGGACCATTGCACGTTTACTTTGTTGCTGCCAAGAGGGCCATTCATACAAATTGCCAAGAAGGCCATTGCACGTTTACTTTCTTGCTCCCAAGAGGGTCATTCATACAAACATGCCAAGAGGGCCATTCATAAAAACCGCTAAGAGGGCCATTAAACGTTTATTTTCCTTCTACTAAGAGGGCCATTCATACAAACATGCCAATAGGGCCATTCATAAAACATGCCAAGAGGGCCATTTATTTTAATCGCTAAGAAGGTCGTTTATTTCAATTGCAAAGAAGGCCATTCATATAGACATGCCAAGAGAGCATTTTATTTTAATTGTCAAGAGGGCCATGCATATAAATTATGGGATATGACAAGACAGCAATGCGATGTAAAACTAGTCATGAGATAGCAGTATCCGTTAAAAAGGGAAGACGATGTAAATTCGGTCAGATGATCGCAGTATTCGTCATCCAAAAACCAATGTTACTCAGCAGATGGAAGCAGATTGGTAGCTGCCAAGGAGCAGGCTGATCAAATCAAATCTAGACAGATTGCGGAGTAAACGTGGAACTTTTCCTTACGCAGCCGGTAAAAATAAAGTGCCCGTGTGAGTCAAGCTCTCCGGCCTAGACTTGGAAGACCATTCCCCACTATGCTCAGCCACACAAAATTATTTATTTGCTTACATGCTTTGTTTTTATTTATTTATTTATTTATTTATTCTGCAACCGGTCGGACGCACACCGTAACACACAAAGGCCTTCCCACATAAGGGATATCCTTTTCCTCCGATCGAGTCGAACTACAAGTGACTTGATTCCCAAGAACAGGGATATGTAGGGGGACTCAATGCCAGAGAGTCAGTCACACTCTTACCAATCACACCGAGCTTCCCAGCTTAACAGCTGGGGGATTTGAGAATTTGCTTTAATTTTCATTTAGAAGTCATAATTGAGTCAAACTACAAATGGCCTGAATTTTCATAAAAACTGAGATATGTAGGAAGCCCAGAAATCAGGGTCGGGCCATACATTTTGAAAAATTGCACAAAAATGAGGGGCAATGTGACTTGGGTCAGTCAAAAGTTAGGGTTAGTCAAATTTCGTTGCTCGAGAATGGTCCCGCCATCCTCGAACACTGAAGGGACAGTTTTTGACACCTAATTTTTTACCTGCCGTAATTTACTTTAATTAGCCAGAGTCCTTGAGATCTTAAACAGAGGGAAGTATGCCTTTCGAAAGTCAAAATAATTTTCTAAAAAATTATTAAGGCTATATTTTGCCAAGTCTGTTTGATAAGATGATTTCCATAATATTTTGAGTTAATTTGAGTATTTTTACAATTTTTACACTTTTTTTTAAAAATTAATCAAGAAGAAAGTTATATTTTTTCGTGAATATTTTACTTAATTGTCTAAATTGTCAAAATAGCAATTTACAAAGTATTTCACTCTGTTTTAATTCAAGGAAAATTGATTAATTAAGTAAATTGACCATTTTACCCCTCATTTCTCATGTAATCAAATTTGGCCGTTTATCATAATTAACTTAGTTTTAACTATAATTAATTTTGAAATTGTCATTAAGCGGCTATGATTAAAGCAATTAATTATTAGCCAATTATGGAAACTAGCCAAATTTAATTAAGGTAATTTTTAAAAAAGAATAAAAAAAGGGCTTAGTCACCTCTTAGTTTTACTTATCTCTTTTTAAATCTGGTTACCTTTATTATTATTATCTTCCTTAAAATCTGAGTTACTTTTATTATTATTAGCTCTTTTATCATTATTGTATCATTTTAAAATCGCAACTACTTTTATTACCTCTTTAAAATCGGAGTTATATTTTATTAGCTTTTCAAAAAATCTGACAAATTAGCTTTAAATGGATTTTATTATTTCTTATATATTTTATAATGTGCATCTTTCAAAAAATGGGGCTATTTATTTAATCCATGCGTACCCACGCACCCATACATACATGATATATATAATATACATGTATATGCGTATATATCATGTATATATGTAAATTGAAATTGGGCCCCCTTAAATTCCTTTTATTTCGGCCGAGCCTAGCCTAATGAAGGGCCAGACCCTACCCACCCGTCCACTTACACACACAAATACACAAATAGGTCATAAGGGTCTCATTTGGTAAAATGAAAACGAGAGAGAGGCAACCCTAGCCACCTCTACACCCTTTCCTTCTTTATCCTCATCACGTTATCGGATCGGGCAATTTTGTGGGTCCTTGTTGGTGGTACTACCTTTGCAAGGCTGAGAATGGCAAGATCATTTATTGCTCTGCCATATCTCAACCATTTTTCATCGATCCTTTTCCAAACGCGGTATTATCTCGCATCCTTTTTACTTTTTCTGCTTTCTTTCAACGGGCATGACTGAATCCTTAATGGATTTTGTTTTTTCTTGATTTGGATCTAGTATTTTTGTTGGTCCTAAAGGATTTAAGCGGATTTGATTTATTTTGGGGCAATACTGGCTATTGATGTGTTTTAAGCAAATCTTGACCTTTGATTTTGTGAAGAAAGAAGGCTTGTTCGAAAATACGAGCTTGTCCCACATCGGGGAGTTGGGGTTTCTTATAGGAACCCCAAACTACATTTTGGAAGAGGCTTTTGGCAGATCTGAGCATTTGAACACTTTCATTTGCAGAGATAAAGGTAGAGTACCTAAGTTTTTGGCTTTGTTTGCTTGAAACCTTTAATTTTCAACCAGGTTTAAAAATTTTAAAAGTCTATTTGTTGTGGTTCTGCGGTTTTCTGGGTAATTCTAAGCATTTTGGGAATATTTGAGGTCTACAAGTTCGAATTTCGACTAAAATGCAGCAAAAAAAAAAGAGGTAATTTTCCTTTGAATTTTCTTTCTATTTTTGTTTTCCTTAGTAGTTTGCAGTATGTTCATTTGCTCAGTTAAGCTTGTTTTGTTTTGTTTAATAAAATGTAGTCTATGTGTGTGATTAGTTAGATATGTATATCTACTTAGTCTGATTTAGTGGAAGTAGGAAAGATTATGTGGGTTAAGTTTAAAATATGTTGATTAGATGAACATTAATTCTGCTTTCAATAACTGGGTTTGCTCAACATATTTAGATAATTTGGCTAAATAAAGATATACTGTATTGACTTTGGCGTTAATAACTTGATCAATCCCAACCAAACATGCTTCATTTGTTAGCCTAATATAAACTGTTTATAATAAAAAAATAGGGTTCTATAGTTTAAGTCTTGATATGATGAAGAAAGGGTGCTTATGCACTGTTAAAATCAAACTAGCCACATCATAAGTTATTTGTCTTGACTTAGTTATGTGTCTGATCTGTGTGGCCAAATGTGCCCTTCTTCTAGTTATTTCATGCCTAAATTTATTCATGTCCAAACCTGTATTGTGTTGCTTAAATAAGGTTGTTGCTTTGTTGGGAGCTGGCTAGATGACTGTTAGATATTGTTGACTTTAACAATGTGTATTATTATCTTGTGGGGAAACAATTAGATGGTTATTAGATATTGTTAGTTTGAATGTGATCAGTAAACTTAAGTTTTAACTTGACTGTTTTTTTGCTATAACTCTCCTAGGATAGTTTTTTTGGTCTGTTTGGCAAAACGGTCTCATGTTTGATGGGCAGTACTACAATGATTTTAAGTCTGGGGAACTTTTTTGGTTGATCCAATTGAATTAGAAAATTTTTAAACTTTTTGCTCCTATCTTATGTTAACTTCTACTAAATCTGATGTCTTAACATGTCAAGCTTGGCTTTGCTTAAGCTAGTTAGTTCACTATGAAAAACAACTTGTGTAAATCATGGCGCTTTGTCAAAAATAGGTGTATTTTGCCTAGTTCATAGTAGTGTTTGTTTATTGATTTGCTTTGCTCTGAAACTGCCTGCACACCACTCTTAGTGAATTTCAGAATCAAATGGTACATGAATCTTTTGAGGTTTTGTTTTGGACTGGAATTGTACCTTTAAATATTAAATTGACTTGTCTGTGGTAACAAAGATCTTTACATGCTCCTTGGAAAGTATGAAGCTTATGCCATCAAGTTGATTAAATGGTTTTAATAAAAAAAAAAAGGGGGGGGGGGGGGGGGGGGGTTCCTAGAATGAGTTCTAAGTGTTAGAATTCGTATTTAGTATTTTCTAAAATTGGCCTTTATGGTCTGCAAGACTCATGATAACAGTCAAGAATCTTGTGTTTGGGTAAAAAGTGATGAGATGTTGGTCCTTCAAATCTGTTACAAATTGGCTCATGAGGCAGTTTTGTGTAGGACATGTCTCAGTTTGCAATAGCGATAGCATTATCATTGTTGCTTAGTTTGAAAAGAAAGTGATTTCAAAATTTGTTTGCCCTGTTTGTTTATGCTCTTGTCTTGCAACTATGTACATTTATTTCTCTCTATATGTGTCTGACCAATGGACTTATTTGCAAAGTTGGTTTTAGAATTAATATGTAGTAAGTGTGTGATCATGGGCTTAAAAAAAACTAAGTTGGCAAGAGGCTTTCATTTGATATTGAGTAAAAAAAAGAGTAGGAATATGCATAATCACATATCTTCTTGACACTTGACTTGTAAATTCCTTCTTTTTTCCTGATTCTGTCTGTTTTGCTGGGTTGAAACTTCTACATTTAAGGGTTTATAATCTCTGTTTCATCATCTTCTTTGTAGAGTGGTTTTTTTTTCAACAATAAATGAAAGGATATACCCAGATATATAAAATATACTCAAACTCTATACACCTCAAAAGTGTATAAAGGTTGGTATATCCAACATATATGGTGCATATCACTGCTATGAGTCTGTTGGCTTTAATATTTGTATTAGTCTGGGAGTTTAGGGCCAGTTTCTTGGTTTTTTTCTAAGTGACTAAGTGTAATTCATTAGTTAGCCCAGTTTTGTTATATTTCTCATAAGTGATGCTATTTGGGCCTAAGGTTCTTCCTCACTATTATTTTTGCTTCGGCCTGATTGTCTTTAAAATGTGTTCACTATTAAATGTTGTAATACATTCAACTAGATTGTACATTATGTGTATGCTATAGCTAGTTTTGTAGTAAGCTCTGCATACAAATATTGATGCTTTTTCTCTATATACTATCATCAATAGTAAATCATACATCTAGTTTTAATCTGCATACTGTCATAAGTTTATATCACAGTTCAAGCCTAAACTCATTATCCTTCCTTTCTCCAATAATATGTCACAATAAGAGAGAACTGAGTTGTTACACCTCTCGTTTTCATTGTAGGAGAACCTATGGTTTCCTAGTCGGGTATGCCTTTGGAATAGAGACTCGAGCCCGAGTTTTTGAATTAGAAAGTCTTGCCCCGTGTACAAGAGTACCTGCAGTTGTTCCTGGCAATTTCACGGACAGTCGTTGTCCGACATCGATAGGGTTCCGTAGCCTTGAATCTACAGGCGCAGGTTGAAGGATCGTCGACACGTCGACGGGTCATCGACCCGCTCGTCGAACTGCACCACTGTAAATTTTTCACTCCGAGTATAAATATGTCGTTCACCACTTTATTTCACATTTTCCTCCATTCCAGATCAGGGAAACCCTAGTATTTTCTCTCCCAACATTTTCCATCATTATTAGTGGTGATTTGGAAAGATCCGAGGCTCGTGAACCCGTGCTTGTCAAGAAGAAGGTTGTTTCTAGGGGTTTTTCAA
The DNA here is from genome assembly GCF_019175385.1 of Lycium barbarum. Taxonomy (NCBI): domain Eukaryota; kingdom Viridiplantae; phylum Streptophyta; class Magnoliopsida; order Solanales; family Solanaceae; genus Lycium; species Lycium barbarum. Next base: position 98,070,084 of record NC_083339.1, read on the forward strand.
GGTTGTGAAGCTTAGGAAGTTAGATTTGAAGTGATTCTTGAAATTTTAGACCCCTCAAGGTATGCAAATGATTTCTACCCTTGTATTTAAGTTATTTATCAAGGATTTTAGTGGTTTTAAGCAAAGAGGGGGTATTTGTGCAAGTCGTAAGTTGATGAAGGTTAAGATAGTAATTTGGGGCAATTTTAAAAGATGATTGGGGATAGATTTGAGTATATTTCTAAATATACAAGTGTTGTTATTGTTGTTGTGGTTGATGTTGGATTGAATAGGAAGTTGAAGGATTGTTAAGCTTATAAGGGAAATATTGCCCATAATTTGTTAAGCTCTATTCATATTCAAATAATTAGTAGGCGAGGTAAATAATCTAATTAAGGCCTACGTTATCTTGATTGTAGACTTACGAGCTCGAGGATTACAAGCTGGGCGATTAGATACAGTTCGAAGTATGTTGAGGCTATCTTTTCTTTCCTTTGGCATGATCCTATGATATGAGACAACGAGCAAGTAAGCGAGCTTCCATATTACTCTACTCTTATAAGCATTAGGAGTGCTTCAGTGTTTGATGTTCATGTACCTCGTTTATGATAATTCCTTCTGTTCATGGGTCAAATTTTGTGTATCCAATTCTATGTATACAGTTTATTCATGCATTACAATTATTGTATATCCATGTGCATTGACCCGTGACCAAACGGTATTATATACACGAATAATAGATATATGTGGGGTATGAGGAGATAGATAGGTGTTATACACCCATTACCACCTGATCAGCTGGTGCACTATGATGATATAAGGATCGGCCTACACCTACCGCAACAATGTATATGATGATGGCCGCAGACAGACCGATATGATATAATGGGATGTCATAGAGGCTTGACAGGCGTTATATACGGACATATATACGTATGACCTACATTGATAGGCATGAGCACACAGATTATGCGCCCACAGAGGCATTGTCAGTTATACAAATTTATGTAGATACATGCTAATACTAGTTCATACAAGTACATGCAGATAGTCATTTCAGCTTATGAGTTCAGATCTTATTCATGATTCTTATATATATATATATATATATATATGTGTGTGTGTGTGTGTGTGTGTGTGTGTGTGTGTGTTTATCTTATGCCTTACATACTCAGTACATTATTCGTACTGACTCCCCGTTGCTCGGGGGGCTGCGTTCATGCCCGCAGGTTCAGGTAGACTGACAGGTGGTCCAGCTTAGTAGGACTTCTATCCAGCTGTGGTCAGTGCGCTCCATTGATCCGGAGTTGCAGTCTATTTTGGTATGCTATCCTTTTGAGAGGTATATGCACTTGGGTATAAGGGGGCCCTGTCCCGTCCTTTCTACTGCTATTATTTCAGCAGAGGTCTGTAGACTGTTGTATGTATTAGTCAGATGATATAGCCTTGTCGGCTTCTATTCTTTTGTGTACAGTATGTGTAGCAGTCGAGCTGGCTTGCACTGTTCGTTAGTATGTTTATGTGTATACAGATTGTTCAGAGTTCATGATGTCGCCTATTTATGAGATCAGTTTAAGTCCTTTATGGGCCCTTGATATTTTGTAAGATTCAGATATGAATATAGGGGTGTTTGGTCGCTAGAGATCAGACACTCGTCATGACTCTACAGTTTGGGTCGTGACGGAAGTGGTATCAGAGCAGTTCCGTCCTAGGGTTTTCTACAAACCGTGTCTAGTAGAGTCTTTTTTATGGGCATGTTGTGCACCACACTTATAAACATGAGGCTACAAGACATTTTGGAAGATGTCGTTATTTCTCTCTTAGATTGTGCGATAGATCCCTGTGTTAAGCGTTTGCTTTTTGATGAATTGTTCTGATTTCAGCGTTGCCCCGTAAGAAAGCTACAGCTGCCCAGAAGGGCAAGAGAGTGGCTAGTGAGGCCACTAGCCGTACTCGACATGCCACAAGGGCCCAGGATGAGATTCAGAGTGAGAGGCCATCTGAGACATCGCATACCTCACCTCCAGCACCTGCCCCAGTTCTTCAGCCGGATGTACCGGGCCAGGATGTGCGGGATGTTGTGCAGTTATTGACCAGATTAGTTGCCGCCCATGCTCAGTGGCAGGGAGTTGGTATTGACCAGGCAGACAAGGCCGGTAGTTCAAGGGTTAAGCCCTTTCTTAGGTTAGGTCCTCCAGAGTATTCGGTGGTAAAGCAAAATATGGACCCTAAGGATTTCATTGATGGTATAAAGAGGACCTTAAGAGTTATGCACGCGGATAAGGTCGATTCTGTGGAGTTGGCTTCGTGATATTGCATTACAGTGGTTTCAGACTTGGGAGTTATCTGTGGGAGAGAATGCCCCTCTAGCTGTTTGGCGAGAGTTTTTAGATGCTTTTATTTGCAATTATTTACCACCAGAGTTCTAACGAGCCCGAGCAGACAGGTTTCTGCGTATTGAGCAGGGCAGTATGAGCGTCCGGGAGTATTGTGTATATTTTGATTCTATGGCTAGATACGCCCCCGCCATGGTAGGTGAGATGGAGAAAGTTCATCGCTTTGTGGCTGGTCTAGGGCCACATTTGATAGATGCTTGTACGACTACCACATTATAGCCGGCCATGGATATCTCTCGTATACAGGCGTATGCACAAATTTAGAGGAGAGCGTCAGCGGACGACAGAACGTGAACGTGACCGTGACCGGGGCCATGGCAAGAGGGCTAGGTCGTTAGAGATCGGGGGTGAGTCCAGGGGAGGACAGACACAACAATATCCCCGATATCCATTCCATTCAGTAGGGAGCGCACCTCCACGGTTTCCAGGTCCGAGGTTTGATCGGCCTTCTTATTCAGGAGTGGGCCAGAGTCTAGTGTATCAGGCTCTCAGTACTGAACAGAGTCAGGCCAGGTATGGCCACCCTTGCCGTGGTGTGCTCAGTGTGGTAGGCTACACGATGGGCAGTGTAGATTGGGGTTGGATGGTTGTTATGCTCGTGGTCAGTCAGGCCACAGGATGAGGGAGTGCCCGATGAGGGTTGGTAAAGGTATGGTTCAGCCTACAGGGTCTATGGCTGGCTCTTCTTATACAGTGCGCCCTTATGGGTAAGTTTTTCTGACACCAGTAGGACGGGGTAGAGGGAGGAGTGGAGCATCCAGCTCGAGCGGTCCTCAGCACCGGGTATATGCATTGGCCGGTAGGCAGGATCCTGAGACGTCTCCGGATATTGTTACAGGTATATTATCAGTTTCCTCCCATGATGTTTATAAGCTGATTGATCCAGGTTCTACCTTATCATATGTTACACCATTTTTTGCTGGCAAGTTTGGGATAGAGCCTGAGTCGATTAGGCCGTTTAAGGTGTCTACTCCAGTTGGGGATCCGGTTATAGCCAGGCGAGTATACCGGGTATGTTGTTATAGTTTGTAATTGTCATACCCTAGCGGATCTGATTGAGTTAGATATGATTGATTTGGACATTATTATGGGGATGGATTGGCTGGCTTCTTGTTATGCTAATGTTGATTGCATAACAAAGATAGTTTGATTTTAGTTTCTCGATGAGCCAGTTCTTGAGGGGAAGGGTAATGCCGTTTTGCCGAAGGGTAGGTTTATTTCCTACCTTAAGGCAGAGAAGATAATCAGAGAAGGGTATATTTTTCACCTAGTTCGAGTTCAAGATGTGCAACCAGAGCCGCCGACTCTTCAGTCTGTCTCTGTGGTTAATGAGTTTCCAGAAGTGTTTCCAGATGAGCTTCCATGCATTCCTCCAGAGAGAGAGATTGATTTTATTATTGATTTATTGCCAGATACTCAGCCGATATCTATTCCTCCATATAGGATGGCACCGATGGAGTTGAAAGAATTGAAGGAGAAATTGCGGGATTTACTCAAAAAAGGTTTTATTAGGCCTAGTACTTGGCCGTGGTGAGCGCCGGTGTTATTTGTAAGAAATAAGGATGGCTCTTTGCGAATGTGTATTGATTATAGGCAATTGAATAAAGCGACTGTAAAGAATAAGTATCCGCTCCCGAGGATCGATGATTTATTTGACCAGTTGCAAGGTGCTAAATATTTCTCGAAGATAGACTTGAGATTAGGATACCACTAGGTTAGGGGGGAGGAAGAGGACATTCCAGACTAGATATGGCCACTATGAGTTCCATGTTATGTCGTTCGGGCTAACTAATGCCCTAGCCGTATTCATGGATTTTGATCAATCGTGTATTCAGACCCTTCGTAGATTTGTTCGTGATTATGTTTATAAATGATATTCTGGTTTATTCACCATTAGAGGCTGATCATGCAAAACATCTACGAGCGGTGCTTGGGGTTCTTCGAAAAAGAGAACTATATGCCAAGTTTTCCAAGTGTGAGCTATGGTTGAACTCTTTGGCTTTTCTGGGTCACATTATTTTAGAAGAAGGCATTAGAGTGGATGCCTAAAAGATTGGACTGTGAACGATTGGCTGAGGCCCACGAAACCAACGGAGATACGTAGTTTCTTGGGCTTGGCAGGTTATTATAAAAGTCTTGTAGAAGGATTTTCCTCTCTTTCAGCCCCATTGACTAAGTTGACTCAGAAATCAGTAAGTTCCAATGGACATATGCTTGTGAGCAGAGTTTCAGACGTTGAAGGATAAGCTGACTTTAGCACTTGTTTTGACTCTTCCGGAAGGAGCATATGGCTATGTGGTATATTATGATGCTTTAGACATTGGATTGGGCTGTGTTTTAATGCAGCATGGTAAGGTTGCCGGTTATGCTTCTAGACAGCTGAAGAAGCACGAGAAGAATTACCCAACCTATAATTTTGAGCTAATGGATGTGATTCACGCTTTGAAAATATGAAGGCCAAAGGACTTGAATCTGTGTCAGAGGCGATGGTTAGAGTTGTTGAAAGACTATGATGTGGATATTCTGTACCAACCTAGGAAAGCTAATGTAGTAGCCAATGTCGTCAGTCGTAAATCTATGGGTAGCTTGTTACATGTGCCGCCAGGGAGAAGAGAAATGGTCCATGAAGTTCATTGATTAGCTAGCGTCGGGGTTCGATTGATAGATTCAGGTGATGCAAGAGTTACTGTTTAAGACATAGCAGTGTCATCTTTGGTAGGAGAAATAAAAGAACATCAGAACGAAGACCCTGTTCTAGTTCATTACTGAGATAGAGCACCTCAGAAAGAAAAGACACCCGTTATGATTACAGGTGATGGAGTACTCAGGTATCGAGGTAGATTGTGTGTTCCTAATATTGCTGGACTCCGTCAGTAGGTTATGGGGGAGGTACATTACTTTTTCTATTCTATTTATCCAGGCTCAATAAAAATGTACCGTGATCTCAAGAAAGTTTATTGGTTGGATGGTATGAAAAGAGATATAGCTGAATTTGTTGCCTAGTGTCCAAATTGTCAACAGGTCAAGATAGAGCATCAGAAGCCCGGAGGTCTGTTGCAGGTTATGGAGATTCGATCATGGAAGTGAGAGGTAGTTAATATGGATTTTATTATAGGTTTTCCCCTTACTCTGCAGAAGTATGATTCCATATGGGTTGCAGTTGATAGGCTCACAAAGTCAGCCCACTTTCTGCCTGTCAGAACTACTTATGCAGCCAAGGATTGTGTGAAGCTTTATCTTAAGGAGATTGTACGACTTCATGGTGTTCCTACAGTTATTATTTCAGATAGGGGCTAAATTTTGGAAGTCTTTTCAGCATGGATTAGGGAATCAGGTGAGTCTAAGTACTGTATTTCATCCGCAGACGGATGGGAAGCCGGAGCGTACTATACATACACTTGAGGATATGTTGAGGGCTTGTGTGATTGACTTTCAAGGTAGTTGGGATGACCATTTGCCTCTTATCGAGTTAGAATATAACAATATTTACCATTCCAGTATTTAGATGGCTCCGTATAAGGCCTTATGTGGGTGGAGATATAGGTCGCGCATATGATGGTTTGATATCGGGGAGAATCAGTTAGTAGGCCCAGACTTAATTCAGTAAGCAGTTGATAAGGTGAAAAGGATCTGAGAAAGGTTGCTAACAGCCCAGAGTTGACAAAAATCTTATGCAGATTATCGATGACGCAAGTTAGATTTTGAAGTAGGCGATTGGGTTTTCCTAAAAGTTTCACCTATGAAAGGAGTGATGAGGTTTGGTAAGAAGGGTGAGTTGAGCCCTCGATATATTGGGCCATATCAGATTATTCATACTGTGGGTAAGGTGGCATATGAGCTAGACTTGCCTTCTGAGTTGGAGTCTGTACATCCGGTATTTCATGTGTCTATGCTTCGTAAATGCATCGAAGATCCTTCAAGAGTTGTACCAGTAGATGATATCCAGGTGACTGAGTAGATGTCATGCGAAGAGGTTCTAGTGGCTATATTGGATAGACAGGTCCGTCGGTTACGAACCAAGGATAGAAGGTTCAGTCTGAGGTGGCTATATAAGATCCGAGCCACGTGAACCCGTGCTTGTCAAGAAGAAGGTTGTTTCTAGGGTTGATTCAAGGTTGTGAAGCTTAGAAAGTTGGAGTTGAAGTGATTCTTGGAATTTTAGACCCCTCAAGGTATGCAAATGATTTCTGCCCTTCTATTTAAGTTATTTATCGAGGATATTAGTGGTTTTAAGCAAAGAGAGGGTATTTGTGGAAGTGGTAAGATGATAAAGGTTAAGATAGTAATTTGGGGCTATTTTAAGAGATGATTGGGAATAGATTTGAGTATATTTCTATATATATAAGTGTTGTTATTATTGTTGTGGTTGATGCTGGATTGAATGGCAAGTTGAAGGATTGTTAAGCTTATAAGGGAAATGTTGCCCATAATTTGATAAGCTCTATTCGTATTCAAATAATTAGTAGGCGAGGTAAATAGTCTAATTAAGGCCTACGTTACCTTGATTGTAGACTTACGAGGTCGAGGATTAGAAGTTGGACGATTGGATACAGTTCGAGGCATGTTAAGACTATCTTTTCTTTCCTTTGGCATGATCCTATGATATGAGCCAATGAGCAAGTAAGCGAGCTTTCATATTACTCTACTCTTAGAAGCATTAAGAGTACTTCAGTATTTGATGTTCATGTACCCCATTTATGATAATTCCTTTTGTTCACGGGTCCAGTTTTGTGTATCCAGTTCTATCTATACAGTTTATTCATGCATTACATTCATTATATATCGATGTGCATTGACCCGTGACCAGAAGGCATTAAATTCGCAAATAATAGATATATGTGGGGTATGAGGAGAGAGATAGGCATTATACACGCATTACCACCTGATCAGCTGGTGCACTATGATGATATAAGGATTGGGCTGCACGTACTGCAGCAATGTATATGATGATAGCCGCAGAGAGACCGATATGATATGATGGGATGCCATAGAGGCTTGATAGGCATTATATACGCACATATATACGTATGACCTACATTGATAGGCATGAGCATGCAGATTATGCGCCCACAAAGGCATTGTCAGTTATACAGATTCATACAGATACTAGTTCATACAAGTACATGTAGATAGTCGTTTAAGCTTATGAGTTCAGATCTTATTTATGATTCTTATATATATATATATATATTTCTCTTATGCCTTACATACTCAGTACATTATTCGTACTGACTCCCCGTTGCTCGGGGGGCTACGTTCATGCCGGTAGGATCAGGTAGACCGACAGGTAATCCAGCTTAGTAGGACTTCTATCCAGCAGTGGTCAGTGCGCTCCATTGATCCGGAATTGCAGTCTATTTTTGTATGCTATCCTTTTGAGATATATATGCACATGGGTCTGACGAGGCCCTGTCCCGTCCTTTCTACAGCTTTTATTCCAGTAGTGGTCTGTAGACAGTTGTATGTATTAGTGAGATGATGTAGCCTTGTCGGCTTCTATTCTTTTGTGTACAGTATATGTAGCAGCCTAGCTGGCTTGCACTGTTCTTTAGTATGTTTATGTGTATACAAATTGTTCAGAGTTCATGAAGTTGCCTATTTATGTGGTTAATTTAAGTTATTTATAGGCCCTTGATGTTCAGTAAGATTTAGATATGAGTATAGGGGTGTTTGGTGGCTAGATGTCAGACACTCGCCCCGACTCATCAGTTTGGGTCGTGAGATGAGTATAACACGACAATTTAGGCGATAAGTCTAATCACAACAAAAGGGCAACTAACCACCCTCAACAACAATCAAACTAATAGAAATCCTTTCGGAAATGCCACAGTATGAATACAACTACACCTCATATTTTAGTACATAAATTAATGGCGACGAGCCCACAAAATTAGAAGTCATACAAACCTAGCTAATATCCAATCAAAACACCATGTCTGAAGACCTAATCATGCTTTCTCCCAAACACCATGTCCGAAGACCTAATCATACTTTTTCCTATCAATTCTACACAGTACATACGATTCACTAATCAAAGTCTAACTAAAGTAAGCCGTAACCTTCCTCAAATGCAGAACAGGGGCCATGAACCACTCCACATGAGTCTTCTATTTCCGAAGAGCCTCATAACGGTCAAAGTCTAACAATATGATGCTAAGTAAGCAACAAACCATGTATTTAAACAAGAACAACAATTTGGGGAAGAAACCCCACTTACTTCTACCCTTTTCGATGTATGAAACCATCCTTTAATGGTGAATCTATCGTAACTTCTTTCTCTGCAATAATTAACCTTCAATTTAAGGGGTTCTAATCAATTTTACCCTTTAAAACAAATTTTAGGACAAAGCTTCCATTTTTATTAGTACCCTAAGTCTCAACATCCAATTCCAACCATAAGAAATCAAATTCCCTTCCTAGAAAGTGATAATCTATACTCCTAGATGATTAATCAATAACAAAATCAACAACCCACCAATTATTTAAGGGGTTACTAACTCTAGGGTTCTAGGATTTTCACCAATCATTGATGGAGCTTAAACTAATCATGCAACATGAAGAAAAAAGGAAAAGGAACAAATAAAGGTGGGGACATACCCTCCAAGATGCTTTCACCAAAGAATGGAATGAAGTTTGCCTCTTTCTCTCTTGAAAACTGACTTTGGGGTCTTGTGGGTAATAGTTCAGAATTAAAATATAAAAAAGGGTATTCTTTCCCCGTTGGTTGCTAGCAGTGGTCACCAGACCGCTCCAGCGGTACAGCTATAGCGGCGTCTTGATCGCTACAGCGGACCTGCTGGAACAGTCTACACCAAAATGGTCATAATTCCCTCATATTAGGGCGAAACGCGACAATTCTTTTTGCTATGGCTTTGTAATTGTGATACGGATCTAATGGTTCAAACTTCAATCAAAAGAAATGTCGTTTGAGCAATCTGGAGCCATTTCTATCCACAGACCTACGGTGAAAACATCGAATACAAGCACGACAAAACCTAAACCCATCTGAAACTTTTCGGAACCTCACCAAAACATGTGGAAAGGTTCAAAATTATCATATTAACATGTTGGAACTTCCAAAACATTGACACAGGGTCATCCTAACCCAGCGTTGACCTTGGTCAATCCTAACTCGTCAACGTAACTAGTTTCTCTATGAATGACTCAATTTACGCTCGAACCTTTCAAGAATCGAACCAAACCAATGACTTTATTAAGTCATATATCATAATATAGTGACTTGGGGAAGGTTCAACATGGGTAATTAGGTCAAAATCACTATAACGACCAGGCGGGTCATTACAGTAGAAATTTTATCAATCTTAGGAATATGTGGTGTATTTCTAGCTAATCCTTATAAGAAGGATTCACCTAAAATTTTCAGACCGGTGTTGTGAAGGTTATTTGACGATAGAGAAATTAGGTGGGATGTCGGTTTATGTGTAAGGAGAGAAGAGAGTAGGTGTACAAGTGATTATCTTAGACAAAGGGGCAGGGTAGAAGTATGAGTAAATTTTTTTAAGTAAAGTTATATCGCTAGTATTTACAGTTAGGATGTAGAAAGATATGCTAGGAAGACCTACAAATTTAGACATTAAAAAAAATATGAGAAACCAGAATAGCTCGAGGGAAATTAGGAGCATGTGAGCTTTACAATTAGAATTTCGAAATTATCGCGAGGTATAAGTCTGGCTAGCTGGGCAAAAAGAGAAGGGAGATGTATTAAATGCCACATATTCAGGGCAATTTTAAAGAGCATTGGGATATTTTATAGGTGAAGTATTGATAAGCGATGTAAATGAAAAGTTATGTGTGCCCCCATTAAGTATTAGGTGTGCCCTTATGATCGATCTTACGATATGTTAAAGGTATTGATTGAGCTGAGTATCGAAGTTAAGGTAGCAAGTGCTATAGGGCAGATTGATATTGTTTTCTCCGAATGTTAAAGTTGAATAATCATGATGCAACAATATAATGGAAAAGGAGAAATATGTATACATAAGAGTAAGAAGATCAAGATGTCAGGAGAGGAGGAGCAAGAAGAATCTCAAGAATATTAGTGAAAAGGTAGCTGGGGAGGAAAACTATGGCTGAAAGAGCATTGTATAGTGGGACACTTTGTAAAAAGCCTAACAAATTTCCATATCGCCATTGATTCGTTAGCCTAGGGGACTGTTAGCCATGAAATAAAGAAGTGACCAATAAAGAAAGCGTTTAAATTGTGTCCGGTATGTATACACATTTTGACTTGATATAAAAACTCTGATAGCAAAAACGAAACGAGTTAAACCATGCGATGAAAGGAACTTCGGCATTATATGGAGTAGAGGAGTTGAAGAACCATTAGGGTCAACCAGATGACTACCAAAAATGGTTAATACTCGAATGTTACAGGTATATGAGAACGTCCTTTAAAAAGGGGGGGGGGGGGGGGGGGGGGGGGAGAACACATTCAGTTCTAAGATGAACTACAATATTCCAAAGCTCAAAAGAGGGAAATATACTGGATTAAAGGAGCCAAAATTCGAGATGAACCAATATGTCAAGAATGTGCTAAAGAAAAGTGAGAATGGATTAAATGCAAGAATATCATGGGGCAAATATGGAAAAGGAAGTGTGACAAGAGGGGGAAGGTCTAGCGAATCAAAGAAAATAAGTCTCGTTAATGCGATATATTGTGTTTGCAGGCTATGATTCGAATCACTTGCACCAGAGAAATTTTTGTTACAACTAAATATGCAGTAACGTACCCCAATAGGTAGCAGGAGGAGTAAGAAGGGCCTGCAAGCTGACCAGGGATAAGTATAAAAGATAGTCGAAATTGCTAAAAAGAAATTTTAGCACGAGAAGAGATGAAAGTTTTAAAAAGACAAAAAATTATAGGAAGTTCAATGATCTTCAAAGGAAAGGAAAATAGGGTGCCTATGGATAGCAAGACAGTAATACTGCCTGAGATTAGGAAGTACCTCATAAGTCATGAAATTCCAAGTCGTCGGTTAAATCAATTGTGAGAGTGTATGACATAGAACCATATAAATGAGTGCCATGATGAAATGGCAAATAGAATGGTACAAGGACGACAATAAGGAGCCGAAGAAGAATGGTGGTTAAGTCTCAATTAGTCACTGGTATAAGAGAGCCAACGACTTAAGGAGGGAAGCATACTCATATTAAAAAGAAGTTGTAATTAAATGTGTATGAGATGGAGAACCCAAGAAAGGTAATCACTGAGGAAAATAAGACGTTAGCAGGAAAATACCATTGGATATTATTCAGTGCTACTACAGGCGGAACCATGATGAAAATTTGCCCGAGGACCTAGTAAGGAATCCGGCTAAGGAAGTTAGAAAGAGATGATATTGTATGTATATAGGATTAATTTGTACTTGACAGATAGCTCAAACTAACATCCAAATAAGCAAGAAAGGAAAGGTGCTACATCTGAACAAGAGAGTTGTCTACTAACAGAGAAATAAAGAGCAAGTCAAAAGTATACAACAATTAAGAACACTCACAAGATCGGCAGAGAGCTGTAGCGATCATGAGCCAAGACCACCTTAATGAGAACAAGACTATAGTTGGATATCAGTTGACCACCGGTTACATACGTGAGGACATAACGATATGAAACTAATAGATGAGTTCGACAAAGAGTTAGGAGAATATAAGAACAGACTGATACGCCCCTAGTATGGGAATATGAAGATCAGAGTCTAAGGGAGGACAACCATTACAAGAAATCAATGATAATATCATAAGCTCGCAAGCTACAACATTCGAGGATGAATGTTTTTAAGGGGGGGAAGGATGTTATACCCCGTACTTGCGGAGAAGCACTTATCAAATTTGAGCGTAAGTATGTTGAACTATGGCTAAGTAAAACAACTTTTGAGTATAAGGGACGAAGCGTTATTAAGTATATGTTATGAGTAAAGGATGCATATGAGGAATTTCAGAAGGTCCTATAAGGAATTGAGTGGATGGAGTTGAGTTAGTATGACTTTGGAAAAAGATGAGCGTTACTTGAACAACAATGTATGAGCCAACTTGGGGAAAGAATAAAATTTAGTATATGAGGAGTTTTGAAGTAAAGAAAAAGCCCAAATTCAAGTTCATGAAGTCTAGTTTCCAACGCAATAAACCTCTCATCGATATGACGTCCGAGTAGAGAATTATGGACGTTACAAGTCAGGCTCGCAGAGCTGAAACGCGCAGCTATAGTGCGCGACATGCACACTATAGTGCCCGAAAATTCTAGTTCTGTGCCAACCGACTCTCAAACTCTATAAAAGGGTTTTTACCCCTTAGTTTTTCATCAAAACACCCCTAAACATATCCCAAATCCTCTAGAACTTTCTTCCAACCTCCACAACATGCACATATATTCCTACAAGTCTATATGACAATTTTGGTCATTTTTATTTCATTTTGAACATAGACCCATGTCCTAGGAAGTCCTAGAAACCTCTCCAAACATATTCCAACATATTTCCAAGCCCAAACCAAGGATCAAAGTGAAGATTAAAGTGGTTAAGGGTTCCAAGTGAGGTCTACACTTGTCTCGTCTTCTTGAAGAAGTTTGGGTGAGTATTTTTAAGTCGGAGTAACCATGAAATTGAAGTGTTCTTGAATTTTGAGGTAAGATTCCATCTTAGTTTCATGTTTACGAGTTTGTTTGGTAATTATGTTAGGATTTGAGGAGAAGAAAATTGAAGGAAAAGTTCAAATATGCATTTGATGATATTTTGAGTTGTGAATTAACGTGAGTTATAATTATTAGTATGTTTTGAGCATAATATTATTATGAGGGATAATAATGATGTTAAGGAATTTTCGTATACGAGTCTATAAGGGGCTGTATGAAGTTGTTATGGATTGATTATGAAAAGACGTTTTGGGATTGAATTGACTATAGTTTGAATGTAATCTTTTGATTATGGAATTGTTGATGTTTTATTGTGCTTTGGGAGTAGTTTGAAGATTGGAGGGAGCAGAAGATATAGGGGAGATTCTGCCCGAATTTTGGCAGATTTAATGGCATATGATGATGACCCCATTTCTAGAAATTTCAAGGCTTATGATTTTGATGCTATCATGAGATTGTTGAGGTTATTTCATCATTTCTTGATTTTATTAATTTTTGTTGATCTCACCTTATAATAATTGTTCCTTCAAGGTGAGATATAGTGATGATGATTGTTCCATAACATCAATCGGAGGTTACTGACCGTCACTCCGATAAAGTGGTAACTTTTATTTGGGCTCTCATGCATGCTACTTATATTATATATATATAGTTGAAAAGCATAAGTTCAAAGATCCCCTCCCCAAAGTATGGTTCTTTATCGTCCCGGACGCGGGATATATGGGATAAATGGATCAGGCCATTCGTTCCGCGAAAACCTATATGATGATGATATAATAAAGTTATGGATCGGGCTGCACATTCCGCATCAGTATTGTTACACCTTGTAGTTCTGTACGTTGAGATTTATAAGTGTTGGTTGTGTTAAGCATGGACTCTGGAGTTTCCTTCAAGTATGTATATACGATTGAATGCGGTTATCTTATGGTAATGGAGGTTTTAGTTCATATAATAAGCTATGGGAGGATTGGAGATCAAGTGAATAAAGGAAACTAAGTTGTTGGATCTTTGGAGAAAAATGTGAAGGGCAATTTTGGTCCAACTTGGAGGAAGAATATCTTTAAGTATTTATGGAGTTTTGGGGAAAATCTAAAGCCTAAAGTGAAGTTCATGAAGTCTAATTTCTAAAGCAACAAACCGCTCGTTGATACGGCAACCGAGCATAGAGATATGGACGTTACAAGTCGGACTGGAAGGCCAGGAAATTGCTCTATACGATCACACTAGGAGATGGCACGAACGCGCAGAAGAGGTGATAAACAACCTAGTAGGAACGCGTCACTACCCAGCGCGAACGCGGTAAGTATTTTTTAGGTCGGTGCACCCCGAGTCTAAAATGTTATAAAAACAGGTTACCCCCTTATTCCTCATTCCAAAAATCCTCTAAGCCACCCCCAAACTTCTGGAATCCTCCACCAATTTCCACACATCAATTTTTTAACGGAAATCGAGTATAATCCCCGGATTCTGATCCAGACAGCGTATAGTTGCGATTATAAAATCGTATAGCAACAAGTCTTGGCTCAAGTTCAAGGCGAAAAGTGAAGATATTGCAGTACTAGTGGGAGTAAGGTATGAATCTCGTCTTATTAATATTAATTTCGGTATATTTACAGAGGTAAAATTATTAGACAGTCCTATAACAATTCGGTTAGTGGGGAAACTTGGAAAATACCGTGTGGGATGTTTTATGGAATATAATGGTATTGGTAATGATGTTGTTGATGTTGCTATTGTTGTTGTTGTTGGCTGTTAGATGGTGATTTCGGGCTAGTCATATAAACAGGGGAGATGCTGCCCGAATTTTGACAGATTCTAAATGGAATTAAATTGAATGCTTAAGATGAGCATATGACATTGAGACTAACAATAGTATGAATGATTTATATGTAGATTCACGAGCTTGGAAGGCTAAACGCTGAGAGGCTAAGGAGACCGAAAGACATGTTAAGGCTAGCCCCTTTCTTTTGAAGGCATGATTCCTATGTTATGATTCCGGATATTTTGCCATAACATTTTTACATCCAAAAGTTAGAAGTTCATGATTCTTTTCCTATGAATGCATACACGACTTCAATAATACCCTTATTT
Organism: Lycium barbarum; assembly: GCF_019175385.1. NCBI lineage: Eukaryota > Viridiplantae > Streptophyta > Magnoliopsida > Solanales > Solanaceae > Lycium > Lycium barbarum. The sequence goes on from NC_083339.1 coordinate 98,085,195, forward strand.
CTGAAAATACTAGTAGTTCATGATTCTCAAAATCCTTATGATGCTAAAAACGAATATTTTCTATAATGACCATGATGATGATTGTGATAATCCCATTTATGGAGATTCCAAAGTTATGGTTTTAATGTCATTATGAGATTACTGAACTGGTTTCAAGATTATTGATTATATTTGTTGATGTTGATCTCATCTTATGATTTTGTTCTTTCAAGGTGGGGTGTATACATGATAAACATTCCATAAAGAAAATCGGAGGTTACTGACCTTTCGTCACTCTGATGTATTTATAGCTTTTATTTGGCTCTCATGCCTGCTTTATATATATATATATGCATGTATTTTATCACATCGAGCCGCGCTATAGCCGGCTAGGTACGACACCTATTGTGCAACCACTGATCAGTTGGTATTACACACCGAGTCCCGAAAGGGCCGGGTACGTTACACACTGAGTCCTGAAAGGGCCGAGTACGTTACACACCGAGTCCTGAAAAGGCTGGGTACGTTATGATGATGATATTATATATATATACGTATGTATGAAAAAGTTTTTTTTTTTTTTTTTTTAAATCTAAGCATGCATGGCATTCGCCTTATGAGGCATCAAGATGTACAGGTTATCTCTCTTATTCCATATTACCTTTCATATATATATATATATATATATATATATATATATATATATATATATATATATTATGTTGTTATTTATGCCTTACATATTAAGTACATTGCTCGTACTGACGTCCTTTTGTTATAGACGCTGCGTTCATGCCTGCAGGTTCAGGTAGTCAGGCCAGCAACCCAGTACAGTAGGATACCCACTCCGCTGCAGTCAGTGCGCTCCACTTGGTTTGGAGCTGCAATTTCTTTTGGTATGCCATTTTGATTTGAACATATGAGTATGTCGAGGCCTTGTCCCGTCCCCTCTACAGTTTATGTTCCATAGAGGTCTGCAGGCAGTTGCACGTAGTTTGCAAGTTATGTGGTCTTGTCGACTCTTATTTTTATCATACAGCATATGTAGCGGCCTAGCTGGGTTGCACCGTTATCTTCTGCACATATATGTATACATTGGTTGAAGTTCTTGGCGCAGAGTTGGTTATGTTGTTATTACAGAAGTGTATAATTTAGTTAAAAGTCATATATGGGCCAACATAACATTCAGTGAGTTCCAGGTACGAAGGTAGGAGTGCTTGATCAGAAGAGGTCGGGCACTCATCACGACTCCTTGGTTTGGGGCGTGATAGAGTAAAAAAAAGCATATAGGAGTGTAATCAATGATGGTGAAGAGATAATGAGAATGACTAAATGCGAAGAGTTAGTAAGAAAAAGGGGCGACCTTGAGCACGAGCCTAAATTTTGCCACAAAAGAAGAAGGATGAGTTGTGCAAATCAAATAAGTTCAGTTTTAATGAGCAGGTCAGACTGCAGGTAAGTAAAGTAAACACCACCACATGCAGGTAAGAACATTGACATCCACCTTAGAGCGAATTCTACTTCAACATTCGAGGAAGAATGTTTTTGAAGGGGGGAGAATGTTACACCGCGTAATTCTGTACGTTGAGATTTATAAGTGTCGGTTGTGTAAAGTATGGACTCTAGAGTTTCCTTCAAGGATATATATATGATTGTATGCGATTATCTTATGGTTATGAAGGTTTAATTCATATAATAAGCTACGGGAGGATTGGAGAGAAAGTGAATAAAAGAAACTAAGTTGCTGGATCTTGGGAGAAAATGTGAAGGGAAATTTTGGTCCAACTTGGAGGAAGAATATCTTTTAGTATTTGAGATATTTTGAGGCAAAGCCAAATCCTAAAGTGAAGTTCATGAGGTCTAGTTTCCAACGCAACAAACCGTTCATCGATACGGCATCGGAATAAGGAGATATGAACGTTACAAGTCGGACTGGCAAGACAGGAAATTGCTCAGTGCGAACGCGCCAGAAGATGGCGCAAACGCGAAGAAGTGATGATAAACAACCCAATATGAACGCGCCACTACCCAGCGCGAACGCGCTGAGTACTTTTTCGGTCGGTGCAACCCGGGCCTAAAATGTTATAAAAAGGGGTTACCCCCTTTTTCCTCAATCCAAAATTCCTCTAAGCCACCCTCAAACTTCTGGAATCCTCCACCAATTTCCACACATCAATTTTTTAACGTAAATCGAGTATAATCCCCGTATTCTGGTCCAGACAGCGTATAGTTGCGATTATAAAATCGTATAGCGACAAGTCTTGGTTCAAGATCAAGGTGGAAAGTGAAGATATTGTAGTACCAGTGGGAATAAGGTATGAATCTCATCTTATTAATATTACTTTTAGTATATTTACAAAGGTAAAATTATTAGACAGTCCTATAATAAGTCGGTTAGTGGGGAAACTTGGAAAACATCGTGTGGGATGTTTTACGAAATATAATGGTGTTGGTAATGCTGTTGTAATGACGAGGCCTTGTTCCGTCCCCTCTACAGTTTATGTTCCATAGAGGTCTGTAGATAGTTGTACGTAGTTTGGAAGTTATGTAGTCTTGTCGACTCTTATTCTTATCATACAACATATGCAGCGGCCTAGCCGGCTTGCACCGTTATCTTATGCACATATATGTATACATTGGTTGAAGTTCTTGGCGCAGAGTTGGTTATGTTGTTATTACAGAATTGTATAATTCAGTTATTAAAAGTCATATATAGGCCACCATAATGTTCAGTGAGTTTCAGGTACGATGGTAGGAGTGCTTGATCAGAGGAGGTCGGGCACTCATCACGACTCCTCGGTTTGGGGCGTGACAACTATTTTTTTTTAATCAAAGCAACCAGCATCATTAATTAATCAAAATAGTTTGTACAGAGAAAATTGGCCAAAAGTGCCTAAAATATGATTAGCAGTAAAAAATGCAAAAACGAAAGCAAAAATAACATAATGCTGCTTCTGCTCCAACCTTGCATTGATTCCATTTCAAGTCACCTCAAAGCTCTCACCGGGTGCTGATGGTATTAAAAAACCAAATGAAGAATCCTTCAAGTTGAAACAATGCCTACTGAATATTCATCAGTGTCACACCAACAACTAATGCTACTAAGGATATTCTTCCAATAGGATGAACCAAAGGATAACAAAAAACATAGAATAGAACATCCCTAGTAACTAATTATTAGACATGAGATTCATGCTACTTTTCTTATGCTGCATTCCAAAATTGCTGCATGATGCTGAAATATCATGCAGTCTGATGCTGTGCTCAATCTGGTTCCCTAGTTTTCCAAGTCTTGAATCTAAAGCTTGGCATGTACATTTTGTCACTTAAAACAATAGTCTTTGCCTCAGCTGGAAGATCCTGATAAGAATGATATTGAAGAACACCTGCAAAATGAACAACCATGTTAGCCAAATAATCTGCTAGTTTGTTGCCTTCTCTGAACACATGAGCCATTTGAGTTTGCCCTTTCTGTCTCCATTGCTGAATCTTATTAATCTCCATGCATACTTTACATGGAACTTTCCATTCCCCATCTAACACCTTTCTCATGACAAGTGAGTCTGTCTCTATAATAAGGGAAAAAAAATTGATTATTAGCACAATAGATTACTCCTTCTAAGATTGCCTTTGCCTCAGCCTCAAGAAAGGATGTTTCTGCTGTTGTACTTGCCCATGCAAATATTAAGTCCCCTGCACTATCTCTTATACAGAAAGGTGAAGAACTCTGACCAGTACTGCTCTTATAAGCCCCATCTGTGTTACACTTGAACCAACCTGTCGGAGGAACTAACCACTACACAGTTGTACAAGTGATATATGGTTGATGAACTTCTAAAACCTGCACCAATTGTGGCCAATTATCTGGCAGTGTCAAGCTTGGATACAGTTATTTAGCAAGTTGGACAAGCTGGTGATTAATGCCATATAATACTTGGTTTCTAGATATCCTCCCCCCATGCACAATAGTATCTCTCCTTTTCCACAAATGCCACATAATGATGGATGAAGCTGCTTGATAAAGAGGCCTCAGCTTGGAGTTGCACTTTGTTGTCCACCATTTAGTGATAGCTTGATTGATCTGTACAAAAGGACCATTAACTCTTGCTACTGCTGCAAATACATGCCAAATCTCTGCTGCAAATTCCCCAGTTAAAAACAAACGAATCATAGTCTCTTGTTGAAGAACTGCAACATTTGCTTATTGAAGCCAGATTAATCCCCATAGAAGCCAAAACATCATCAACAGGTAACTTTATATGCCATACTCTCCATAAAAAGAAAGCTATCTTGAATGGAAGGCCTTTGATCCATATGTTTCTATAGAACTATTGCTGCATAACCTCCCATGTACTACTCACTGTGAATTTCCCTGTACTTGTGAGCATCCACCATGTTTTGTCACATTGTCTTCCCCCCTCCTGAAGTATCAATTTAGACCTTATGTGATCTACAATTTCCTGAGGAACTATTGTGTGCAATAAATCAATATCCCATTTTCCTTCTGATAACACAGCATCCACATCTTTTAAATCTTCATTGACCTGTAACCAACTGGTAAAAGTTTGATCAATGGTCCTAGTCTAGTCTAGTTGTCAAACCATAGACTGGATGAACCATTTTTTGTTTCCCACCAAATGTGTTGTTCCATTTCATCTCTAGCTTCTAGCATTCTTTTCCACAACTGTGAACCTCCTTTCCATTTAACCAGAGTTGGAATCTGTTTCTTGCCATATTTGTTCCACATGAATGTGGACCATAGTGTGCCACTAGTCCTGAATCTCCACCATAGCTTAGCAAACAAGGCCTTTGAAACATCAAAAAGGGACTTGAATCCCATGCCACCTTCCTCTTTTGGAAAACACATATTTTGCCATGATGTCCAATGCCTACTCCTCTTCTCCTCCATGCTGCTCCAATAGAATCTAGCAAATATTTATGTAGCTCTTGGATAGTGTATTTTGTGGGAACCATTGCTTAAAGTAAATACATAGGCATGCTTTGAAGAATACTCTTTATGAGCACTGCTTTACCACCAAATGACATCAATTTTCTTTTCTAGTTTTGCAACTTGTCCTTCACTTTTTTTATCAAATCATTATAATACATCTTCTTCTTTCTTGTATGGAAGATAAGACATACCAAGTATTTGAATGGGCAGTCATCTCTGGAAAACCCAGTAAGCTGAGCTACTTCTAATGCTAACCTGCTAGAACAGTTTCTGTGCATATAAAAACAGCTTATTGATTTATTCAACATCTGACCTGATTGCACGTCATATTTGTGTAACACTCCCATAATCAATTCTAATGAATACTTATCAGCAGATGCAAAAATGATTGTGTCATCTGCATATGCCAAGTGAGTTAAATCAGCACTCCACTTAGGCATGCCATAGCCTCTAAACATAGGATCTTCAAATAGGCTATTCAAGGCTCTTGACAGTACTTCAGTAGCAAGTATAACAAAGATGGTGACAAAGGGTCACCCTGCTTAACCCCTCTAGTAGCGTGAAAGAAACCATATGGTTGACTATTCAACATTATTGAATACCAATTATTTGCAATCAGTCTCCAGATCATGTCAACAAAATCATCTGCAAATCCCATCTTTTTGAGAACTTTGATCAAGAACAACCAAGATACCCTATCATATGCCTTTTCCATATCAAGCTTTATAATCACATTAGCAGGTCTCCCCTTTTCCTAATATCTGTGACAATTTCTTGAGTAAGTAAAACATTATCAATTATGCTTCTTCCCTTCACAAAACCTGATTGGTTTGTAGAGATGAGCTTAGGCAGTACAGATTCCAGTCTTCCATGCTCAACTCTTGAAAAAACTTTATTAATAAAGTTACTCAAGCTTTTAGGCCTCATATCAGCATAAGTCTGTACATCATTCTTCTTAGGCAGTAGCACTAGATTAGTATGCGTAACTGACTTTGGAAGAGTAAAACCTTCATAAAAGGCTTTAACAATATTAAACACATCAGCCCCTACTATATTCTAATAGATTTGGAAGAAAGCACCAGAAAAACCATCAGGACCACATGCACTGTCACCATTCATTGCAAACACTACACTTTTAACTTTTTCTATATCAGGCAAAGCCACCAAAGTTAAATTGTCATCCTCAGTTACCATAGCCTGAATGTGATTCAGTAAACTAAAATCAGCAGACTCCTCCTCCTTTGAGAACTATTTTTTAATGAAACTTTCTGCTTCCCTAGCCATGTCTGGAGCTTCTTCTAACCAATCACCATTAGCATTCTGAATTCTTTTTTACTTGTAATCTCTTTCTCCTACCATTCACTAGATTATGAAAGAATCTAGTATTTATGTCACCTTATGCAAACCATGTTACATTTTCCTTTTGCCTCCAGAATCCCTCCTCAAAGTGTAAATACTTTTTGAGTTCCGCATGAGCCTGTTGGAGAACCATTTTGTTCATAGGGGAAGAATCAGTCTTAAACAACTCTTCCTTGAGCCTGGCTATTTTTTCTCTAATCATCAACTGCTTGAAAATATCACCATATACCTCCTTACTCCATGCAGATAGAATACCTTTTAGATGATTCAACTTTTGTTTAAACAAAATAAAAGGATTCCCTGTCACATCTGAGGCCCAATTATTGCTAACAACAGATAGAAAATCTTGGTGTTCTGTCCAGAATTTTAAGAATTTAAAGGGCCCTATCACCACCAGACCTTGCTCCTTCAAATAGATGAGTAGAGGAGCATGCTCAGAGCCAGTTCTTGCCAAATGCTCTATTCAATGTCAACAAACCATTGCTGAAACTGTTGATTGAAGAAAATTCTATCCAATCTCTCAAAAATACAATCAACACCTCCTCTACCATTCTACCAAGTAAAATGACTCCCTTTAAAACCAGTTTCTAATAGTTCACACAAAAGGCAAAGTCTTCATAGTCTTGAGGCTGAACAGGAATCCCACCTATTTTCTCATCTTAATGCAACACAACCTTGAAGTCCCCTCCAACTAACCATGGAGAATTAGTGGAACCTGCTACATTATATATGTCCTCCCATAACTGTAATCTTGCCCTTTCATCACACTTTGCATAAACTAGTGTGATGACCAAGGTTTTATTCAAATCTAGGAAAACCAGTTTCAAGGAAACTTGTTGTACAGAATTCAAAATCACCTCTACATCCACATTGTCCTCTATAAAGTACCAAATTTTTCCTGAATTGTTTACTCCAGCCTGAGTCATTCCTAATTTCCTTCTATATTTATCAATACATATTGCTTGTTGAAAAGGCTCCATCAAAGCAATAAAAGAGAATTTATGATGCTTGTATAACATTTGTAATCTATGAAAAGCTCGTTGAGTTCTCACAGACCATATATTCTATATCATTTAACAATAGCTTTAGAAGCAGTTCTCTTTGAAAACACTCTAACTGGTGCTTGAACTTGTGCTGGACCTTTTTTCTTTCCTTTCTTTCCCCCATTTATAGCTGTTTTGGAAGGAGAATCTGGTACTGAGTTTGTATCTTTGTCTTTAATCACATTATCTTCTATTTTCTCTAATGGATACCTGAACTCCTCTGCTCTATTATGAGAAACAAAATCATGCAAATTTCTCATTGGAGAGTTTTCCTTCAAAGGAGAAACTTTCCCACCACTTGACTTACTTGCTTCTCCTACTGCCTTTGCTGAGATAACATCTTTTGACTGAACCTCTGGTGATCTAGGAGGCTACCATTTAGATTGAATGGTCTCTCCAATATTATCATGACACTGCACTGCTTCCTGAGACTGTTGATTCATTAAAATATCTGCTGGAGGATCTAAATCCTCTCCCTCATTTATAGTTTCCTGTCTACTTTGCTTGTCTGCATTCATCAGGTCTTCCACATGCTCTCCATCTTTCTTATCCTCTAGTATTTTATGTTCTGATCTATCACCCCATTTTGAGGGAGATAGAGTATTTCTTGCCAACATATCAATAACTAGAGTAACCTCCTTTCCATCCACCTTCTTATCTTCCACAGATACCTGATCCATCTTTTGAACAACCAAATTATCATCCTTAGTAGCTGAATGTCTACAATCCTACTCATCTCTTTGAATAGCCTCATATATCAATCCCTCTACTGTTTTGTCACCAAAATCAGGCCTTGTTTGATCATTATCATCAACAAGATTAGATTTTGTTTGGTCCTTGATGCCTTCCTCACCATCCTCTTTTGTCTCCTCTTCATTGCCTAAAATATCAAACTTGTTTTGAGTAATTATCACATTCCCAGCCTGATCATTTCCTACCTCATTGGAAATCCCTGAGACATTTTCCTTTGCCAGCATTCTATTATCTTTGACGGGGTTAAACTTGACAGCATTTCCAAAAACCTTCCCACGAGTTAGATACGTGTAGTGCCTAACTTTGTTCCATGAACTACTATCAGTTTTCAAAATTACTTCACCATTCAGCTTCCCATCCTCCACTTCTTTATCAGCTGATGTAACAGTTTTTAATTCATGATGAAGAATTCGACAACCCTCATCATTATGACCTTGTAGCATGCATTTTTTACAGTATTTTGGCAACACAACGTACTGTATCTTAACAAGCATTTCCCTAGACTTGTTATTGTCCTCATCAATAATATCCATTGTTACAAAATCAGGGAGATCATTAAGCAAATCCACCAACACCTTGACCCTCGCACAACTAGGTCTAGTTTCATTAATAGTAGCCATGTCCAATTGTAATGGCTTCCCAACTGCTGATGCCAAAGAAAATAATGATTCTTTAACAAAGAAAGTTGGCAATAGATGTGGAAAAGAAATCCAAGCCATAGCTTTTATGGTTTCTTCTTCAATTTTAAACATACTATCGTATATCAATGGTCTCATAGGATAATAATATCCATCTTTTGAATTAATTTTGTGAACACCTTTAGAAGTCATCATAATAAATTTTTTCACGATGTCAAAATTTTTGGTTTTCTAGAAATTTGTCCTGCAGCGCCGCGCCCCAACACGTGCAGGGCGCAGCGCCCCAACACGCGCAGGGCGCCGCGCCCTAAGACTCGCAGGGCGTCGTGCCTCAAGACTCGTCGAGCGCTGCGCATGCATTATCTTCCACTACACTGACGACATTCAGTAAAATAGGCATAACTTCTAGCATAGAGCTCTGTTTGAGCTCCACCATATACGGTATTTCAAAGAACTACAGCTTTTTTTAATGAAGTTTTCCCAAATTCTCAATGTATTTTCACGTAATTGTCCTAGAATTTAAACCTACCGAAACATAGACGAGTTTAGGAACTCTTACGAACTTCACTACTTGGTTTGACTTTCAAAATGACTATCTTGCATCCAATTTAACCCCGAAGGGATTCATATCGCTAAAATTCCATATTAACACCATTTAACACATTCAGACAAAACCCTGATTCATGGAGTGTTACATTATCCCCCCCTTAGGATCATTCGTCCCCGAATGAAAGTCATGGTCTAAGATTTTCACTAAGCCTCAAATTTCACAGAATCTCTAGAGTTCTCTTACAAGATGATCTATACCCAAGGACTACATAACTACTAACCACCCAAAGAGATGACATGGTCCTTGCGAGGATCCCCACACCCAAATCATTTGTGCCCGAACACAAAAAAAGGTATTCACACTTCAATCTTCACTTTCGCAAAGATTTAACAACCGGAAAGTTCAACACGTACCTATAATAGGAAATAGGTGAGGGTATCTCATCTTCATGTCCTCCTATGCTTCCTAAGTTTCTTCTTTGTTATTATGATTTCTCCACAGGACTTCCACCGAAACTACCTCTTTCTTCCTTAACCTTCAAACTTGTCGATCTAAGATTTGAATTGATTCTTCTTTATAAGCAAACCCATCATTGATTTCAATCTCTTCATGAGATAAGACATGAGAAATGTCAGGTTTATACAATCTCAACATTGAAATGTGCAACACAGGATGGACCATGGCCCTCAGACGGTAAGTTCAACTCATAAGCCACCCTCCCTAACAGTCTCACAAGGTCCAATAAAATGAGGGCGAAGCTTACCCTTTCTACCAAACTGCCTCACTCCCTTCATTGGTGACACTTTCCAGAAGACCTTGTCACCAACAACAAACTCTAGCTCGCGGTACCTCATATTCATATAAGACTTTTGCCGACTCTGAGCTATCTTGAGTCGTTACAAAATGATGTTCACCTTCTCGATTGCTTCATGCATTGAGGCAGACCCAACAAATCTACTTCGGTAGGTTCAAACCATCCAATAGGAGATCTACAACACTATCACACCCCAACCTTGGTAAGGCGTGACTAGCACTCGGCATCCTACGGGAACCGAGCGAACCAACTGTAACTCACATTTTCTGTATCTCGAAAGGCAGCATAAGACTAAGGTACTATAAGCCATAGGGGCACAAGCCCAAAAGATAACATACTTACGTCTTCAAGCTAATCTCGAGTGCATATGCCGATAAGGATATCTATAATAATGATATAACATAGTACAAGCCAATTTAATTATAAGATATCGACTTGTGCATATCTGTCAACGAACCTCTACAGGAATACATGACATAAACTGGCTGGAACAGGGCCCCGCCATACTTATGCAAAATGATATGCAGCCATGCTGACTCACAGGGCAACTCCGAAGCAAGTGGAATGCCACGACTCTGCCTGCTGAGCTGGTATCCTTACTGAAAGATTTGTCAAGATGTATCTCAAGACCTTCGGGCATGAAACGCAGCGCCTCCAATAATGGGACGTCAGTACGAGCAATGTACTGAGTAAGCAAGGAGGAAAGTGCAACAAAATAGCCATATACTAAAGATGAGAAAAATAAGAATCAACCTGGCATTTCTGAACAACCGATGGAAATCTAGCATATTTATACATACCTCTTCATATTCTTGTGATCTTTACTAGGTATGTATACCCTACCATAGTCCTGGTTACCTTATCATCAAACATTATCTGAACATGTGTTGCGGCGTGCAACCCGATCCATATATGATGCATGTCTCTCTTTATACTCTCGCATGCTTAACCATATCTATGTACAGTACTGTGCCATTATCTTACTAATCATCCTATACTAACTACCCAACTAATCAGTGGTAACTGCCCGACCGGCTGCAGTTCGGTGGTAATAACTGCACGTCCGATTATCGCCCGACGGTAGAGCGCAACTTCTCGACTGATCAGCGGTAATTGCCCGACTGGCTGCAGTCCAGTGGTAAATATATACATACATATCTTCCCAACCAGCCGTAGCATGGTGGTAAATACATAACTGCCCAACTGGTCGTATACCAGTGGTGAATACATACCTGCCTAACCGGACATAGCCCGGTGGTAACATCTGCCCGACTGGTCGTAGACCAGTGGTAATTATAATCAACATCATGATCAAACCTCTACGAGTAACCTCTATGCACTTCTCATAGCCGCTATTTATTCGCTAATGTCCACATAATCACATAAGACTTATAACACATATCTGGGCCACAACATATAGATATATGTGCTGCAGAACGTGCAGCCCGATCCAGTCTCTCATATAGAATCCCTTTATATAATTCTAGTACTCATTCCTTATCTATTAACTTCTAAGCACTTCTCGTGACCATCAATTATCCGTCAATGCTTATATTGTCATACAAAACTCATAAGCATTTTTCTAGGCCCTTAAGACTTCTTCCCGCTTAACTAAACATTAGCCAAATGCTGAGATACATCATAAGTCTCTCTTCTAGTATCAAATACCTGATTAGGGATCCTTCGCTAGCACTCTATTCATGTCCCACAAACCATTCCTTAAGACACATTCCTAAACTCATTAGATTGTTATTACTATGGAACTATCATCATCGCTATATCTCACCTTGAAGGAACAAATATCATAAGGTGAGATCAATCACAATGAATAATTTCAAAGATCATGAATGAGCTCAATAATATCATCAGATTCATAGGCGTCTAGAATTTGTGGAAACAATGATATTATGGATATAGTACAGAGGTTTATAATAAGGAATCATGCCTTTAGAAAGAAAGGGTTTAGCCTTAACATACCTGGAATCTTGGTCCTTGACCTTCCCACTTATTGTCACGACCCGACTAGGGCCGTGACGAGCACCCGGCGCTGCCCCACCCGGGCACCCCTTTAACATACTTTCACATAATGTCTAGGTGAGTCATAAATCAAATCAGGAAATCTAGCCATCAATCATACTAGTCCCAATTGGACGACAACATTTCTTATATCATCATAGGCATCTATGCCACATCAATGTACTTGGGCCGACAAGGCCAACAAAATGACTTACAAAAATATAGGCTGACAAGGCCAAACACATCTAACCACATACACATGTCTATGAGCCTCTAAGAAGGTTATAACATATCACATGAGCGGGACAGGACCCCGCTATGCCCATAATTATGTACAAAAAAGAATAAGTACCCAAAATCCCATAATTAGCTCCGAATAAGTACCCATAATTATGTACCCTATAGGTTTACTCGTCATACGAGGAACTTAGTACAATCGCAGCACATCGAGCATCGGGAGCTTACTAGCTCGGAGAATCAAATCGTTTGAAGGGAATCATAGTCTTATAGGAGATTTAGACGTTTGGCCAAAGAACCATGCCTTATGAAAGAAGGGTTAGCCTTACATACCTTTTTGTTCGACTATATAACACTTGAATGTTCCCTTCCACGCTTGCGTTTATACCTTCATCAAAGTCATACTATCGTTAGAATTGATAACTAGCATAAATGGCTACAGCTAGGGAAAATCGTACAACATCTCCTTTATTTATACAACATTCCTCCATATCGTAATTCAATTCCCAAACGTCAACAATACATTTACAATATCATAACAATAGCCTTTAGTCATCTACATTATCCATATTCTCAATTCACTTCCAATTTTCCATATTCAAGACCATTACACACGATTTCTTCCATTCACATACAATGCCTATTTCATGAACTTAACGTCATTTATAACCCATTCATGTCACAACACAACAACAATCATGATTCAATTCAAACTATTTCTCGAAACGTTACTATTCATCTTTCATGACCCATTTTGCTATACTCTTCTAAAATCCAAGCATTTCAACTTCCAAATACCTTAAACAACATATAAATACCATAAATCTTACCTTAGATATTGTAGGAACAAGCCTTAGTCGAAATACTCCACTTGAGCAAAAACCCTAGTTTTTCTCCATTTGGATTTCTTGACTTGAATGGTCTTTAATGGGTTTGCTTACACTTGATTCACTTATTTTGTGTTGTTGATCACTAAAAACCCTTGAAAACTTTTGGAATATGTGTAGAGAGATGTTTTATAGAGAAGGGGTGTGATGTAGAAGTGAAATGAAATAAGCCTTGGTCCCCTTATTTAATGACTTAAAAATCTGATTTGAAGTGCATAGTGGTCGTAAACTTGGTTTACGGTCCGTATTCCAGTTTACGGACCGTCCTTCGTGGTCGTATTTAATCATAACAGAACCAGAAACTCAGGCTGGGACATGGTGATTTAGGGATCATGGTTTACGGGCCGTAAGCCACTTTACGGTCCGTATTCCAGATCGTATTTAACCATTGATCATTTGGCAGAAAGTTTGAAGTTTTGGAAGCCACAACACGACATGGCAGTTTACGGACCGTATACCACTTTACGGTCCGTATTTCATTTTACGACCACTGGCCAGAATGCAAACTCGCAACTTTTCAAATATCCAAAACCTATAATTATTCATTATGGAGCATAATCTCTCTCTTATTGCGATTGACTTTGGAATCTTATTTAGGATCATCAAATGTTATTTCTTACTCATGGAAACATCATACACTCGTGCTCATCACTAGGTCATTCACCCGCGTACCAACGGAAGATTTTCCCGAGGTGTAACATTCTTCCCCCCTTAAGAACATTCGTCCTAGAATGTTAAAGCCTTCGGGAATTCTATAAAAATTTCGCCAGAGTTTCCCCTATAATATGGCACTACCATCCTGCCACAACAACCCATAATATCGATGCCTCACAGGGCCACAACACAATAGCATAAAATTTTGGCCACACACGACCCAAAAAGCATAAAAGGAAAACATGCATACCTTATGATCTCGACATCTCATCTTGGACTTCTTCCAAGGGCTGAAATAAATGCGGGTATCTGGATCGCATACTCTCTTCTGCTTCCCATGTCATCTCTTCTCGTTTACTGCTTCTCCATAGGACCTTAACCGAGGCCACTTCTTTGTTTCTAAGCCTCCGTACATGCCTATCTAATATGGCAATGGGTACCTCTTCGTAAGATAGATTTTCTGTCACTTGAACATCATTTACTGGGACGATCCTAGTGGGATCTCCAACACATTTTCGAAGCATCGAGACATGAAATACTGGATGGACTGACTCCAATTCTGGAGGTAGGTCTAACTCATAGGCCACTTTGCCTATTTTGCGCACAATTTCGTATGGCCCAATATACCGGGGAATGAGCTTCCCCTTTTTGCCAAATCTTATTACACCCTTCATAGTAGACACTTTCAAGAATACCCAATCTTTCACTTTGAACTCCAAGTCTCTTCGACGATTATCCGCATAGGACTTTTGACGACTTTGGGCTGCTAACAACCGATCTTGTATGAGCTTGACTTTCTCTATAGCTTGCTGGACCAGGTCCGGCCCTATCAATTTAGTCTCCTCTGTTTCAAACCACCCAATTGGGGATCTACATTTTCGCCCATATAAAGCTTTGTACGGTGCCATTTGAATACTAGAATGATAACTGTTATTATAAGCAAACTCAATGAGTGGCAAATGGTCACCCCAGTTTCCTCCAAAATCTATCAGGCATGCCCGTAACATATCCTCAAGAGTCTGAATGGTGCATTCAGCTTGCGCATCGGTCTGTGGATGAAAGGCCGTGCTAAGGCGCACCTGGGTCCCTAGACCCTCTTGGAAAGACTTCCAAAAGTTAGCCGTAAACTGAGTCCCTCTATCGAAGATAATAGATACCGGAACGCCATGGAGTCTCACTATCTCTTTCAGGTAAAGCCTTGCATAATCTTCTGCCACATAGGTCGTTCTGACCGGTAAGAAATGAGCTGACTTTGTGAGTCTATCCACAATCACCCATATGGAATCACACTTACATCGAGAACGGGGTAAGCCTGAAATGAAGTCCATGTTAATCACTTCCCACTTCCAAGTGGGGATTTCTATAGCTTGCAACAATCCACCCGGCTTTTGGTGCTCGATTTTCACCTGTTGGCAATTAGGACATTTAGCCACAAATTCTGCTACATCTTTCTTCATCCCATTCCACCAATATATAGACATGAGATCATGATACATTTTCGTTGCTCCGAGGTGAACAGAATAACGGGAACAATGAGCATCTCTCAAAATCTGGTGGCGTAGACCTGCCACATCGGGAACACATAATTTGCCTCGACATCGAAGAACTCCGTCTCCTGAAATATCAAATGATGACTCCTCTTTCTGAGGGAGCGTATCCCTGTAATGCATTAGAATGGGATCCTCATATTGTTGCTCCTTCACCTCTGCTACTAGCGACAAGACTGCAGAATTCTGAATAGTAGCTCTGCTGCTACCTGAGTCCACTACTCGGACTCCTAGGCTAGCTAACTGTTGGAGCTCACGGGCCATTTCTCTCTTCTCTGGTCGTACATCACATAGACGTCCCATCGATCTACGGCTAAGAGCATCAGCCACAACATTTGCCTTTCCGGGGTGATACAAAATATCAACATCATAGTCTTTTAGCAATTCTAACCATCGTCATTGCTGTAGATTTAACTCTTTCTGCTTGAAGATATACTGAAGGCTCTTATGATCTGTGTAAATATCCACGTGAACACCATATAAATAATGTCTCCATATCTTTAATGCATGAACCACCGCGGCCAATTCTAGATCATGGGTAGGATAATTCTGCTCATGTTTCCGCAATTGCCTTGAAGCATACGCAATCACCTTGCCATGTTGCATCAATACACAACCTAGCCCAACACCTGTAGCATCGCAATAAACGACATATCCTTCCAATCCCTCTGGAAGTGTCAAGACTGGGGCGGAAGTAAATCTACCCTTTAACTCTTGGAAACTACGTTCACAAGCATCTGTCCATTGAAACCTTGCCGATTTCTGGGTCAACTTTGTGAGCGGTGCCGAAATAGAAGAAAAAACTTCAACGAACCTCCTGTAATAACGTGCTAAGCCCAGAAAACTACCAACCTCCGTAGGAGTTGTGGGCCTTGGCCATGTCTTCACGGCCTCAATCTTTTGACTATCCACTCGAATACCGTCACCTGCAACAATATGCCCTAAAAATGCCACTGAATTCAACCAAAACTCACATTTGGAAAACTTTGCAAACAACTCTCGAGTTCAAAGGACGCCAAGGACAGTACGCAAATGATCCGCATGTTCTGCCTCGAATCTAGAATACACCAAGATGTCGTCGATAAACACGATCACAAATAAATCCAGGAAGGGCCTGAACACATTATTCATCAAATCCATAAATACTGTCGGCGCGTTCGTTAGCCCAAATGACATTACCCGGAATTCAAAATGACCATATCTTGTTCTGAAGGCTGTCTTAGGGATATCTTTCTCCCTAACTCTCACTTGATGATACCCGGACCTCAAATCGATTTTTGAAAACCATTTGGCACCTTGCAATTGATCAAATAAATCATCAATCCTTGGGAGAGGATATTTATTCTTAATCGTCACCTTATTTAATTTCCTATAATCAATGCACATTCTCAAGGAGCCATCTTTCTTTCGGACAAACAATACGGGTGCTCCCCACGGGGATGAACTAGGCCTAATAAAGCCTTTCTCAAGCAAGTCTTTCAATTGCTCTTTCAATTCCTTCAGTTCTGCGAGTGCCATTCTATATGGGGGAATAGATATAGGATTAATGCATGGTAACACATCAATAGCAAAGTCAATCTCCCGCTCAGGAGGAAGGCCTGGAAGCTCTTCCGGGAACACATCCGGAAATTCATTTACTACGGGAACCGACTGAAGAGTTGGCGATTCAGCTTCTATATCTTGAACTCGCACTAGATGATAAATACAACCTTTTGTGATCATTTTCCTTGCCATTAGGTAGGAAATGAACCTACCTTTTGGTGACGCCGTATTCCCTTTCCATTCTAAGACTGGTTCTCCCAGAAATTGGAAACGAACCATTTTCATTCTACAATCAACATTGGCATAGCAAGAAGCCAACCAATCCATGCCCATAATGACATCAAAATCTACCATTTCTAGCACATGCAAGTCAATCATGGTACGACGATCACAAATCACAATCACACAATTTCTATATACTCGGTTAGCTATTACCGATTCACCCACGGGTGTAGACACCTCACAAGGTTTGATCGACTCCGGCTCGACTCTAAATCGAACAGCAATATATGGAGTAACATATGACAATGCGGAGCCCGGATCAATCAAAGCATATACATCATGAGAGAATACCGATAACATACCTGTGACCACGTCAGGGGAAGACTCAAGATCTTGGCGTCCAGCCAAAGCATAAATACGGTGCTGAGGACCGCTAGAACTGGGAGCTCTGCCTCTGCCTCTACCATGGCCGACTGGCGCATTTGAACCTAGCCCCGTAGGGCGTACAGATGCTGAAGATCCGGCTACCGACCCTGATGGCTGGGTCCTACCTCTACTATGTACTAAGGGGCAATCACGCATGATATATCCTGGTCACCCACATAAATAGTAAACATCTGAACCTGATCGACATTGACCCCAATGCGACTTCCCACACTAGGAACATCATGGCACGGGTGGCCTCGCCTGACCCGAATCACCCCTAAACTGGGACCCTGAAAAACTCGGACTCGGCCCTGAACGGGCAGATCTATCAAATCTCTGGCCTGAAAACCGTGGAGGTCCACTGGTCATAGAATAGCCTGAATGCCTGGGAAACTACTGCCGGTGCTCACCTCTAAACTCGCTCATCGGACTCGAAGATCTTGCCCTCTTGTTATGTCCCCGATCCTGCTCACGTTCACTCCTCTCCCGTTGTAAACTTTCTTCAAAGTTCTGACCATGGGCTTGAATGCGTGCAATATCCATACTGTCCTGAAAGGACGCAGTTAAACACCTATCCATCAAATGCGGCCCTAGGCCTTTAACAAATCGGTGTACCCGGTCATCCATATCCGCTACCATAGCTGAAGCGTACCTAGCCAAGGAGTAGAAGCGAAGACTGTACTCTAGAGCACTCATGTTACCTTGCCTCAAATTTAAGAATTTATCGGCTCTAGCTCGCCGGACTTCTGGAGGCATATAATGACTGAGAAAAGCATCAACAAACTCTTGCCATACCAGGGGAGGTGCATTGGCTCCTCATGAAGCCATCCAGACTGTATACCACTGGATCGAGACATCTCTCAATCTGTATGATGCTAAATCCACCGACTCGGTGTCTGAATCATGTATCAATCGAAGCGTCCTCAACATACCATCAATAAAGTCCTGGGGGTCCTCCTCCGGCTTTGACCCAAAGAATTCCTAAGGGTTTAAAGTAATAAAGTCACAGGCCCTTGCACTAACAGCCCTGTCACCCTGCCCTGTACTTTGCCGCTGAGTTTGAGCAGCAACCAACTGTGTAAGCAAATGTATGGCCTCTTTTACATCTTGGCCCGAAGCATCTGGTGGAGGAGTTGGGGCTGAAGCTCCCTCACGCTCCTCAGTAATAGGCACTGTCTGGGAGGACTGAGATTGACCCTCACTCTGGGACTCACTTTCCTCTACTACCGGTGGCGGTGCTCTTTCAGCCCGCTTTTTTGCCACCGTCTTGCCCTTTTAGGCTGCTGTAGTCTTTCTCTTTACAGGCATTCTCTGAAATACACAACACACGATTAAGGAACAAGAATTTCTTACATCATAGCTCTATCGCACGATTCTTATGAAGAAAGAAGGTCATTTATTCCTAAAATGTCCGCAACTTCCTGTTTATAAGTGTGGCGCGCAACACACCCATAACCAAGACTCTACTAGACACGGCTCGTAGACACACCCTAGGACTGAATTGCTCTGAGACCACTTTTGTCACGACCCGACCGCGACGAGCACCCGACGCTACCCCACCCGGGCACCCCTTTAACATACTTTCACATAACATCTAGGTGAGCCATAAATCAAATCAGGAATTTTAGCCATCAATCATACTAGTCCCAATTGGACGACAACATTTCTTATATCATCATAGGCATCTATGCCACATCAACGTACATGGGCCGACAAGGCCAACAAAATGACATACAAAAATATAGGCTGACAAGGCCAAACACATCTAACCACATACACATGTCTACGAGCCTCTACGAAGGTTGTAACATATCACATGAGCGGGACAGGACCCCGTTATGCCCATAATTATGTACACAAAAGAATAAGTACCCACAATCTATAACTCCGAATGAAATGGAGCTCCGCTATGTAGTCCCTCAAAATATAGCTATGGATCAAGCCTGTCTCCCTGTGCACCTGCGGGCATGACGCAGCGTCCACAAATAAAAGGATGTCAATACGAAGAATGTACTGAGTATGTAAAGCATGATCAATATCAATATGAAAAGCATGATAATATCATCGTCATAGCACTTGCTTGCTTTCCACAAGGACATTCCATTTCTATTGCGTATCCGTGTACATACATCCATATCCGTATTTATTTACCTTCACATTAATTTTTATAACATATTCGTACGCCTATTGATGTCATATACACACACACACACACACACACATATATATATAGCTGTAGCGTGCCCGACCATAAAGGTTCGGTGTTTCATACATACTTGGCCAACCAAGGCTCAAGGTCATACATACCTGGCCCTACCAAGGCATCAGGGTTATCCGTACCTTCTGCAGAAGTGTGCGCGCGTTTCATAATCATATACACACTCTATACATATTCATATACATATATTCTTACCCGGCGTCATAAGCTCGGGGTCTTATTATAGCCCTTCAAAGGCACAAATACATATAATAGCTCATAAACATCTTTAGCATCATTTTATTTTCATCATCATTACTATCATTGTCATTATTGTTACATCTACCCTATAGGCTTACTCGTCATACGAGGAACTTAGTACAATCGCAGCACAATTAGTATCGGGAGCTTACTTGCTCGGAGAATCAAATCGTTTGAAGGGAATCATAGTCTTATAGGAGATTTAGACGTTTGGCCAAAGAACCATGCCTTATGAATGAAGGGTTAGCCTTACAAAACTTTTCGTTAGACTATATAACACTTGCACGTTACCTTCCACGCTTGCGTTTATACCTTCATCAAGGTCATACTATCGTTAGAATTGACAACTAGCATAAATGCCTACAGCTAGGGAAAATCGGACAACATCTCCTTTATTTATACAACATTCCTACATATCGTAATTCAATTCCCAAACGTCAACAATACATTTACAATATCATAACAATAGCCTTTAGTCATCTACATTATCCATATTCTCAATTCAGTTCCAATTTTCCATATTCAAGACCATAACACACGATTTCGTCCATTTACATACAATGCCTATTTCATGATCTTAACGTCATTTTTAACCCATTCATGTCACAACACAATAACAATCATGATTCAATTCAAACTATTTCTCGAAACATTACTATTCATCTTTCATGACCCAGTTTGCTATACTCTTCTAAAATTGAAGCATTTCAACTTCCAAATACCTTAAACAACATTTAAATACCATAGTTTTTCTCCACTTGAGCAAAAACCCTAGTTTTTCTGCATTTGGATTTCTTGACTTGAATGATCTTTAATGGGTTTGCTTACACTTGATTGACTTATTTTGTGTTGTTGATCACTAAAACCCCTTGAAAACTTGTGGAATATATGTGGAGAGATATTTTAGAGAGAAGGGGTGTGATGTAGAAGTGAAATGAAATAAGCCTGGGTCCCCTTATTTAATGACATAAAAATCTGATTTGAAGTGCACAGTGGTCGTAAACTTGGTTTACGGTCCGTATTCCAGTTTACGGACAGTCCTTCGTGGTCGTATTTAATCATAACAGAACCAGAAACTCAGGCTGGGACATGGTGATTTACGATCATGGTTTACGGGCCGTAAACCACTTTACGGTCCGTATTCCAGGTCGTATTTAACCATTGATCATTTGGCAGAAAGTTTGAAGCTTTGGAAGCCACAACACGACATGGCAGTCTACGGACCGTATATCACTTTACGGTCCGTATTTCATTTTACGACCACTGGCCAGAATGCAAACTTGCAACTTTTCACATTTCCAAAACCTACAATTATTCATTATGGAGCATAACCTCTCTCTTATTGCGATTGCCTTTGGAATCTTATTTAGGGTCATCAAATGTCGTTTCTTACTCATGGAAACATCATACACTCATTCCCATCACTAGGTCATTCACCCGCGTACCAACGGAAGATTATCCCGAGGTGTAACACTTATTTCCTGACTTGTAATCTACATAGAATAACGGGCACAATGTGCCTCTCCCATCACCTGTTATCGTAACCCTGCAACCTCAGGTACACATAATATACCCTTGAATCTTAGCACTCGGTCAGGTGCAACCTCAAATGGGGTCTCTTCCTTTTGAAGAGTTGCGTCCCTGTGATGTACAAGAATAGGGTCCTCGTACTGGTGTCTCTTTATCTCTTCTATGAGAGAGGACTCAGCAACTCCCCGAATAGAAACCCTGTCATTATCAGAATCAGCCAAACGGACTCCCAAATTAGCTAACTGGCGAATTTCACGGACTATCTCCTTCTGCTCTGGTTGTATGTCTGCCAAACTACCCATAGATCTACGGCTGAGTAAATCTGCTACAACATTCGCCTTCCCTGGGTGGTATAGAATGTCAACATCATAGTCCTTCAGCAACACTAGCCACCGCCTTTGCCGCAAATTGAGCTCCTTCTGCTTAAAGATGTACTGGAGACTCTTATGATCTGTATAGATGTCAACATGCACACTGTATAAATAATGTCTCTATATTTTTAAAGCATGAATCACCGCTGCTAACTCCAGATCATGGGTGGGATAATTTCTTTCGTGCTTTCTGAGCTGTCGGGAGGCATAGGCTATGACCTTGCCATGCTGCATCAACGCACAACCTAACCCAACGCTGGAAGCATCACAATAAATGACATAGCCATCTGGTCCCTCAGGAAGAGTTAGAACTGGGGCCGTAGTCAACTTATCTTTCAGCAACTGGAAGCTCCGCTCACAAGCGTCGGTCCACTGGAACTTAGCTGCCTTCTGGGTTAGCCTTGTTAAAGGCGCTGAGATTGAGGCAAACTTCTCTACCAACCTTCTGTAATACCCTGCTAGCCCCAGAAAGCTGCGTACTTCAGTAGGTGTCATAGGTCTAGGCCAAGTCTTCACCGCTTCAATCTTCTGCGTATCTACCCGAACGCCATCAACTGCAATAACATGCCCCAAGAATGCTACTGAAGTCAACCAGAATTCACCTTTAGAGAACTTAGCATACAATTTCTGGTGCTGGATCACCCTAAGTACAGTTCTCAAATGATCTGCATGCTTCTCTTCTGATCGTGAATAGACCAGAATATCATCAATGAATACAATCACGAACAGGTCAAGAAATGGCTTGAACACTCTGTTCATCAAATCCATAAATACTGCTGGAGCATTGGTCAACCCAAAGGACATCACTCTAAATTCGTAGTGTCCGTATCGGGTCCTGAATGCAGTCTTTGGAATGTCTGCCTCCTTTACCCGCACCTGGTGATAACCTGACCGCAAGTCTATCTTCGAGAAACACTTTGCACCTTGCACCTGGTCAAATAAATCATCGATCCTGGGAAGAGGATACCAGTTCTTTATTGTTATTTTATTCAGCTGCCTATAATCAATACACATTCGTAGAGACCCATCCTTCTTCTTCACAAATAATACTGGTGCTCCCCAAGGTGATGTACTAGGCCTTATGAAGCCCATTTCTAATAAATCTTTCAGTTGCTCCTTCAGTTCAGCAGGTGCCATTCTATAAGGAGGAATAGATATGGGTTGAGTGTCTGGTAATACGTCTATCGCGAACTTTATCACACGCTCAGGAGGAAGGCCTGGGAGTTCATCTGGGAATATATCGGGAAACTCGCTAACTACCGGCACTAACTGAAAAGTCGGCGCCTCTGCCTATAGGTCGTGTACCCGTACCAGATATTAAATATAACCCTTCCTGACCATCTTCCTCGCCTTGAGGCATGAAATAAACTTACCCCTCGGCGATGCTTTATTCCCCATCCACTCTATAATTGGCTCTCCTGGGAACTGAAATCGAACCATCTTGCCTCTACAATCAACGTTAGCATAACAAGAAGCTAACCGATCCATACCCATAATAACCTCAAACTCAGTCATATCTAGCTCTATCAAATCTTCCTTAGTGCAACAACTATATATGATCACCGAACAGTCTCTATATACTAGTCTTGCTATAACAGAATCTTCTACGGGTGTAGCTACATCAAATGGTTCTATCGATTCAGGTTTTATCCCAATTCTACTAGCAACAAGTACGGAAATATACGATAATGTGGAGCTTGGGTCTATCAATGAATACACATCACGAGAGAAAATCGATAGCATACCTGTGACCACATTAGGTGACGCCTCCTGATCCTATCTAGTTACCAAAGCATATATGCGGTTCGAAGGACCGCTAGAACTAGAAGCTCCGCCACAACCTCTACCACGGCCTACTGGTACCTGGAAACCTTGCCCCATAGGGCGCATACCCACAGAAGAAGATGAAGAAGCAACTGACCTAGTAGGCTGAGCTGCACCACCTTGATTAACTCCATAGGGACATTACCTCGTAATATGGCCTTGACGGCCACAAGAAAAACAAGCACCTGTAGCACGATAACACTCACCAGAATGATGCTTTCCACATTGAGAACACCGAGGCAAGGGTGGCCTCGACTGACTTGGAACCCTAGGCATCTGTGAACCTGAAGCCTTGGAGCTCTGACCGGCTCCTGAATACCCTGTACTATCAAATCTCCTACCAGTGAGTTGTGGGGGTACACTCCGTGCTGGCTGAGAAGGATATCTAGTGTGCTGCTGCTGAGGCTGCCTGCCTCGAAATTCACCCGGATGGCAAGCTGAGCTAGCTCTCTTATGCTAGCCTCTGTCATAGTCTCTATCGGGCTGACGCCCCCTGTGTCGATCCTCCATCTCCTGGGCATACGCCTGTAACCGAGCAATATCCATCCCTGTCGGGGATGCCATTACCATACAGCTATCAACCAAGTAACGATCCAACCCCATCACATATCGATGCATCCTATCGGTCATATCAACTACAATAATAGGCGCATATATGGCCAACGAGTTGAACTCGAGACTATAATCCCGAATGCTCCTGCCATTCTGCCTCAAACGCAAGAATCTATCAACTCTATCTCTCCGCATCTCTGGAGGCAGAAAATGTGCAAGGAAGGCCTCTACAAACTAGTCCCACACTGCTGGAGGAGCATCCGCGCCCCTAGACAACTCCCACGACTCATACCAGTTGACAGCTACGTCCCGCAGTCAATATGACGCTAACTCGACCGACTCAGTCTCAGAAGCCTTAATTAACCTCAGCGTACGCTGCATCTATCGAACGAACTCCTGCGGGTCATCCTCGGGCTTTGACCCGAAACATTCTGGAGGATTGTAGCTTAGAAAGTCACGGGCTCTCAGACTGTCATGTCTATCTATCTGATCAACCCCTAGACCTTGTCTGCGAGCCTGTCCTGCCGCCAGTCTGGTGAGTAACTGCACTGCATCCGTCATAGCTCTATCCTCCGCCCCTGGGCGAGGAGTTGGAGGCTCAGGTGCTGGGTCCTCTGCAACTGGCGGTGGAGCTGCCCCCTGACCCGGAGCAGTCGCTGTCCTAGGTTCCTCTGGAGCTGACGATGTAGCAGAACTCGCGAACTGAAGCAAAACCTCAGGCATAATCTGAGCACGAGCCCTAGTAACTCTCCTAGTCTGGCTAGTTTCTCCTGCTACCGATTTTCCCTTCTAGGCAGCTGTCGCTTTCTTCGGAGGCATAGCTGTAAACGTAATAGTCTGTTAGAAAAAGATCATCCTAATAATATATCTCTATCGCACGATCTAAGATAAGAAGGAAAGATGACGTCCTAAATATCCTGTAGCTTCCTGTTTATGGATGTGGTGCACAACACACCGATAAACAAGACTCTACTAGACACGGTCTGTAGACATTCCGAGGATAAACCGCTCTGATACCACTCTTGTCACGACCCAACCCCTTAGGCCGTGACTGGTGCCCGACCTGGACACCCGTATACATTTTCTTTAGCTATATATTCATTTCACAACAAACTCAATATGGATCTTATAACGACCAAACCATGGTCTCGGAACTGTCACATAAATATACATATAAATGCAAGCCGACAAGGCTGCTACCATAACATGATAATATCTATAAGCCGGCGAGGCTGCTACCATGATAGAATAAGCATACTGATAACACACACAACTGATCACGTCTGAATACGACCCACACACATGTCCACAGACCTCTAAGAGTTTCAATAGTACAATATGACGGGACAGGGCCCCGTCCCTTAGTCAACATATGCATATATTTAGATAAAAAAGGATCTATACCAAAGTCTGGGCTTCAGAACAACGGAACTCTCCAAGATAGCAGAAGGGAAATCTTAAGCTGGCGGCTCACCAAAGCGAGTATCTGCACCTGCGGGCATGAAACGCAGCCCCCTGAAGAAAGGGGGTCAGTACGGAATATGTACCGAGCATGTAAAACATGAAATATAGTAAACGGGATCATAACTGAAATAAGAAGTACAGAAATGAGTACAATACTCAGAATACCAAATACTTGCTTTTGAAACATAAATCATGTACATTAATATCATATATCATATCCGGCCCCATTATGGGACTCGGTGAACATGGTCGCCACCCCGTCTCTGGCGCCATAACACGGCATACTCCAGAATGTAATATAACTCCGTAACACAGCGTAACTCTGTAACACAACATAACTCCATAACACAGCATAACTCTATAACACAGCATAACACCATAATATATATATATATATCGTACCCGACCCTTAATGAGGGACTCGGTGAACAATGCAGTGGAAGTGTGCACGATAACATACCCGGCCCGGGACTCGGTGAAAGATATATTGAGGTATGGACGAGCAGAGTAGTGAGAAACTATATGAAATTCAAAACATTTTTAAGGACTCAATAGGATAGTCAACACGAACCATCGTTCGCAATTTCAAATAATAGTCATACCTTATACCTTCCGAATGTCCCTGTGGATCATATTAAAATGGAACTTTGAAATCATGTGTACATATCAATATATATAAAACAAAACATAAGTTATGGGAATCCAGATCCATAGCCACCCTAATGGCTCTAGGAATAGGAATTCCTTTGGAATCGTATATATATCGTATATTCATTTCACAACTATCATGCCAAAAGAAAGAAGGGTTAGCTTCACATACCTTTAGCGCTTATTTGTCACACAATATGTATACGCTGCCCAGTAATACTTCAACCTATATTAAGACGCCACCAACTACGGTTAAGCTACGGGGAGATTCAAAACGTATTCTAACGTTAGTAACTCCTTTCTAGATGTTTAGACAACGTTTTCTCTTGTAGTCAAACCAACTACACACAACCAATCCCACATCAATAATTATACATTCAATACCAATCCGGACAGCCCAGACAACATTCCAAATAGTCCGCATTCACAACATTCAATAGCGCTTCACATACGGCTACTACATCCTCATGTTATTTGTAATAGTTTGCAGCCTTACGTTTGCATGTAACAACTTTATAACAGCCCATCAAACATACAACACAATGCATAATCTTAATTATCATTAATCTTCCAAGTTCAATAAGAACAACAACAACGTGTCAAAACAGTCCGTATGCTATTTCAAATCAATCCATACCTTACAACATTCGATAATAGTTTACATGCGGTTATGACACCTCTATTTTATTCTCATTAGTCTATAGGCGTAATACTTCATCAAAATGATTCTATAACAGCCCAATTACTATGACAATATGATTTATACTATTAATTATAATTAGTTTTTCCAACTTAACAAAAACAACAACACGTCCAAAACAATCCTTAACCAACAACATAAAGATGCTCGGAATTCTTGCAAACGTTTACGAACATATTAAGCGAACTACATACGATTCTTAGACCTTATTTCATGTCTTCTTGTCATATAATTTCAGTAAGTTACAACCTGCAACCACACGACATGTACATCATCACTTCATATGCAACTAAGCTACCTTGTCATCACTATAATCCTTACAACAACCCACAAACAATTTTAGTTCCAACTCCAACCATTAAACACCTTCATTTCCATCATAAAATTCATGAAAACAACAATCAAAATATCAAGTAAAATCAGTTCATTATCTTCCACACAAAACAGTCCCTACACGGTTTCAACATGCTTCAACATCACACATAAGATTTCATGGATTCAATTTATATTCATACTAACACAACTTCAACTTTAACCTTCCAATTCTTTTCATTCTTTTTACCATGAAATCTATGATAGCATCATCCATAATTACTAAAGAAAATCAGTCCACCATGGCCACTAAAACAGTCCCTACGGCCACATTAACATTCCAACACCAACATTCATGATCCTATGCATGCAATTCATGTTCATCAAGTTACAACCATACTTCAACATCAACATATATAAGTTCATGTCTACTATCATGTTCCAACATCAACACACATCATTTCATGCATGAAACTTGTATTCACACATCTACATTACCCTTAACACATGTAAAAGAAAGTTAGATCTTACCTTGACAATCCGAGTTCTCAACTTGGCTAGAGTTTGTGAATTGAAATGATAATGGTTCTTGTTGCTCCAATGACTATCTTCACGTTTCTAGGGACCTTATAAAGGTTTGAAATGCTTGAAGAAATATTTTTTTGATCAACACACAAAGAGCTCAATTTTCAGCTCTCTTGGCCGAGAGCTCTCTTCTTTGGCTCTAAGTTTTTTTCTATTTTTGTGTTGTGAAGTTGAAATTAAAAGATGACCTCTCTTAGTCATCCATTTGATTAAACTACAATGCCTACAAGTTGGACACAACACATGCTCCACTCATGACATTGAGCACTCAATTAACTTTGCACTTAAATTTTATTTCTTTTCCCTTCTACTTTCGGCTTGATGGCCGACCCTCACTCTTTGTTTCCTTTCTTCTTCTTTCCATTTAATTGTCTACAAGACAATTGCATGTGTAGTGGATGATTCATACACTAACCTTTGTCCACTGTAATCATACAAGATGAATGGTCAATATTTAAATATGCAATGATTCCTCCAACATGTTATGCCTTCTTAAAATAATACATGCCTTCATTATTTAAATGCATGCCTCACCTTTTTTTTTCTCTCCATAATTTCGGCCATCTTGACCACCTTGGCCGAGCCTCACTTTGTATTTTTATTCCAATTTAGTTGTCCCCAATATAATGAATGTGTAGTGGATGAATCAACATTTAAATGCATATTTGTATGTCTTCCTTAATAACCTTATTTTAGATGACTTTGAGTCATCTTTTGGACCTTGCACGTTACATGTTCATCTTGACTCATTGTTGCTAATAATTTTTACTTAACACCACAACTAAGTAGTTCCTAATCTCCAATAACATATTTTTATACTAAGTAAAATTTATAACCGATTAGTTTTAGTTGAGAAATTAAAAATCTGAGGTTTCTATCTCACGTCGATTCCTTCGCGAATAACTCGACGTATAAAATACGGGGTCTAACATTCTCTCCCCCCCCCCCCCCCCCCCCCTCTCTAGAACATTCGTCCTCGAATGTTGAATTGGTCCCGTGACGTTCTATAAAAATTTTGGGGAAGTCTCCCTTATCGTTATAACATATCGTTTCATCAGGCAATTAATATAATCAAGTGAGGAGTCGAAGTTACCTGTAAGTGTAGAGAACAAGTGAGGATAATTGTCTTTCATCTCCACCTCGGCTGCCCAAGTCATCTCTTCCCTATTGTTGTTTCGCCATAATACTTTGACGGAAGCCACGTCCTTAGTTCGTAACCTCCTAACCTGCCGATCAAGTATGGCTATAGGCCGCTCCTCATAGGATAGTTCCTCTGTCATTTGCACATCATCTACGGGGAATACTCTGGAAGGATCGCCTATACATTTGCGAAGCATTGACACGTGAAAGACTGGATGCACTGCTTCCAAATCAGCCGGTAGGTCTAACTCGTAGGCAACCTAGCCTACTCTACGGAAAATCTGATAAGGTCCAATATATCTCGGGCTTAGCTTCCCTTTCCTGCCAAATCTCATGCCACCTTCAGGAACACCCATTCACCAACCTGAAACTCTAAGTGTCGTCGTCGGTTATCTGCATATGATTTCTTCCGACTCTGGGCTGCCAGTAATCTCTCCAGGATAAGCTTCACTTTACAGCCTGCTGAATCATATCTGGGCCTATCAACTTGGTCTCACCAACATCAAACCATCCAATAGGTGATCTGCACTTCCTCCCATACAAGGCCTCATACGGTACCATCTGAATACTCGAATGGTAGCTGTTATTATAGGCGAACTCAATAAGTGGAAAATGATCATCCCAGCTACCCCGGAAATCCATAACACAAGCCCATAACATATCTTGTAATGTCTGAATGGTACGCTTGGCCTGTCCGTCAGTCTGAGGGTGAAATGCCGTACTGAGACTCACTTGTGTCCCCAATCCTTCCTGGAAGGATTTCCAAAAGTTAGCTGTGAACTGGGCTCCTCTATCAGAGATAATAGTTGTGGGAAACCCGTGAAGTCTCACTATCTCCTTAAGGTACAGCCTGGCATAATCCTCAGCTGAATATGTAGTCCTGACTGGAAGAAAATGAGCAGATTTTGTCAATCTATCAACGATGACCCAAAAAGAGTCATATTTTCGCGGAGTGTGAGGTAAACCTGTGACGAAGTCCATATTAATCACCTCCCACTTCCAGGTCGGAATCTCCATCTCCTATAATAGTCCCCCAGGTTTCTGGTGCTCGACCTTAACCTGCTGACAATTCGGACACTGAGCAACAAATTCCGCTATATCCCTCTTCATGCCATCCCACCAATACAAGCATCTGAGGTCATGATACATCTTTGTTGACCCTGGATGAATAGACTAACGGGCACAGTGTGCCTCTCCCATTACCTGTTGTCGTAACCCTGCAACCTCAGGTACACATAATCTACCCTTGTATCTTAGCACTCCGTCAGGTGCAACCTCAAATGGGGTCTCTTCCTTTTGAAGAGCTGCGTCCCTGTGATGTACAAGAATGGGGTCGTCGTACTGGTGTCTCTTTATCTCTTCTATGATAGAGGACTCAGCAACTCCCCGAATAGAAACCCTGTCATTATCAGAATCAGCCAAACGGACTCCCAAATTAGCTAACTGGCGAATTTCACGGACTATCTCCTTCTGCTCTGGTTGTACGTCTTCCAAACTACCCATAGATCTACGGCTGAGTGCATCTGCTACAACATTCTCCTTCCCTGGGTGGTATAGAATTTCAACATCATAGTCCTTCAGCAACTCTAGCCACCGCCTTTGCCGCAAATTCAGCTCCTTCTACT
Organism: Lycium barbarum; assembly: GCF_019175385.1. Taxonomy (NCBI): domain Eukaryota; kingdom Viridiplantae; phylum Streptophyta; class Magnoliopsida; order Solanales; family Solanaceae; genus Lycium; species Lycium barbarum. The sequence continues at coordinate 98,116,022 of NC_083339.1, forward strand.
TAAAGATGTACTGGAGACTCTTATGATCTGTATAGATGTCAACATGCACACCGTATAAATAATGTCTCCATATTTTTAAAGCATGAATCACCGCTGCTAACTCCAGATCATGGGTGGGATAATTTCTTTCATGCTTTTTGAGCTGTCGGGAGGCATAGGCTATGACCATGCCATGTTGTATCAACACACAGCCTAACCCAACGCCGGAAGCATCACAATAAATGACATAGCCATCTGGTCCTTCAGGAAGAGTTAGAACTGGGGCCGTAGTCAAATTATCTTTCAGCAACTGGAAGCTCCGCTCACAAGCGTCGGTCCACTGGAACTTAGCTGCCTTCTGGGTTAGCCTTGTTAAAGGCGCTGAGATTGAGGCAAACTTCTCTACGAACCTTCTGTAATACCCTGATAGCCCCAGCAAGCTGCATACTTCAGTAGGTGTCGTAGGTCTAGGCCAAGTTTTCACCGCCTCAATCTTCTGTGTATCTACCCGAACGCCATCAGCTCTAATAATATGCCCCAAGAATGCTACTGAAGTCAACCAGAATTCACATTTAGAGAAATTAGCATACAGTTTCTGGTGCTGGAGCACCCTAAGTACAGTTCTCAAATGATCTGCATGCTCCTATTCTGATGGTGAGTAGACCAGAATATCATCGATGAATACAATCACGAACAGGTCAAGAAATGGCTTGAACACTCTGTTCATCAAATCCATAAATACTGTTGGAGCATTCATCAACCTAAAGGACATCACTCTAAATTCGTAATGTCCGTATCGGGTCTTGAATGCAGTCTTTGGAATGTCTGCCTCCTTTACCCGCACCTGGTGATAACCTGACCGCAAGTCTATCTTCGAGAAACACTTAGCACCTTGCAACTGGTCAAATAAATCATCGATCCTGGGGAGAGGATACCTGTTCTTTATTGTTATTTTATTCAGCTGCCTATAATCAATACACATTCGCAGTGACCCATCCTTCTTCTTTACAAATAATACCGGTGCTCCCCAAGGTGATGTACTGGGCCTTATGAAGGCCTTTTCTAATAACTCTTTCAGTTGCTCCTTCAGTTCCGCAGGTGCCATTCTATAAGGAGGAATAGATATGGGTTGAGTGTCTGGTAATACGTCTATTGCGAACTCTATCTCGCGCTCAGGAGGAAGGCCTAGTAGTTCATCTGGGAATACATCGGGAAACTCGCTAACTACCGGCACTAACTGAAAAGTCGACGCCTCTGCCTTCAGGTCGTGTGCCCGTACCAGATGATAAATATAACCCTTCCTGACCATCTTCCTCGCCTTGAGGCATGAAATAAACTTACCCCTCAGCGATGCTGTATTCCCCATCCACTCTATAATTGGCTCTCCTGGGAACTGAAATCGGACCATCTTGCCTCTACAATCAACGTTATCATAACAAGAAGCTAACCAATCCATACCCATAATAACATCAAACTCATTCATATCTAGCTCTATCAAATATGCCTTAGTGCAACGACTATATATGATCACCGAACAGTCTCTATATACTTGTCTTGCTATAACAGAATCTCCTACGGGTGTAGCTACCTCAAATGGTTCTATCGATTAAGGTTTTATCCCAATTCTACTAGCAACAAGTGCGGAAATATACGATAATGTGGAGCCTGGGTCTATCAATGCATACATATCTCGAGAGAAAATCGATAGCATACCTGTAACCACATTAGGTGACGCCTCCTGATCCTGTCTAGTTGCCAAAGCATATATGCGGTTCGAAGGACCGCTAGAACTTGAAGCTCTGCCACGACATCTACCACGGCCTGCTGGTACCTGGAAACCTTGCCCCATAGGGCGCATAGCCACAGAAGAAGATGAACAAGCAACTGACCCAGTAGGCTGAGCTGCACCACCTTGATTACCTCCATAGGGACATTCCCTCATAATATGGCCTTGACGGCCACAAGAAAAACAAGCACCTGTAGCACGATAACACTCGCCAGAATGATGCTTTCCACATCGAGAACACCGAGGCAAGGGTGGCCTCGACTGACTTGGAACCCTAGGCATCTGTGAACCTGAAGCCTTGGAGCTCTGATCGGCTCCTGAATACCCTGTACTATCAAATCTCCTACCAGTGAGTTGTGGGGGTGCACTCCGTGCTGGTTGAGAAGGATATCTACTCTGCTGCTGCTGAGGCTGCCTGCCTCGAAATTCACCCGGATGGCCAGCTGACCTAGCTCTCTTATGCTGGCCTCTGTCATAGTCTCTATCGGGCTAACGCCCCCTGTGTCGATCCTCCATCCCCAGGGCATACGCCTGTAACCGAGCAATATCCATCCCTGTCTGGGAGGCCATTACCATACAACTATCAACCAAGTAACGATCCAACCCCATCACATATCGATGCATCCTATCGGTCATAACAACAACAATAATAGGCGCATATCTGGCCAACGAGTTGAACTCGAGACTATAATCCCGAACACTTCTGCCATTCTGCCTCAGACGCAAGAATCTATCAACTCTAGCTCTCCGCATCTCTAGAGGAAGAAAATGGCCAAGGAAGGCCTCTACAAACTCATCCCACACTGCTGGAGGAGCATCCGCGCCCCTAGACAACTCCCACGACTCATACCAGTTGACAGCTACGTCCCGCAGTCAATATGACGCTAACTCGACCGACTCAGTCTCAGAAGCCTTAATTAACCTCAGCGTACGCTGCATCTGTCGAACGAACTCCTGCGGGTCATGCTCGGGCTTTGACCCGAAACATTCTGGAGAATTGTAGCTTAGAAAGTCACGGGCTCTCAGTCTGTCATGTCTATCTATTTGATCAACCCCTAGACCTTGTCTGCGAGCCTGTCCTGCCGCCAGTCTGGTGAGTAACTGCACTGCATCCCTCATAGCTCTATCCTCCGCCCCTGGGCGAGGAGTTGGAGGCTCAGGTGCTGGGTCCTCTGCAACTGGCGGTGGAGCTGCCCCCTGACCCGGAGCAGTCGCTGTCCTAGGTTCCTCTGGAGCTGACGATGTTGCAGAACTCGCGAACTGAAGCAAAACCTCTGGCATAATCTGAGCACGAGCCCTAGTAACTCTCCTTGTCTGGCTAGTTTCTCCTGCTACCGATTTGCCCTTCTGGGCAGCTGTCGCTTTCTTCGGAGGCATAGCTGTAAATGTAATAGTCTGTTAGAAAAAGATCATCCTAATAATATAGCTCTATCGCACGATCTAAGATAAGAAGTAAAGATGACATCCTAAATATCCTGTATCTTCCTGTTTATAGATGTGGTGCACACCACACCGATAAACAAGACTATACTAGACACGGTCTGTAGACACTCCGAGGATAAACGGCTCTGATACCACTCTTGTCACGACCCAACCCCGTAGGCCGTGACTGGTGCCCGACCTGGACACCCGTATACATATTCTTTAGCTATATGTTCATTTCACAACAAACTCAATATGGATCTTATAACGACCAAACCATGGTCTCGAAACTGTCACATAAATATACATATAAATGCAAGCTGACAAGGCTGCTACCACAACATGGTAATATCTGTAAGCCGGCGAGGCTGCTACCATGATAGAATAAGCATACTGATAACACACACAACTGATCACGTCTGAATACGACCCACACACATGTCCACAGACCTCTAAGAGTTTCAACAGTAAAATATGACGGGACAGGGCCCCGTAGTACCCTTAGTCAACATATGTATATATTTATATAAAAAAGGATCTATACCAAAGTCCGGGCTTCGGAACAACAGAAATCTACAAGATAGCAGAAGGGAAATCTTAAGCTGGCGGCTCACCAGAGCGAGTATCTGCACCTGCGGGCATGAAACGCAGCCCCCCGAAGAAAGGGGGTCAGTACGGAATATGTACCGAGCATGTAAAGCATGAAATACAGTAAATGGGATCATAACTGAAATAAGAAGTACAGAAAATGAGTACAATACTCAGAATACCAAATACTTGCTTTTGAAACATAAATCATGTACATTAATATCATATATCATATCCAGCCCCATTATGGGACTCGGTGAACATGGTCGCCACCCCATCTCTGGCGCCATAACACAACATACTCTAGAATATAATATAACTCCGTAACACAGCATAACTCCGTAACACAGCATAACTCCATAACACAGCATAACTCCATAACACAACATAACACCATAATACGTATATATCGTACCCGGCCCTCAATGAGGGACTCGGTGAACAATGCAGTGGAAGTGTGCACGACAACATACCCAGCCCGGGACTCGGTGAAAGATATATTGATGTATGCACGAGCAGAGTAGTGAGAAAATATATGCAATTCAAAACATTTTTAAGGACTCAATAGGATAGTCAACACGAACCATCCTTCCGGATGTCCCTGTGGATCATATCAAAATGGAACTTTGAAATCATGTGTACATATAATTATATATAAAACAAAACATAAGTTATGGGAATCCAGATCAATAGCCACCCTAATGGCTCTAGGAATAGTGTTAGACCCCGTATTTTATACGTCGAGTTATTCGCGAAGGAATCGATGTGAGATAGAAACCTCGGATTTTTAATTTCTAAACTAGAACTAATCGGTTATAAATTTCATTTAGTATAAAAAATGTTATTGGAGATTAGGAATTACTTAATTGTGGTGTTATGTAAAAATTTGTGACAATAAGGAGCCAACAAGAGCAACAACGTCCAAGGTAAAAACGATGACTCAAAGTCATCTAAAATAAGGCAAATGGAAGACATACAAATGTGCAATTAAATGTTGATTCATACACTACATTTTCAATATATTGTGGACAACAAAGTACACTTATAATCAAGTGTGAAATTCGGCCAAGGGCTGAAAAATTTGAGGAGGAAAAAGTTGAAGCCTACAATTGAATATTTGGGCAACCACTACTTTATGAAAGTATACATTATTTTATGAGGACATAACATGGTGGAGTGATCACGTCACATTAAATATTGGTCATCCATCTTGGCATGATTACAATAGACAAAGGGTGGTGTATGAATCATTCAACATCCATGAGATTGTCTTGTAAAAAAAATTGAAAAGAAAGAAGAAGGGAGAGACAAAGGGGTTCGCCCAAGAGGCCTATGGCCGAAAGTTGTGAGAAAAATATTGAGTTTTGGTGTAAAGTTAATGGAGTGAATCATGGTCATGATGGAGCATGTGTTGTGTCAAACTTGTAGGCATTATAGTGAACCAAATAATAACTAAGGAAATCAGAAAATACATTCATTTCAACTACACAACACAAAGGAAGAAAAACCTAAATCTAGAGAGAGAAGCATTCGGCCACCTTGGCTGATTTTTGAGCCCTTTGAGTCTTGATCCAAAAATTATTTTCCAAGGTGTTTCAACCCTTTAGAAGGTCCCTAGAACGTGAAGATTGTTTTTGGAGCAACAAGAACCATTTTCATCTCAAGTCACAAACTTTAGCCAAGTAGAGAAGTCAAGTTGTCAAGGTAAGATCTAACTTTCTTTTGCTTGTATTAAGGGTGATGTAGATGAGTAAATATAAGTTGTATACATGAAATGATGTGTGTTGATGTTGGAACATGATAGTAGTTATGGGGCTATATGTGTTGAAGTTGATGTATGGTTGTAACATGATGAACATGAATCACATGCATAAAATCATGAAAGTTGGTGTTGGAATGTTAGTTGGCCGTAGGGACTGTTTTGGTGGAATTAATAGACTGATTTTCTTTAATAAATATGGTTGTTACTATCATAGATCTCATGGTAAAAAAAATGAAAAGAATTGGAAGGTTAAAGGTGAAGCTATGTTAGTATGAAAATGATTGAATCTATGCTTTTATGTGAAGTGATGTTGAAGCATGTTGAAACCGTTTGTGGACTCTTTTGTGAGGAAGTTAGTGAACTGTTTTTACATGATATTTTGATTTTTATTATCATGAATTTTATGATGGAATGAAGGTGTTTAATGGTTGGAGTTGAAACTAAAGTCGTTTGTGAGTTGTTGTAAGAATTGTAGAAATGACGATGTAGCTTAGTTGCGTATGAATTGATGTTGTACTTGTCGTGTGGATAGCTGGTCATAACCTACTGAAATTATATGAAAATAAGACATGAAATAATGTGTAAGAATCATATGTGGTTTGATTAGTATGTTCGTAAACGTTTGCAAGAATTCCGAACATTGTTTAGGGACTGTTTTGGACATGTTGTTGGACTGTTTTGGATATGTTGTGGTAATGGACTGTTTTGGACTTGTTGTTTTCATCATGTTGGAAAAAATAATTATAGTTAAGAGTATACATCTGTTGTCATAGTGGTTGGGCTGTTATAGAATCGTTTCGACGAAATAATATGACTATAGATTAACAAGAATAAATTGGATGTGTCATAATCGCATGTACACTATTATCTAGCGTTGTAAGGTGCGGGCTGCTGTGACACGTTGTTGTTATTGAACTTGGAAGATTAATGATAATTACGATTATGCATTGTATTGTATGTTGGATGGGCAGTTATTAGTTGTTACATGCAAACATTAAGGCTATGAACTATTAGAAGTAACTTGAGAATGTAGTAGCCGTATGTGAAGCGTTATTGCATGTTGTGAATGTGGGCTGTTTGGAATATTGTGTGGGCTGTCCGGATTGATATTGAACATATAATTATTGATGTTGGGCTGGTTATATGTACTTGGTTTGGATACAAGAGTAAACGTCGCCTAAACATCTAAAAGGGAGTTACTAACGTTAGAATACGTTTTGAATCTCCCCGTAACTTAAACGTAGTTGTTGGCATCTTAATATAGGTTGAAGTATTATTGGGCAGCGTATAAATATTGTGTGACGAATAAACGCTAAAGGTATGTGAAGCTAACCCTTCTTTCTTTTTGGCATGATCGTTGTGAAATGAATATACGATATATATACGATTCCAAAGGAAACTCCTATTCCTAGAGCCACTAGGATGGCTATTGATTTTTGATTCCCATAACTTATGTTTTGATTCATCTATATTAATGTGTACACATGATTTCAAAGATTCATGTTGATATAATCCACAGGGACATCCGAAAGGTATATGAGATGACTATTATTTGAAATTGCGAACGATGGTTCGTGTTGACTATTCTATTGAGTCTTTAAAAATGTTTTGAATTGCATATAGTTTCTCACTACTCTGCTCGTGCATATCTCAATATATCTTTCACCGAGTCCTGGGCCGGGTATGTTATCGTGCACACTTTCACTGTATTGTTCGCCGAGTCCCTCATTAAAGGGCAGGGTACAATATATATATATATGTATATTCTGAAGTTATGCTGTGTTATAAAGTTATGCTGTGATATGAAGTTATGCTGTATTACGGATTTATGCTGTGTTACAGAGATATGCTGTGTTACGGAGATATATATTATATTTTGAAGTTATGCTGTGTTATGGCGCCAGATACGGGGTGGCTACCATGTTCACCGAGTCCCATAATGGGGCCGGATGTGATATATGATATTGACATGCATGATTTATGTTTCGAAAGCAAGTACTTGGTATTCTGGTTATTGTACTCATTTTCTGTACTTCTTATTTCCATTATGATCCCGTTTTCTGTATTTCATGCTTTACATGCTCGGTACATATTCCGTACTGACCCCCTTTCTTCGGGGGCCTGCGTTTCATACCCGCAGTTGCAGACATTCGCTTTGGTGATCCGACAGCTTAAGATCTCCCCTCTGCTATTTGGAGAACTCCATTGTTCCGGAGTCCAGAATTTGGTACAAATCCTTCTCGGATATATATTCATATGCCTATGTGGACTAAGGGTATGACGGGGCCGTGTCCCGTCATATGTTACGTTACTGTTGATACTCTTAGAGGTCTGTGGACATATGTGTGGGTTGTGTATTTGTTCTATTCAGCTCTGTCTATACGATGTTCTGTGATATGATATTCGTCCATATGATGGTAGCCTTGCTGGCCTGCATATGATATTGTTATATGATGGCAGCCTTGTCGGCTGGCGTATTATTTCATGATGAGATCGTTATAAGACCCATATTGAGTTTGATGTGAAATGAACATATAGTTAAAGAGTATGTATACGGATGTCCATGTCGGGCACCAGTCATGGCCTACGGGGTTGGGTCGTCACAAAAGTGGTATCAGAGAGGTTTATCCTCGGAGTGTCTACAGACCGTGTCTAGTAGAGTCTTGTTTATCGGTGTGTTGTGCACCATATCTATAAACAGGAAGCTACAGGATATTTTGGATGTCATCTTTCTTTCGTATCTTAGATCGTGCGATAGAGCTATATTATTAGGATGATCTTTTTCTAACAGACTGCTATGTTTACAGCTATGCCTCTGAAGAAAGCGACAGCTGCTCAAAAGGGCAAATGGGTAGCAGGAGAAACTGGCAAGACAGGGAGAGTTACTAGGGCTCGTGCTCAGATTATGCCTGAGGTTATGCTGCAGTCGGCGAGTTCTGCTACACCGCCGTTTCAAGAGGGACCTAGGGCGGCGACAGCTCCGAGTCAGGGGGCGGCCCCACCACCAGCTACAGAGGACCCAGCGCCTGAGCCTCCAGCTCCTCAGCCAGGGGCGGAGGATAGAGCTATGAGGGATGCAGTTCAGTTACTCACCAGACTAGTGGCTGGACAGACTCGCAGGCACGGACCACGGGTGGACCAGGAGGATAGACATGACAGTCTGAGGGCACGTGACTTCCTAAGTTGTAACCCTCCAGAATTTTTCAGGTCGAAGCCCGAGGAGGACCCGCAGGAGTTCGTTCGACAGATGCAGCGTACGCTGAAGTTAATTAAGGCTTCTGAGACTGAGTCTGTGGAGTTAGCTTCGTATCGACTGCGGGACGTAGCTGTCAACTGGTATGAGTCGTGGGAGTTGTCTAGGGGCACGGATGGTCCTCCAGCAGTGTGGGATGAGTTCATGGAGGCTTTTCTTGGCCATTTTCTGCCTCCAGAAATGTGGTGAGCCAGAGTCGATAGATTCTTACGTCTGAGGCAGAATGGCAGGAGCATTCGGGATTATAGTCTCGAGTTTGATTCGTTGGCTAGATATGTACCTCTTATATAGCTGATATGACCGATAGGATGCATCGGTATGTGACGGGTTTGGATCGTTACTTGGTTGATAGCTGCATGGTAATGGCCTCCCAGTCAGGGATGGATATCGCTCGGTTGCAGGCGTATGCCCAGGGGATGGAGGATCGATACAGGGGGCGTCAGCCCGATAGAGACTATGACAGAGGCCAGCACAAGAGGGCTAGGTCAGCCGGCCATCTGCGTGAATTTCGAGGCAGGCATCCTCAGCAGCAGCAAGTAGATATCCCTCTCAGCCAGCACGGCGTGCACCCCCATAACTCACTGGTAGGAGATTTGATAATACCGGGTATTCAGGAGCCGGTCAGAACTCCAAGGCTTCGGGTTCACAAATGTCGAGGGTTCCGAGTCAGTCGAGGCCACCCTTGCCTCGGTGTTTTCGATGTGGGAAACAACATTCTGGCGAATGTTATCGTGCTACAGGTGTTGATTTTCTTGCGGCCGTCAGGGCCATATTTTGAGGGATTTCCCACTCGGGGGTAGTCCAGGCGGTGCAGCTCAGCCTACTGGATCGTTGCTGGTTCATCTTCTTCTGTGGCTGTGCGCCCTATGGGGTAGGGTTTCCAGGCACCGGCAGGCCGTGGTAGAGGTCGTGGAGGAGTTTCTAGTTCCAGCGGTCCTTCGAACCGCATATATGCTTTGCCTACTAGATAGGAGCAGGAGGCGTCACCTAATGTGGTTACAAGTATGCTATCGATTTTCTCTCGAGATGTGTATGCATTGATAGACCCAGGCTCCACATTATCGTATATTTCCCCACTCGTTGCTAGTAGAATTGGGATAAAACCTAAATCGATAGAACCATTTGAAGTAGCTACACCAGTAGGAGATTCTGTTATAGTAAGACAAGTATATAAAGATTGTACAGTAAACATATATAGTCGTTGCACTAAGGCAGACCTGATAGAGCTAGATATGACTGAGTTTGATATTATTATGGGCATGGATTGGTTAGCTTCTTGTTACGCTAACATTGACTATCGAGGCAAGATAGTCCGATTTTAATTCCCAGGAGAGCCAGTTATAGAGTGGATGGGAAATACAGCATCGCCGAAGGGTAAGTTTATTTCATAACTCAAGGCAAAGAAGATGAACAGAAAGGGCTATATTTATCATCTGGTACGAGTACACGACCTGTAGGCAGAGGCGCCGACTATTCAGTCAGTACCGGTGGTTAGCGAGTTTCCTCCTTACAGAATGGCACCTGTAGAACTGAAGGAACTGAAGGAGCAACTGAAAGACCTACTAGAAAAGGGCTTTATCAGGCCCAGTACATCACCTTGGGGAGCCCCGGTATTATTTGTAAAGAAGAAGGATGGGTCGCTGCGGATGTGTATTGATTATAGGCAGCTAAATAAAGTAACCATAAAGAACAGGTATCCTCTCCCCAGGATCGATGATATATTTGACCAGTTGCAGGGTGATAAGTGTTTCTCGAAGATAGACCTGTGGTCAGGTTATCACCAAGTGCGGGTAAAGGAGGCAGACATTCCAAAGACGGAGTTCAGGACCCGATACGGGCATTACGAATTTAGAGTGATGTCCTTTGGGTTGACCAATGCTCCGGCAGTATTTATGGATCTAATTAACAGAGTGTTCAAGCCATTTCTTGACCTGTTCATGATTGTATTCATTGATGATATTCCGGTCTATTCACTATCAGAAGAGGAGCATGCAGATCAATTGAGAACGGTACTTAGGGTGCTCCAACACCAGAAATTATATGCTAAGTTCTCTAAATATGAATTCTGGTTGACCTCAGTAGCATTCTTGGGGCATATTATTGGAGCTGACGGCGTTCGGGTAGATACGCTGAAGATTGAGGCGGTGAAGACTTGGCCTAGACCTACGACACCTACTGAAGTACGCAGCTTTCTGGGGCTAGCAGGGTATTATAGAAGGTTCGTAGAGAAGTTTGCCTCAATTTCAGCACCTTTAACGAGGCTAACCTAGAAGGCAGCTAAGTTCCAGTGGACCGACGCTTGTGAGCGGAGTTTTCAGTTGCTGAAAGATAAGTTGACTACGGCCCCAGTTCTAACTCTTCCTGAGGGACCGGATGGCTATGTCATTTATTGTGATGCTTCAGGTGTTGGAATAGGTTGTGTGCTGATGCAGCATGGCAAAGTTATAGCCTATGCCTCCCGACAGCTCAGAAAGCACGAAAGAAATTATCCCACCCATGACCTGGAATTAGCAGCGGTGATTCATGCTCTAAAAATATGGAGACATTATTTATATGGTGTCCATGTGGACATTTATACAGATCATAAGAGTCTCCAGTACATCTTTAAGCAGAAGGAGCTGAATCTGCGGCAGAGGCGGTCGCTAGAGTTGCTGAAGGACTATGATGTTGACATTCTATACCACCCAGGGAAAGCAAATGTTGTAGCAGATGCACTCAGTCGAAGATCCATGGGTAGTTTGGCGGACGTAAAAACAGAGCAGAAGGAGATAGTCCGTGAAATTTTCCAGTTAGCTAATTTAGGAGTCCGTTTGGCTGATTCTGAAAATGGCAGGGTTTCTGTTCGGGGAGTTGCTGAGTCCTCTATCATAGAAGAGATAAAGAGACACCAATTCGAGGACCCTATCCTTGTACATCATAGGGATGCAGCTTTTCAAAAGGAAGAGACCCCATTTAAGGTTGCACCTGACGGGGTACTACGATACAAAGATAGATTATGTGTACCTGAGGTTGCAGGGTTACGACAACAGGTGATGGGAGAGGCACACCGTGCCCTTTATTCTATTCATCCAGGGTCAACGAAGATGTATCATGACCTCAGATACTTGTATTGGTGGGATAGCATGAAGAAGGATATAGCAGAGTTTGTTGCTCAGTGTCCGAATTGCCAGCAGGTTAAGGTCGAGCACCAGAAGCCTGGAGGACTATTACAGTAGATGGAGATTCCGACCTGGAATTGGGAGGTGATTAATATGGACTTCATCATAGGTTTACCTCGCACTCTGCAAAAATATGACTCTGTTTGGGTCATCGTTGATAGGTTGACAAAGTCAGCCCATTTCCTTCCAGTCAGGACTACATATTCAGCTGAGGATTATGCTAGGTTGTACCTTAAGGAGATAGTGATACTTCACGGGGTTCCCACAACTATTATTTCTGATAGAGGAGCCCAGTTCACAGCTAACTTCTGGAGATCCTTCCAGGAGGGATTGGGGACACAAGTGAGTCTCAGCACGACGTTTCACCCTCAGACTGACAGACAGGCCGAGTGTACCCTTCAGACACTACAAGACATATTACGGGCCTGTGTTATGGATTTCCGGGGTAGCTGGGATGATCATTTTCCACTTATTGAGTTCGCCTATAATAACAACTACCATTCGAGTATTCAGATGGCACCGTATGAGGCCTTGTATGGGAGGAAGTGCAGATCACCTATTGGCTGGTTTGATGTTGGTGAGACTAAGTTGATAGGCCCAGATATGATTCAGCAGGCTGTTGATAAAGTGAAGCTTATCCAGGAAAGATTACTGGCAGCCCAGAGTCGACAGAAACTTATGCAGATAATCGGCGTCGACACTTAGAATTTCAGGTTGGTGACTGGGTATTCCTGAAAGTGTCACCCATAAAAGGTGTTATGAAATTTGGCAGGAAAGGGAAGCTAAGCCCGAGATATATTGGACCTTATCAGATTGTCCGTAGAGTAGGCCAGGTTGCCTACGAGTTAGACCTACCGGCTGATTTGGAAGCAGTGCATCCAGTCTTTCACGTGTCAATGCTTCGCAAATGTATAGGCGATCCTTCCAGAGTATTCCCCGTAGATGATGTCCAAGTGACAGAGGAATTGTCCTATGAGGAGCAGCCTATAGCCATACTTGATCGGCAGATTAGGAGGTTACGAACTAAGGACGTGGCTTCCGTCAAAGTATTATGGCGAAACAACAACAGGGAAGAGATGACTTGGGAAGCCGAGGAGGAGATGAAAGACAAGTATCCTTACTTGTTCTCTATGCCTATAGGTAACTTCAACTCCTCACTTGATTATATTAATTGCCTGAAGAACTGTATGTTATAACGATAAGGGAGACTTCCCCAAAATTCCTATAGGACCTTACTGGACCAATTCAACATTCGAGGACGAATGTTCTAAAGGGGGGAGAATGTTAGACCCCGTATTTTATACGTCGAGTTATTCGCAAAGGAATCGATGTGAGATAGAAACCTCGGATTTTTAATTTTTAAAGTAGAACTAATCGGTTATAAATTTCACATAGTATAAAAAATGTTATTGGATATTAGGAATTACTTAATTGTGGTGTTAAGTAAAAATTTGTGACAATAAGGAGCCAACAAGAGAAACAACGTCCAAGGTAAAAAGGATGACTCAAAGTCATCTAAAATAAGGCAAATGGATGACATAAAAATGTGCAATTAAATGTTGATTCATCCACTACATTTTCAATATATTGTGGACAACAAAATACACTTATAATCAAGTGTGAAATTTGGCCAAGGGCTGAAAAATTTGAGGAGGAAAAAGTTGAAGCCTACAATTGAATATTTGGGCATCCACTACTTTATGAAAGTATACATTATTTTAGGAGGACATAACATGGTGGAGGGATCACTTCACATTAAATATTGCCCATCCATCTTGGCATGATTACAATAGACAAACGGTGGTGTATGAATCATTCAACACACATGAGATTGTCTTGTAAAAAAATTGAAAATAAAGAAGAAGGGAGAGACAAAGGGGTTCGGCCAAGAGGCCTATGGCCGAAAGTTGTGAGAAACATATTGAGTTTGGTGTAAAGTTAATGGAGTGAATCATGGTCATGATGGAGCATGTGTTGTGTCCAACTTGTAGGCATTATAGTGAACCAATAATAACTAAGGAAATCAGAAAATACATTCATTTCAACTACACAACACAAAGGAAGAAAAACCTAAATCTAGAGAGAGAAGCATTCGGCCACCTTGGCTGATTTTTGAGCCCTTTGAGTCTTGATCCAAAAATTATTTTCCAAGGTGTTTCAACCCTTTAGAAGGTCCCTAGAACGTGAAGAGAGTTTCTGGAGCAACAAGCACCATTTTCATCTCAAGTCACAAACTTTAGCCAAGTAGAGAAGTCAAGTTGTCAAGGTAAGATCTAACTTTCTTTTGCTTGTATTAAGGGTGATGTAGATGAATAAATATAAGTTGTATACATGAAATGATTTGTGTTGATGTTGGAACATGATAGTAGTTATGGGGCTATATGTGTTGAAGTTAAAGTATGGTTGTAACTTGATGAACATGAATCGCATGCATAAAATCATGAAAGTTGGTGTTGGAATGTTAGTTGGCCATAGGGACTGTTTTGGTGGAATTAATAGACTGATTTTCTTTAATAAATATGGTTTTTACTATCATATATCTCATGGTAAAATAAAATGAAAAGAATTGGAAGATTAAAGGTGAAGTTATGTTAGTATGAAAATGATTGAATCTATGATTTTATGTGATGTGATGTTGAAGCATGTTGAAACCGTTTGTGGACTGTTTTGTGAGGAAGTTAATGAACTGTTTTTACATGATATTTTGATTGTTATTATCATGAATTTTATGATGGAATGAAGGTGTTTAATGGTTGGAGTTCAAACTAAAGTCGTTTGTGAGTTGTTGTAAGAATTGTAGAAATGACGATGTAGCTTAGTTGCGTATGAATTGATGTTGTACTTGGCGTGTGGATAGATTTTCATAACCTACTGAAATTATATGAAAATAAGACATGAAATAATGTGTAATAATCATATGTGGTTTGGTTAGTATGTTCGTAAACGTTTGCAAGAATTCTAAACATTGTTTAGGAACTGTTTTGGACATGTTGTTGGACTGTTTTGGATATGTTGTGGTAATGGACTGTTTTGGACTTGTTGTTTTCATCAAATTGGAAAAAATAATTATAGTTAAGAGTATACATCATGTTGTCATAGTGGTTGGGCTGTTATAGAATCGTTTCGACGAAATAATATGACTATAGATTAACAAGAATAAATTGGATGTGTCATAATCGCATGTACACTATTATCTAGCGTAGTAAGGTGCGGGCCGTTTTGACACGTTGTTGTTATTGAACTTGGAATATTAATGATAATTAAGATTATGCTTTGTATTGTATGTTGGATGGGCTGTTATAAGTTGTTACATGCAAACGTTAAGGCTACGAACTATTAGTAGTAACTTGAGAATGTAGTAGCCGTATGTGAATCGTTATTGCATGTTGTGAATGTGGGCTGTTTGGAATATTGTGTGGGCTGTCCAGATTTATATTGAACATATAATTATTGATGTTGGGCTGGTTATATGTACTTGGTTTGGATACAAGAGTAAACGTCGCCTAAACATCTAAAAGGGAGTTACTAACGTTAGAATACGTTTTGAATCTCCCCGTAACTTAAACGTAGTTGTTGGCATCTTAATATAGGTTGAAGTATTTTTGGGCAGCGTATACATATTGTGTGACGAATAAACGCTAAAGGTATGTGAAGCTAACCCTTCTTTCTTTTTGGCATGATCGTGGTGAAATGAATATACGATATATATACGATTCCAAAGGAAACTCATATTCCTAGAGCCACTAGGATGGCTATTGATTTTTTATTCCCATAACTTATGTTTTGATTCATCTATATTAATGTCTACACATGATTTCAAAGATTCATTTTGAAATAATCCACTGGGACATCCGAAAGTTATATGAGATGACTATTATTTGAAATTGCGAACAATGGTTCGTGTTGACTATTCTATTGAGTCTTTAAAAATGTTTTGAATTGCATATAGTTTCTCACTACTCTGCTCATGCATATCTCAATATATATTTCACCGAGTCCCGGGCCGGGTATGTTATCGTGCACACTTTCACTGTATTGTTCGCCGAGTCCCTCATTAAAGGGCCGGGTACAATATATATATATGTATATTCTGAAGTTATGTTGTGTTATGAAGTTATGCTGTGATATGAAGTTATGCTGTGTTACGGAGTTATGCTGTGTTACGGAGATATGCTGTGTTACGGAGATATATATAACATTCTGAAGTTATGCTGTGTTATGGGGCCAGAGACGGGGTGGGGGAGGCAACCATGTTCACCGAGTCCCATAATGGGGCCGGATATGATATATGATATTGACATGCATGATTTATGTTTCGAAAGCAAGTACTTGGTATTCTGGTTATTGTACTCATTTTCTGTACTTCTTATTTCCATTATGATCCCGTTTTCTGTATTTCATGCTTTACATGCTCAGTACATATTCCGTACTGACCCCCTTTCTTCGAGGGGCTGCGTTTCATGCCCGCAGGTGCAAACATTCGCTTTGGTGATCCGACAGCTTAAGATTTCCCCTCTGCTATTTGGAGAACTCCATTGTTCCGGAGTCCAGAATTTGGTACAAATCTTTCTCGGATATATATTTATATGCCTATGTGGACTAAGGGTACGACGGGGCCCTGTCCCGTCATATGTTACATTACTGTTGATACTCTTAGAGGTCTGTGGACATATGTGTGGGTTGTGTATGAGTTCTATTCAGCTATGTCTATACGATGTTCTGTGATATGATATTCGTCCATATGATGGCAGCCTTGCCGGCTTGCATATGATATTATTATATGATGGCAGCCTTGTCGGCTTGCGTATTATTTCATGATGAGATCGTTATAAGACCCATATTGATTTTGATGTGAAATGAACATATAGTTAAAGTGTATGTATACGGGTGTCCATGTCGGGCACCAGTCATGGCCTACCGGGTTGGGTCGTGACAAATAGGAATTCCTTTGGAATCGTATATATATCGTATATTCATTTCACAACGATCATGCCAAAAGAAAGAAGGGTTAGCTTCACATACCTTTAGCGCTTATTTGTCACACAATATGTATACGCTGCCCAATAATACTTCAACCTATATTAAGACGCCAACAACTACGGTTAAGCTACGGGGAGATTCAAAACATATTCTAACGTTAGTAACTCCTTTCTAGATGTTTAGACGACGTTTTCTCTTGTAGTCAAACCAAATACACACAACCAATCCCACATCAATAATTATACATTCAATACCAATCCGGACAGCCCACACAACATTCCAAACAGTTCGCATTCACAACATTCAATAGCGATTCACATACGGCTACTACATCCTCAAGTTATTCGTAATAGTTTGTAGCCTTACGTTTGCATGTAACAAATTTATAACAGCCCATCCAACATACAACACAATGCATAATCTTAATTATCATTAATCTTCCAAGATCAATAAGAACAACAACAACGTGTCAAAACAGTCCGTATGCGATTTCAAATCAATCCATACCTTACAACATTCGATAATAGTTTACATGCGGTTATGACACCTCTATTTTATTCTCATTAGTCTATAGGCATAATACTTCATCAAAATGATTGTATAACAGCCCAATTACTATGACAACATGATGTATACTCTTAATTATAATTAGTTTTTCCAACTTAACAAAAACAACAACACGTCCAAAACAATCCTTAACCAACAACATAAAGATGCTCGGAATTCTTGGAAACGTTTACGAACATATTAAGCGAACTACATATGATTCTTACACCTTATTTCATGTCTTCTTGTCATATAATTTCAGTAAGTTACGACCAGCAACCACACGACATGTACATCATCACTTCATACCAACTAAGCTACCTTGTCATCACTATAATCGTTACAACAACCCACAAACGATTTTAGTTCCAACTCCAACCATTAAACACCTTCATTTCCATCATAAAATTCATGACAACAACAATCAAAATATCAAGTAAAATCAGTTCATTATCTTCCACACAAAACAGTCCCTACACGGTTTCAACATGCTTCAACATCACACATAAGAAGATTTCATTGATTCAATTTATATTCATACAAACACAACTTCACCTTTAACCTTCCAATTCTTTTTATTCTTTTTACCATGCAATCTATGATAGCATCATCCACAATTACTAAATAAAATCAGTCCACCATTGCCACTAAAACAGTCCCTACGGCCACATTAACATTCCAACACTAACATTCATGATCTTATGCATGCAAATCATGTTCATCAAGTTACAACCATACTTCAACATCAACATATATAAGTTCATGTCTACTATCATGTTCCAACATCAACACACATCATTTCATGCATGAAACTTATATTCACACATCTACATCACCCTTAACACATGTAAAAGAAAGTTAGATCTTACCTTGACAATCCGAGTTCTCAACTTGGCTAGAGTTTGTGAATTGAAATGATTATGGTTCTTGTTGCTCCAATGTCTATCTTCACTTTTCTAGGGACCTTCTAAAGGGTTGAAATGCTTGAATAAATATTTTTTTGATCAACACACAAAGAGCTCAATTTTCAGCTCTCTTGGCCGAGAGCTCTCCTCCTTGGCTCTAAGTTTTTTTCTATTTTTGTGTTGTGAAGTTGAAATGAAAGGATGAGCTCTCTTGGTCATCCATTTGATTAAATTAAGATGCCTACAAGTTGGACACAACACATGCTCCACTCATGACATTGAGCACTCAATTAACTTTGCACTTAAATTTTATTTCTTTTCCCTTCTACTTTCGGCTAGATGGCCGACCCTCACTCTTTGTTTCCTTTCTTCTTCTTTCCATTTAATTGTCTACAAGACAATTGCATGTGTAGTGGATGATTCATACACTAACCTTTGTCCGTTGTAATCATACAAGATGAATGGTCAATATTTAAATATGCGATGATTCCTCCAACATGTTATGCCTTCTTAAAATAATGCATGCATTCATTATTTAAATGCATGCCTCACCTTTTTTTTTCTCTCCATAATTTCGGCCATCTTGACCACCTTGGCCGAGCCTCACTTTGTATTTTTCTTCCAATTTAGTTGTCCCCAATATAATGAATGTGTAGTGGATGAATCAACATTTAAATGCATATTTGTATGTCTTCCATAATAACCTTATTTTAGATGACTTTGAGTCATCTTTTGGACCTTGCACGTTACATGTTCATCTTGACTCATTGTTGCTAATAATTTTTACTTAACACCACAACTAAGTAGTTCCTAATCTCCAATAACATTTTTTATACTAAGTAAAATTTATAACCGATTAGTTTTAGTTGAGAAATTAAAAATCCGAGGTTTCTATCTCACGTCGATTCTTTCGCGAATAACACAACGTATAAAATATGGGGTCTAACAGCTTTTCGGGATCTCAATTTAGAGGTGATTCGGGTCAGGCGAGATCACACGTGCCACGATGTTCCCAGTGTGGGAAGTTACATTGGGGTCCATGCCGATCGGGTTTAGATGTTTGCCATTCATGTGGTCGACCAGACCATATCATGCGTGATTGCCCCTCAGTTCATGGTAGAGTTAGGACCCAGGCATCAGTGTCGGTAGCAGGGTATTCAGCATCTGTATGCCCTATGGGGCCAGGTTTACATGCGCCATTCGGCCATGGTAGAGGCAGAGGGAGAGTTCCCAGTTCTAGCGGTCCTCAGCACCGTATTTATGCTTTGGGTGGACGCCAAGATCTTGAGTCTTCTGCTGATGTGGTCACGGGTATATTATCGGTATTCTCTCATGATGTATATGCTTTGATTGATCCAGGATCCAAATTATCATAGGTTACTCCATATATTGCGGTTCGATTTAGAGTTGAACCTGAGTCGATCAAACCTTTTGAGGTGTCCACACCTGTTGGTGAATCGGTAATAGTTAGCCGAGTATATAGAAACTGTATAGTTGTGATTTGTGACTGTCGTACTACGGTTGATTTTCATGAGTTAAAAATGGTAGACTTTGATGTTATTATAGGCATGGATTGGTTGGATTCTTGCTATGCCAATGTTGATTGTAGAATGAAAATAGTTCATTTCCAATTTCCATGAGAACCAGTTCTAGAATGGAAAAGGAACTGTGTCACCAAAAGGTAGGTTTATTTCCTATCTAAAGACAAGGAAAATAATCATGAAATGATGCATTTATCATCTAGTTCAGGTTCAAGATGTAGGTGCTGAATTGCCAACTCTATAGTCAGTTCCCGTGGTGAATGAATTTCCGGATGTGTTTCCGGAAGAGCTTCCAGGCCTTCCTCCCGAACGGGAGATTGATTTTGCTATTGATGTGTTGCTGGACACCAAGGCTATATCTATTCCTCCATATATAATGGCTCCCGCAGAATTGAAAGAGTTGAAGGAGTAATTGAAAGACTTGCTTGAGAAAGGCTTTATTAGGCTTAGTTCATCCCCGTGGGGAGCACCCGTATTGTTTGTCCGAAAGAAAGATGGCTCCTTGAGAATGTGTATCTATTATCGGCAATTGAATAAGGTGACGATTAAGAACAAATATCCTCTTCCGAGGATTAATGACTTATTTGATCAATTATATGGTGCCAAGTGGTTTTCAAAGATCGATTTGAGATCCGGGTATCATCAGGTGAGAGTTAGGGAGAAAGATATCCCTAAGACAGCCTTCAGAACAAGATATGGTCATTTCGAGTTCCGAGTGATGTCGTTTTTGCTAACTAATGCACCGACAATATTTATGGATTTGATGAACAATGTGTTCAGGCCCTTCCTAGATCTGTTTGTGATTGTATTTATCGATGATATCTTGGTGTACTCTAGATCCAAGGCAGAACATGCGGATCATTTGCGTACTATCCTTAGAGTTATTCAAACTTGAGAGTTGTTTGCAAAATTTTCTAAGTGTGAGTTTTGGTTGAACTCAGTGACATTTCTGGGGAACATTGTTGCAGCCGATGGTATTCGAGTGGATAGCCAAAAGATTGAGGCCGTGAAGACTTGGCCAAGGCCCACGACTCCTACGGAGGTTCGTAGCTTTCTAGGCTTAGCGGGTTATTACAGGAGATTTGTTGAAGGTTCTTCTTCTATTTCTGCACCACTCACGAAGCTGACCAAGAAATCAGCAAAGTTTCAATGGACAGATGCTTGTGAATGTAGCTTCCAATAGTTAAAAGGTAGATTGACTTCTGCCCCAGTCCTAACACTTCCAGAGGGATTGGAAGGATATGTTGTTTATTGCGATGCTTCAGGCATTGGGCTAGGCTGTGTATTGATGCAACATGGTAAGGTAATTGCGTATGCTTTAAGGCAATTACGGAAACATGAGAAGAATTATCCAACCCATGATCTAGAATTGGCTGCAGTGGTTCATGCATTAAAGATATGGAGACATTATTTATATGGTGTCCACGTGGATATTTATATAGATCACAAGAGTCTCCAGTATATCTTCAAGCAGAAAGAGTTGAATTTATGGCAACGACGATGGTTGGAATTGTTAAAGGATTATGATGTTGATATCCTATATCACCCCGGAAAGGCAAATGTTGTGGCTTACACTCTTAGCCGCAGATCTATGGGAAGTTTGGGTGATGTACGACCAGAGAAGAGAGAAATGGCTCGTGAGCTGTAGCAGTTAGCTAGCCTAGGAGTTCGAGTAGTGGACTCAGGTAACAGGGGAGCTACTATTCAGAATTCAGCAGTCGCGTCGCTAGTAGCGGAAGTGAGAGAACGGCAATACGAAGATTCCATGCTAATGAATTACAAAGACACGCTCTCTCAGAAGGAGGAGTCATCATTTGAGCTTTCAGGAGACGGAGTTCTTCTATGCCAAGTCAGATTATGTGTTCCCGATGTGGCAGGTTTACGCAACCAAATATTGAGAAAAGCTCATTGTTCCCGTTATTGTATTCACCCCGGAGCAACGAAAATGTATCATGATCTTAAGTCTATATACTGGTGGAATGTGATGAAGAAGGATATAGCAGAATTTGTAGCTCAATGTCTCAACTGTCAACAAGTAAAAATCGAGCACCAAAAGCCGGCTGGATTGTTGCAAGCTATAGAAATTCCAACCTGAAAGTGGAAAATAATTAACATGGACTTCAATACAGCCTTACCCCGTTCTCGACGTAAGTATGATTCCATATGGGTGATTGTGGATAGACTCACCAAATCAGCTTATTTCTTGCCAGTCAGAATGACGTATGTGGCAGAAGATTATGCAAAGCTTTATGTTAAGGAGATGGTGCAACTTCATGGTGTTCCAGTATCTATTATCTCAGACAGAGAAACCCAGTTTACGGCTAATTTTTTGAAGTCCTTCCAAGAGGGTTTAGGGACCCAAGTGAGGCTTAGCAAGGCATTTCACCCGCAGACTGATGGACAAGCTGAGCGTACCATACAGACTCTTGAAGATATGTTGCGGGCATGTATAATAGATTTTGGAGGAAATTGGGATGATCACTTGCCACTCATTGAATTTGCTTATAACAATAGTTATCATTCTAGCATTCAAATGGCACCGTATGAAGAGTTATATGGGCGAAAGTATAGATCCCCAATTGGGTGGTTTGAAGCAGGAGAGGCTAAATTGATAGGGCCAGACTTGGTCCAGCATACCATAAAGAAGGTTAACCTCATACAAGATTGGTTGTTAGCAGCCCAAAGTCGTCAAAAGTCCTATGGGGATAATC